>NW_026645968.1:0-300000 GCF_949987535.1 Balaenoptera acutorostrata | reverse complement strand
AATCTGCCTCATTGCCCTAGGCTGAGCGGCACTGAGAAACCCAAACGGCTTCGCATTCCTCCTACAAAGTCAGACCTTAAGACCCCATCCTTACAGGAGAAAGTCGGCCTGCGTTCCTGCTGTAACCAAAGCACAGTTCTTCCTCTTACACTGCAGGGTTTTAGAAGAAGCTAAGCCCGATAGCCTACCTAGAGCGCTCCTTGGGGGAGGCGGTTGGCTACACGCAGAACTCCGTGCCAAATACACTTGATTCAAGGAAGGGACCAGTGTGTAGCTAGAGTGCATATTTACTTGGTAGAAATCACAAGGAGCTAGGCTGCGTGTTCGCTGGAAGCGGGGACCTTATGGCACAAGCCTTGCTTTCCCATTTTGAAAGCTCCATTCGTGCTGCCCTGAAGCTACCTAAATAACAGTTTTAGGACGTGCTTTTAGTCACTGTAGGCAGGGCTCTGGGAAGGGAACGAGTGTTCTCTCCATCAACAGGGTGCTTTCATAGCCTGGGTGGGAGCTTCTCCTGAGACGCTCTAGAGCTGAAAGGAAACTTGACGTGAGTCCTTTCCTCAAGGTAAAGCCTTGACTAGGCCTGGCGAAGCTCAGCTTGGAGCAGTTGCCTTGAGGCCTTCGTTTCAGGTCTGTTTTCTTTTAAGGTTAGTAAGCTTTTCAAGACAGCGAGGACCTCGCGTGGGCACCCTATTCCCTGCAAGAACACCGAGGACCGGCAGGCTCCACTGGGCTGCTAAGAAACATCCAGGCCCGGAAACCTTTCCCAGTCACTCTGTGTATGCTGAGTGGAGGGCAACACACTGCACTCTTCCTTGGGAGAGCTAGATTTCCTCAGCACTCCAACAGCTCCAGGAAATGTGTTCTCTCACGTCCTACATGTCATGCTAATCTGCCTCATTGCCCTAGGCTGAGCGGCACTGAGAAACCCAAACGGCTTCGCATTCCTCCTACAAAGTCAGACCTTAAGACCCCATCCTTACAGGAGAAAGTCGGCCTGCGTTCCTGCTGTAACCAAAGCACAGTTCTTCCTCTTACACTGCAGGGTTTTAGAAGAAGCTAAGCCCGATAGCCTACCTAGAGCGCTCCTTGGGGGAGGCGGTTGGCTACACGCAGAACTCCGTGCCAAATACACTTGATTCAAGGAAGGGACCAGTGTGTAGCTAGAGTGCATATTTACTTGGTAGAAATCACAAGGAGCTAGGCTGCGTGTTCGCTGGAAGCGGGGACCTTATGGCACAAGCCTTGCTTTCCCATTTTGAAAGCTCCATTCGTGCTGCCCTGAAGCTACCTAAATAACAGTTTTAGGACGTGCTTTTAGTCACTGTAGGCAGGGCTCTGGGAAGGGAACGAGTGTTCTCTCCATCAACAGGGTGCTTTCATAGCCTGGGTGGGAGCTTCTCCTGAGACGCTCTAGAGCTGAAAGGAAACTTGACGTGAGTCCTTTCCTCAAGGTAAAGCCTTGACTAGGCCTGGCGAAGCTCAGCTTGGAGCAGTTGCCTTGAGGCCTTCGTTTCAGGTCTGTTTTCTTTTAAGGTTAGTAAGCTTTTCAAGACAGCGAGGACCTCGCGTGGGCACCCTATTCCCTGCAAGAACACCGAGGACCGGCAGGCTCCACTGGGCTGCTAAGAAACATCCAGGCCCGGAAACCTTTCCCAGTCACTCTGTGTATGCTGAGTGGAGGGCAACACACTGCACTCTTCCTTGGGAGAGCTAGATTTCCTCAGCACTCCAACAGCTCCAGGAAATGTGTTCTCTCCCGTCCTACATGTCATGCTAATCTGCCTCATTGCCCTAGGCTGAGCGGCACTGAGAAACCCAAACGGCTTCGCATTCCTCCTACAAAGTCAGACCTTAAGACCCCATCCTTACAGGAGAAAGTCGGCCTGCGTTCCTGCTGTAACCAAAGCACAGTTCTTCCTCTTACACTGCAGGGTTTTAGAAGAAGCTAAGCCCGATAGCCTACCTAGAGCGCTCCTTGGGGGAGGCGGTTGGCTACACGCAGAACTCCGTGCCAAATACACTTGATTCAAGGAAGGGACCAGTGTGTAGCTAGAGTGCATATTTACTTGGTAGAAATCACAAGGAGCTAGGCTGCGTGTTCGCTGGAAGCGGGGACCTTATGGCACAAGCCTTGCTTTCCCATTTTGAAAGCTCCATTCGTGCTGCCCTGAAGCTACCTAAATAACAGTTTTAGGACGGGCTTTTAGTCACTGTAGGCAGGGCTCTGGGAAGGGAACGAGTGTTCTCTCCATCAACAGGGTGCTTTCATAGCCTGGGTGGGAGCTTCTCCTGAGACGCTCTAGAGCTGAAAGGAAACTTGACGTGAGTCCTTTCCTCAAGGTAAAGCCTTGACTAGGCCTGGCGAAGCTCAGCTTGGAGCAGTTGCCTTGAGGCCTTCGTTTCAGGTCTGTTTTCTTTTAAGGTTAGTAAGCTTTTCAAGACAGCGAGGACCTCGCGTGGGCACCCTATTCCCTGCAAGAACACCGAGGACCGGCAGGCTCCACTGGGCTGCTAAGAAACATCCAGGCCCGGAAACCTTTCCCAGTCACTCTGTGTATGCTGAGTGGAGGGCAACACACTGCACTCTTCCTTGGGAGAGCTAGATTTCCTCAGCACTCCAACAGCTCCAGGAAATGTGTTCTCTCCCGTCCTACATGTCATGCTAATCTGCCTCATTGCCCTAGGCTGAGCGGCACTGAGAAACCCAAACGGCTTCGCATTCCTCCTACAAAGTCAGACCTTAAGACCCCATCCTTACAGGAGAAAGTCGGCCTGCGTTCCTGCTGTAACCAAAGCACAGTTCTTCCTCTTACACTGCAGGGTTTTAGAAGAAGCTAAGCCCGATAGCCTACCTAGAGCGCTCCTTGGGGGAGGCGGTTGGCTACACGCAGAACTCCGTGCCAAATACACTTGATTCAAGGAAGGGACCAGTGTGTAGCTAGAGTGCATATTTACTTGGTAGAAATCACAAGGAGCTAGGCTGCGTGTTCGCTGGAAGCGGGGACCTTATGGCACAAGCCTTGCTTTCCCATTTTGAAAGCTCCATTCGTGCTGCCCTGAAGCTACCTAAATAACAGTTTTAGGACGTGCTTTTAGTCACTGTAGGCAGGGCTCTGGGAAGGGAACGAGTGTTCTCTCCATCAACAGGGTGCTTTCATAGCCTGGGTGGGAGCTTCTCCTGAGACGCTCTAGAGCTGAAAGGAAACTTGACGTGAGTCCTTTCCTCAAGGTAAAGCCTTGACTAGGCCTGGCGAAGCTCAGCTTGGAGCAGTTGCCTTGAGGCCTTCGTTTCAGGTCTGTTTTCTTTTAAGGTTAGTAAGCTTTTCAAGACAGCGAGGACCTCGCGTGGGCACCCTATTCCCTGCAAGAACACCGAGGACCGGCAGGCTCCACTGGGCTGCTAAGAAACATCCAGGCCCGGAAACCTTTCCCAGTCACTCTGTGTATGCTGAGTGGAGGGCAACACACTGCACTCTTCCTTGGGAGAGCTAGATTTCCTCAGCACTCCAACAGCTCCAGGAAATGTGTTCTCTCACGTCCTACATGTCATGCTAATCTGCCTCATTGCCCTAGGCTGAGCGGCACTGAGAAACCCAAACGGCTTCGCATTCCTCCTACAAAGTCAGACCTTAAGACCCCATCCTTACAGGAGAAAGTCGGCCTGCGTTCCTGCTGTAACCAAAGCACAGTTCTTCCTCTTACACTGCAGGGTTTTAGAAGAAGCTAAGCCCGATAGCCTACCTAGAGCGCTCCTTGGGGGAGGCGGTTGGCTACACGCAGAACTCCGTGCCAAATACACTTGATTCAAGGAAGGGACCAGTGTGTAGCTAGAGTGCATATTTACTTGGTAGAAATCACAAGGAGCTAGGCTGCGTGTTCGCTGGAAGCGGGGACCTTATGGCACAAGCCTTGCTTTCCCATTTTGAAAGCTCCATTCGTGCTGCCCTGAAGCTACCTAAATAACAGTTTTAGGACGTGCTTTTAGTCACTGTAGGCAGGGCTCTGGGAAGGGAACGAGTGTTCTCTCCATCAACAGGGTGCTTTCATAGCCTGGGTGGGAGCTTCTCCTGAGACGCTCTAGAGCTGAAAGGAAACTTGACGTGAGTCCTTTCCTCAAGGTAAAGCCTTGACTAGGCCTGGCGAAGCTCAGCTTGGAGCAGTTGCCTTGAGGCCTTCGTTTCAGGTCTGTTTTCTTTTAAGGTTAGTAAGCTTTTCAAGACAGCGAGGACCTCGCGTGGGCACCCTATTCCCTGCAAGAACACCGAGGACCGGCAGGCTCCACTGGGCTGCTAAGAAACATCCAGGCCCGGAAACCTTTCCCAGTCACTCTGTGTATGCTGAGTGGAGGGCAACACACTGCACTCTTCCTTGGGAGAGCTAGATTTCCTCAGCACTCCAACAGCTCCAGGAAATGTGTTCTCTCACGTCCTACATGTCATGCTAATCTGCCTCATTGCCCTAGGCGGAGCGGCACTGAGAAACCCAAACGGCTTCGCATTCCTCCTACAAAGTCAGACCTTAAGACCCCATCCTTACAGGAGAAAGTCGGCCTGCGTTCCTGCTGTAACCAAAGCACAGTTCTTCCTCTTACACTGCAGGGTTTTAGAAGAAGCTAAGCCCGATAGCCTACCTAGAGCGCTCCTTGGGGGAGGCGGTTGGCTACACGCAGAACTCCGTGCCAAATACACTTGATTCAAGGAAGGGACCAGTGTGTAGCTAGAGTGCATATTTACTTGGTAGAAATCACAAGGAGCTAGGCTGCGTGTTCGCTGGAAGCGGGGACCTTATGGCACAAGCCTTGCTTTCCCATTTTGAAAGCTCCATTCGTGCTGCCCTGAAGCTACCTAAATAACAGTTTTAGGACGGGCTTTTAGTCACTGTAGGCAGGGCTCTGGGAAGGGAACGAGTGTTCTCTCCATCAACAGGGTGCTTTCATAGCCTGGGTGGGAGCTTCTCCTGAGACGCTCTAGAGCTGAAAGGAAACTTGACGTGAGTCCTTTCCTCAAGGTAAAGCCTTGACTAGGCCTGGCGAAGCTCAGCTTGGAGCAGTTGCCTTGAGGCCTTCGTTTCAGGTCTGTTTTCTTTTAAGGTTAGTAAGCTTTTCAAGACAGCGAGGACCTCGCGTGGGCACCCTATTCCCTGCAAGAACACCGAGGACCGGCAGGCTCCACTGGGCTGCTAAGAAACATCCAGGCCCGGAAACCTTTCCCAGTCACTCTGTGTATGCTGAGTGGAGGGCAACACACTGCACTCTTCCTTGGGAGAGCTAGATTTCCTCAGCACTCCAACAGCTCCAGGAAATGTGTTCTCTCACGTCCTACATGTCATGCTAATCTGCCTCATTGCCCTAGGCGGAGCGGCACTGAGAAACCCAAACGGCTTCGCATTCCTCCTACAAAGTCAGACCTTAAGACCCCATCCTTACAGGAGAAAGTCGGCCTGCGTTCCTGCTGTAACCAAAGCACAGTTCTTCCTCTTACACTGCAGGGTTTTAGAAGAAGCTAAGCCCGATAGCCTACCTAGAGCGCTCCTTGGGGGAGGCGGTTGGCTACACGCAGAACTCCGTGCCAAATACACTTGATTCAAGGAAGGGACCAGTGTGTAGCTAGAGTGCATATTTACTTGGTAGAAATCACAAGGAGCTAGGCTGCGTGTTCGCTGGAAGCGGGGACCTTATGGCACAAGCCTTGCTTTCCCATTTTGAAAGCTCCATTCGTGCTGCCCTGAAGCTACCTAAATAACAGTTTTAGGACGGGCTTTTAGTCACTGTAGGCAGGGCTCTGGGAAGGGAACGAGTGTTCTCTCCATCAACAGGGTGCTTTCATAGCCTGGGTGGGAGCTTCTCCTGAGACGCTCTAGAGCTGAAAGGAAACTTGACGTGAGTCCTTTCCTCAAGGTAAAGCCTTGACTAGGCCTGGCGAAGCTCAGCTTGGAGCAGTTGCCTTGAGGCCTTCGTTTCAGGTCTGTTTTCTTTTAAGGTTAGTAAGCTTTTCAAGACAGCGAGGACCTCGCGTGGGCACCCTATTCCCTGCAAGAACACCGAGGACCGGCAGGCTCCACTGGGCTGCTAAGAAACATCCAGGCCCGGAAACCTTTCCCAGTCACTCTGTGTATGCTGAGTGGAGGGCAACACACTGCACTCTTCCTTGGGAGAGCTAGATTTCCTCAGCACTCCAACAGCTCCAGGAAATGTGTTCTCTCACGTCCTACATGTCATGCTAATCTGCCTCATTGCCCTAGGCTGAGCGGCACTGAGAAACCCAAACGGCTTCGCATTCCTCCTACAAAGTCAGACCTTAAGACCCCATCCTTACAGGAGAAAGTCGGCCTGCGTTCCTGCTGTAACCAAAGCACAGTTCTTCCTCTTACACTGCAGGGTTTTAGAAGAAGCTAAGCCCGATAGCCTACCTAGAGCGCTCCTTGGGGGAGGCGGTTGGCTACACGCAGAACTCCGTGCCAAATACACTTGATTCAAGGAAGGGACCAGTGTGTAGCTAGAGTGCATATTTACTTGGTAGAAATCACAAGGAGCTAGGCTGCGTGTTCGCTGGAAGCGGGGACCTTATGGCACAAGCCTTGCTTTCCCATTTTGAAAGCTCCATTCGTGCTGCCCTGAAGCTACCTAAATAACAGTTTTAGGACGGGCTTTTAGTCACTGTAGGCAGGGCTCTGGGAAGGGAACGAGTGTTCTCTCCATCAACAGGGTGCTTTCATAGCCTGGGTGGGAGCTTCTCCTGAGACGCTCTAGAGCTGAAAGGAAACTTGACGTGAGTCCTTTCCTCAAGGTAAAGCCTTGACTAGGCCTGGCGAAGCTCAGCTTGGAGCAGTTGCCTTGAGGCCTTCGTTTCAGGTCTGTTTTCTTTTAAGGTTAGTAAGCTTTTCAAGACAGCGAGGACCTCGCGTGGGCACCCTATTCCCTGCAAGAACACCGAGGACCGGCAGGCTCCACTGGGCTGCTAAGAAACATCCAGGCCCGGAAACCTTTCCCAGTCACTCTGTGTATGCTGAGTGGAGGGCAACACACTGCACTCTTCCTTGGGAGAGCTAGATTTCCTCAGCACTCCAACAGCTCCAGGAAATGTGTTCTCTCACGTCCTACATGTCATGCTAATCTGCCTCATTGCCCTAGGCTGAGCGGCACTGAGAAACCCAAACGGCTTCGCATTCCTCCTACAAAGTCAGACCTTAAGACCCCATCCTTACAGGAGAAAGTCGGCCTGCGTTCCTGCTGTAACCAAAGCACAGTTCTTCCTCTTACACTGCAGGGTTTTAGAAGAAGCTAAGCCCGATAGCCTACCTAGAGCGCTCCTTGGGGGAGGCGCTTGGCTACACGCAGAACTCCGTGCCAAATACACTTGATTCAAGGAAGGGACCAGTGTGTAGCTAGAGTGCATATTTACTTGGTAGAAATCACAAGGAGCTAGGCTGCGTGTTCGCTGGAAGCGGGGACCTTATGGCACAAGCCTTGCTTTCCCATTTTGAAAGCTCCATTCGTGCTGCCCTGAAGCTACCTAAATAACAGTTTTAGGACGGGCTTTTAGTCACTGTAGGCAGGGCTCTGGGAAGGGAACGAGTGTTCTCTCCATCAACAGGGTGCTTTCATAGCCTGGGTGGGAGCTTCTCCTGAGACGCTCTAGAGCTGAAAGGAAACTTGACGTGAGTCCTTTCCTCAAGGTAAAGCCTTGACTAGGCCTGGCGAAGCTCAGCTTGGAGCAGTTGCCTTGAGGCCTTCGTTTCAGGTCTGTTTTCTTTTAAGGTTAGTAAGCTTTTCAAGACAGCGAGGACCTCGCGTGGGCACCCTATTCCCTGCAAGAACACCGAGGACCGGCAGGCTCCACTGGGCTGCTAAGAAACATCCAGGCCCGGAAACCTTTCCCAGTCACTCTGTGTATGCTGAGTGGAGGGCAACACACTGCACTCTTCCTTGGGAGAGCTAGATTTCCTCAGCACTCCAACAGCTCCAGGAAATGTGTTCTCTCACGTCCTACATGTCATGCTAATCTGCCTCATTGCCCTAGGCTGAGCGGCACTGAGAAACCCAAACGGCTTCGCATTCCTCCTACAAAGTCCGACCTTAAGACCCCATCCTTACAGGAGAAAGTCGGCCTGCGTTCCTGCTGTAACCAAAGCACAGTTCTTCCTCTTACACTGCAGGGTTTTAGAAGAAGCTAAGCCCGATAGCCTACCTAGAGCGCTCCTTGGGGGAGGCGGTTGGCTACACGCAGAACTCCGTGCCAAATACACTTGATTCAAGGAAGGGACCAGTGTGTAGCTAGAGTGCATATTTACTTGGTAGAAATCACAAGGAGCTAGGCTGCGTGTTCGCTGGAAGCGGGGACCTTATGGCACAAGCCTTGCTTTCCCATTTTGAAAGCTCCATTCGTGCTGCCCTGAAGCTACCTAAATAACAGTTTTAGGACGGGCTTTTAGTCACTGTAGGCAGGGCTCTGGGAAGGGAACGAGTGTTCTCTACATCAACAGGGTGCTTTCATAGCCTGGGTGGGAGCTTCTCCTGAGACGCTCTAGAGCTGAAAGGAAACTTGACGTGAGTCCTTTCCTCAAGGTAAAGCCTTGACTAGGCCTGCCGAAGCTCAGCTTGGAGCAGTTGCCTTGAGGCCTTCGTTTCAGGTCTGTTTTCTTTTAAGGTTAGTAAGCTTTTCAAGACAGCGAGGACCTCGCGTGGGCACCCTATTCCCTGCAAGAACACCGAGGACCGGCAGGCTCCACTGGGCTGCTAAGAAACATCCAGGCCCGGAAACCTTTCCCAGTCACTCTGTGTATGCTGAGTGGAGGGCAACACACTGCACTCTTCCTTGGGAGAGCTAGATTTCCTCAGCACTCCAACAGCTCCAGGAAATGTGTTCTCTCACGTCCTACATGTCATGCTAATCTGCCTCATTGCCCTAGGCTGAGCGGCACTGAGAAACCCAAACGGCTTCGCATTCCTCCTACAAAGTCAGACCTTAAGACCCCATCCTTACAGGAGAAAGTCGGCCTGCGTTCCTGCTGTAACCAAAGCACAGTTCTTCCTCTTACACTGCAGGGTTTTAGAAGAAGCTAAGCCCGATAGCCTACCTAGAGCGCTCCTTGGGGGAGGCGGTTGGCTACACGCAGAACTCCGTGCCAAATACACTTGATTCAAGGAAGGGACCAGTGTGTAGCTAGAGTGCATATTTACTTGGTAGAAATCACAAGGAGCTAGGCTGCGTGTTCGCTGGAAGCGGGGACCTTATGGCACAAGCCTTGCTTTCCCAGTTTGAAAGCTCCATTCGTGCTGCCCTGAAGCTACCTAAATAACAGTTTTAGGACGTGCTTTTAGTCACTGTAGGCAGGGCTCTGGGAAGGGAACGAGTGTTCTCTCCATCAACAGGGTGCTTTCATAGCCTGGGTGGGAGCTTCTCCTGAGACGCTCTAGAGCTGAAAGGAAACTTGACGTGAGTCCTTTCCTCAAGGTAAAGCCTTGACTAGGCCTGGCGAAGCTCAGCTTGGAGCAGTTGCCTTGAGGCCTTCGTTTCAGGTCTGTTTTCTTTTAAGGTTAGTAAGCTTTTCAAGACAGCGAGGACCTCGCGTGGGCACCCTATTCCCTGCAAGAACACCGAGTACCGGCAGGCTCCACTGGGCTGCTAAGAAACATCCAGGCCCGGAAACCTTTCCCAGTCACTCTGTGTATGCTGAGTGGAGGGCAACACACTGCACTCTTCCTTGGGAGAGCTAGATTTCCTCAGCACTCCAACAGCTCCAGGAAATGTGTTCTCTCACGTCCTACATGTCATGCTAATCTGCCTCATTGCCCTAGGCTGAGCGGCACTGAGAAACCCAAACGGCTTCGCATTCCTCCTACAAAGTCAGACCTTAAGACCCCATCCTTACAGGAGAAAGTCGGCCTGCGTTCCTGCTGTAACCAAAGCACAGTTCTTCCTCTTACACTGCAGGGTTTTAGAAGAAGCTAAGCCCGATAGCCTACCTAGAGCGCTCCTTGGGGGAGGCGGTTGGCTACACGCAGAACTCCGTGCCAAATACACTTGATTCAAGGAAGGGACCAGTGTGTAGCTAGAGTGCATATTTACTTGGTAGAAATCACAAGGAGCTAGGCTGCGTGTTCGCTGGAAGCGGGGACCTTATGGCACAAGCCTTGCTTTCCCAGTTTGAAAGCTCCATTCGTGCTGCCCTGAAGCTACCTAAATAACAGTTTTAGGACGGGCTTTTAGTCACTGTAGGCAGGGCTCTGGGAAGGGAACGAGTGTTCTCTCCATCAACAGGGTGCTTTCATAGCCTGGGTGGGAGCTTCTCCTGAGACGCTCTAGAGCTGAAAGGAAACTTGACGTGAGTCCTTTCCTCAAGGTAAAGCCTTGACTAGGCCTGGCGAAGCTCAGCTTGGAGCAGTTGCCTTGAGGCCTTCGTTTCAGGTCTGTTTTCTTTTAAGGTTAGTAAGCTTTTCAAGACAGCGAGGACCTCGCGTGGGCACCCTATTCCCTGCAAGAACACCGAGGACCGGCAGGCTCCACTGGGCTGCTAAGAAACATCCAGGCCCGGAAACCTTTCCCAGTCACTCTGTGTATGCTGAGTGGAGGGCAACACACTGCACTCTTCCTTGGGAGAGCTAGATTTCCTCAGCACTCCAACAGCTCCAGGAAATGTGTTCTCTCACGTCCTACATGTCATGCTAATCTGCCTCATTGCCCTAGGCGGAGCGGCACTGAGAAACCCAAACGGCTTCGCATTCCTCCTACAAAGTCAGACCTTAAGACCCCATCCTTACAGGAGAAAGTCGGCCTGCGTTCCTGCTGTAACCAAAGCACAGTTCTTCCTCTTACACTGCAGGGTTTTAGAAGAAGCTAAGCCCGATAGCCTACCTAGAGCGCTCCTTGGGGGAGGCGGTTGGCTACACGCAGAACTCCGTGCCAAATACACTTGATTCAAGGAAGGGACCAGTGTGTAGCTAGAGTGCATATTTACTTGGTAGAAATCACAAGGAGCTAGGCTGCGTGTTCGCTGGAAGCGGGGACCTTATGGCACAAGCCTTGCTTTCCCAGTTTGAAAGCTCCATTCGTGCTGCCCTGAAGCTACCTAAATAACAGTTTTAGGACGTGCTTTTAGTCACTGTAGGCAGGGCTCTGGGAAGGGAACGAGTGTTCTCTCCATCAACAGGGTGCTTTCATAGCCTGGGTGGGAGCTTCTCCTGAGACGCTCTAGAGCTGAAAGGAAACTTGACGTGAGTCCTTTCCTCAAGGTAAAGCCTTGACTAGGCCTGGCGAAGCTCAGCTTGGAGCAGTTGCCTTGAGGCCTTCGTTTCAGGTCTGTTTTCTTTTAAGGTTAGTAAGCTTTTCAAGACAGCGAGGACCTCGCGTGGGCACCCTATTCCCTGCAAGAACACCGAGGACCGGCAGGCTCCACTGGGCTGCTAAGAAACATCCAGGCCCGGAAACCTTTCCCAGTCACTCTGTGTATGCTGAGTGGAGGGCAACACACTGCACTCTTCCTTGGGAGAGCTAGATTTCCTCAGCACTCCAACAGCTCCAGGAAATGTGTTCTCTCACGTCCTACATGTCATGCTAATCTGCCTCATTGCCCTAGGCTGAGCGGCACTGAGAAACCCAAACTGCTTCGCATTGCTCCTACAAAGCCATACCTTAAGACCCCATCCTTACAGGAGAAAGTCGGCCTGCGTTCCTGCTGTAACCAAAGCACAGTTCTTCCTCTTACACTCAGGGTTTTAGAAGAAGCTAAGCCCGATAGCCTACCTAGAGCGCTCCTTGGGGGAGGCGGTTGGCTACACGCAGAACTCCGTGCCAAATAAACTTTATTCAAGGAAGGGACCAGTGTGTAGCTAGAGTGTATATTTACTTGGTAGAAATCACAAGGAGGTAGGCTGCGTGTTCGCTGGAAGCGGGGACCTTATGGCACAAGCCTTGCTTTCCCATTTTGAAAGCTCCATTCATGCTGCCCTGAAGCTACCTAAATAACAGTTTTAGGACGTGCTTTTAGTCACTGTAGGCAGGGCTCTGGGAAGGGAACGAGTGTTCTCTACATCAACAAGGTGCTTTCATAGCCTGGGTGGGAGCTTCTCCTGAGACGCTCTAGAGCTGAAAGGAAACTTGACGTGAGTCCTTTCCTCAAGGTAAAGCCTTGACTAGGCCTGCCGAAGCTCAGCTTGGAGCAGTTGCCTTGAGGCCTTCGTTTCAGGTCTGTTTTCTTTTAAGGTTAGTAAGCTTTTCAAGACAGCGAGGACCTCGCGTGGGCACCCTATTCCCTGCAAGAACACCGAGGACCGGCAGGCTCCACTGGGCTGCAAAGAAACATCCAGGCCCGGAAACCTTTCCCAGTCACTCTGTGTATGCTGAGTGGAGGGCAACACACTGCACTCTTCCTTGGGAGAGCTAGATTTCCTCAGCACTCCAACAGCTCCAGGAAATGTGTTCTCTCACGTCCTACATGTCATGCTAATCTGCCTCATTGCCCTAGGCTGAGCGGCACTGAGAAACCCAAACTGCTTCCCATTGCTCCTACAAAGCCATACCTTAAGACCCCATCCTTACAGGAGAAAGTCGGCCTGCGTTCCTGCTGTAACCAAAGCACAGTTCTTCCTCTTACACTGCAGGGTTTTAGAAGAAGCTAAGCCCGATAGCCTATCTAGAGCGCTCCTTGGGGGAGGCGGTTGGCTACACGCAGAACTCCGTGCCAAATAAACTTTATTCAAGGAAGGGACCAGTGTGTAGCTAGAGTGTATATTTACTTGGTAGAAATCACAAGGAGCTAGGCTGCGTGTTCGCTGGAAGCGGGGACCTTATGGCACAAGCCTTGCTTTCCCATTTTGAAAGCTCCATTCGTGCTGCCCTGAAGCTACCTAAATAACAGTTTTAGGACGTGCTTTTAGTCACTGTAGGCAGGGCTCTGGGAAGGGAACGAGTGTTCTCTACATCAACAGGGTGCTTTCATAGCCGGGGTGGGAGCTTCTCCAGAGACGCTCTAGAGCTGAAAGGAAACTTGACGTGAGTCCTTTCCTCAAGGTAAAGCCTTGACTAGGCCTGCCGAAGCTCAGCTTGGAGCAGTTGCCTTGAGGCCTTCGTTTCAGGTCTGTTTTCTTTTAAGGTTAGTAAGCTTTTCAAGACAGCGAGGACCTCGCGTGGGCACCCTATTCCCTGCAAGAACACCGAGGACCGGCAGGCTCCACTGGGCTGCTAAGAAACATCCAGGCCCGGAAACCTTTCCCAGTCACTCTGTGTATGCTGAGTGGAGGGCAACACACTGCACTCTTCCTTGGGAGAGCTAGATTTCCTCAGCACTCCAACAGCTCCAGGAAATGTGTTCTCTCACGTCCTACATGTCATGCTAATCTGCCTCATTGCCCTAGGCTGAGCGGCACTGAGAAACCCAAACTGCTTCGCATTGCTCCTACAAAGCCATACCTTAAGACCCCATCCTTACAGGAGAAAGTCGGCCTGCGTTCCTGCTGTAACCAAAGCACAGTTCTTCCTCTTACACTGCAGGGTTTTAGAAGAAGCTAAGCCCGATAGTCTACCTAGAGCGCTCCTTGGGGGAGGCGGTTGGCTACACGCAGAACTCCGTGCCAAATAAACTTTATTCAAGGAAGGGACCAGTGTGTAGCTAGAGTGTATATTTACTTGGTAGAAATCACAAGGAGGTAGGCTGCGTGTTCGCTGGAAGCGGGGACCTTATGGCACAAGCCTTGCTTTCCCATTTTGAAAGCTCCATTCGTGCTGCCCTGAAGCTACCTAAATAACAGTTTTAGGACGTGCTTTTAGTCACTGTAGGCAGGGCTCTGGGAAGGGAACGAGTGTTCTCTCCATCAACAGGGTGCTTTCATAGCCTGGGTGGGAGCTTCTCCTGAGACGCTCTAGAGCTGAAAGGAAACTTGACGTGAGTCCTTTCCTCAAGCTAAAGCCTTGACTAGGCCTGGCGAAGCTCAGCTTGGAGCAGTTGCCTTGAGGCCTTCGTTTCAGGTCTGTTTTCTTTTAAGGTTAGTAAGCTTTTCAAGACAGCGAGGACCTCGCGTGGGCACCCTATTCCCTGCAAGAACACCGAGGACCGGCAGGCTCCACTGGGCTGCTAAGAAACATCCAGGCCCGGAAACCTTTCCCAGTCACTCTGTGTATGCTGAGTGGAGGGCAACACACTGCACTCTTCCTTGGGAGAGCTAGATTTCCTCAGCACTCCAACAGCTCCAGGAAATGTGTTCTCTCACGTCCTACATGTCATGCTAATCTGCCTCATTGCCCTAGGCTGAGCGGCACTGAGAAACCCAAACTGCTTCGCATTCCTCCTACAAAGTCATACCATAAGACCCCATCTTTACAGGAGAAAGTCGGCCTGCGTTCCTGCTGTAACCAAAGCACAGTTCTTCCTCTTACACTGCAGGGTTTTAGAAGAAGCTAAGCCCGATAGCCTACCTAGAGCGCTCCTTGGGGGAGGCGGTTGGCTACAGGCAGAACTCCGTGCCAAATAAACTTGATTCAAGGAAGGGACCAGTGTGTAGTTAGAGTGTATATTTACTTGGTAGAAATCACAAGGAGCTAGGCTGCGTGTTCGCTGGAAGCGGGGAGCTTATGGCACAAGCCTTGCTTTCCCATTTTGAAAGCTCCATTCGTGCTGCCCTGAAGCTACCTAAATAACAGTTTTAGGACGTGCTTTTAGTCACTGTAGGCAGGGCTCTGGGAAGGGAACGAGTGTTCTCTCCATCAACAGGGTGCTTTCATAGCCTGGGTGGGAGCTTCTCCTGAGACGCTCTAGAGCTGAAAGGAAACTTGACGTGAGTCCTTTCCTCAAGGTAAAGCCTTGACTAGGCCTGGCGAAGCTCAGCTTGGAGCAGTTGCCTTGAGGCCTTCGTTTCAGGTCTGTTTTCTTTTAAGGTTAGTAAGCTTTTCAAGACAGCGAGGACCTCGCGTGGGCACCCTATTCCCTGCAAGAACACCGAGGACCGGCAGGCTCCACTGGGCTGCTAAGAAACATCCAGGCCCGGAAACCTTTCCCAGTCACTCTGTGTATGCTGAGTGGAGGGCAACACACTGCACTCTTCCTTGGGAGAGCTAGATTTCCTCAGCACTCCAACAGCTCCAGGAAATGTGTTCTCTCACGTCCTACATGTCATGCTAATCTGCCTCATTGCCCTAGGCTGAGCGGCACTGAGAAACCCAAACGGCTTCGCATTCCTCCTACAAAGTCCGACCTTAAGACCCCATCCTTACAGGAGAAAGTCGGCCTGCGTTCCTGCTGTAACCAAAGCACAGTTCTTCCTCTTACACTGCAGGGTTTTAGAAGAAGCTAAGCCCGATAGCCTACCTAGAGCGCTCCTTGGGGGAGGCGGTTGGCTACACGCAGAACTCCGTGCCAAATACACTTGATTCAAGGAAGGGACCAGTGTGTAGCTAGAGTGCATATTTACTTGGTAGAAATCACAAGGAGCTAGGCTGCGTGTTCGCTGGAAGCGGGGACCTTATGGCACAAGCCTTGCTTTCCCATTTTGAAAGCTCCATTCGTGCTGCCCTGAAGCTACCTAAATAACAGTTTTAGGACGGGCTTTTAGTCACTGTAGGCAGGGCTCTGGGAAGGGAACGAGTGTTCTCTCCATCAACAGGGTGCTTTCATAGCCTGGGTGGGAGCTTCTCCTGAGACGCTCTAGAGCTGAAAGGAAACTTGACGTGAGTCCTTTCCTCAAGGTAAAGCCTTGACTAGGCCTGGCGAAGCTCAGCTTGGAGCAGTTGCCTTGAGGCCTTCGTTTCAGGTCTGTTTTCTTTTAAGGTTAGTAAGCTTTTCAAGACAGCGAGGACCTCGCGTGGGCACCCTATTCCCTGCAAGAACACCGAGGACCGGCAGGCTCCACTGGGCTGCTAAGAAACATCCAGGCCCGGAAACCTTTCCCAGTCACTCTGTGTATGCTGAGTGGAGGGCAACACACTGCACTCTTCCTTGGGAGAGCTAGATTTCCTCAGCACTCCAACAGCTCCAGGAAATGTGTTCTCTCACGTCCTACATGTCATGCTAATCTGCCTCATTGCCCTAGGCTGAGCGGCACTGAGAAACCCAAACGGCTTCGCATTCCTCCTACAAAGTCAGACCTTAAGACCCCATCCTTACAGGAGAAAGTCGGCCTGCGTTCCTGCTGTAACCAAAGCACAGTTCTTCCTCTTACACTGCAGGGTTTTAGAAGAAGCTAAGCCCGATAGCCTACCTAGAGCGCTCCTTGGGGGAGGCGCTTGGCTACACGCAGAACTCCGTGCCAAATACACTTGATTCAAGGAAGGGACCAGTGTGTAGCTAGAGTGCATATTTACTTGGTAGAAATCACAAGGAGCTAGGCTGCGTGTTCGCTGGAAGCGGGGACCTTATGGCACAAGCCTTGCTTTCCCATTTTGAAAGCTCCATTCGTGCTGCCCTGAAGCTACCTAAATAACAGTTTTAGGACGGGCTTTTAGTCACTGTAGGCAGGGCTCTGGGAAGGGAACGAGTGTTCTCTCCATCAACAGGGTGCTTTCATAGCCTGGGTGGGAGCTTCTCCTGAGACGCTCTAGAGCTGAAAGGAAACTTGACGTGAGTCCTTTCCTCAAGGTAAAGCCTTGACTAGGCCTGGCGAAGCTCAGCTTGGAGCAGTTGCCTTGAGGCCTTCGTTTCAGGTCTGTTTTCTTTTAAGGTTAGTAAGCTTTTCAAGACAGCGAGGACCTCGCGTGGGCACCCTATTCCCTGCAAGAACACCGAGGACCGGCAGGCTCCACTGGGCTGCTAAGAAACATCCAGGCCCGGAAACCTTTCCCAGTCACTCTGTGTATGCTGAGTGGAGGGCAACACACTGCACTCTTCCTTGGGAGAGCTAGATTTCCTCAGCACTCCAACAGCTCCAGGAAATGTGTTCTCTCACGTCCTACATGTCATGCTAATCTGCCTCATTGCCCTAGGCTGAGCGGCACTGAGAAACCCAAACGGCTTCGCATTCCTCCTACAAAGTCAGACCTTAAGACCCCATCCTTACAGGAGAAAGTCGGCCTGCGTTCCTGCTGTAACCAAAGCACAGTTCTTCCTCTTACACTGCAGGGTTTTAGAAGAAGCTAAGCCCGATAGCCTACCTAGAGCGCTCCTTGGGGGAGGCGGTTGGCTACACGCAGAACTCCGTGCCAAATACACTTGATTCAAGGAAGGGACCAGTGTGTAGCTAGAGTGCATATTTACTTGGTAGAAATCACAAGGAGCTAGGCTGCGTGTTCGCTGGAAGCGGGGACCTTATGGCACAAGCGTTGCTTTCCCAGTTTGAAAGCTCCATTCGTGCTGCCCTGAAGCTACCTAAATAACAGTTTTAGGACGGGCTTTTAGTCACTGTAGGCAGGGCTCTGGGAAGGGAACGAGTGTTCTCTACATCAACAGGGTGCTTTCATAGCCTGGGTGGGAGCTTCTCCTGAGACGCTCTAGAGCTGAAAGGAAACTTGACGTGAGTCCTTTCCTCAAGGTAAAGCCTTGACTAGGCCTGGCGAAGCTCAGCTTGGAGCAGTTGCCTTGAGGCCTTCGTTTCAGGTCTGTTTTCTTTTAAGGTTAGTAAGCTTTTCAAGACAGCGAGGACCTCGCGTGGGCACCCTATTCCCTGCAAGAACACCGAGGACCGGCAGGCTCCACTGGGCTGCTAAGAAACATCCAGGCCCGGAAACCTTTCCCAGTCACTCTGTGTATGCTGAGTGGAGGGCAACACACTGCACTCTTCCTTGGGAGAGCTAGATTTCCTCAGCACTCCAACAGCTCCAGGAAATGTGTTCTCTCACGTCCTACATGTCATGCTAATCTGCCTCATTGCCCTAGGCTGAGCGGCACTGAGAAACCCAAACGGCTTCGCATTCCTCCTACAAAGTCAGACCTTAAGACCCCATCCTTACAGGAGAAAGTCGGCCTGCGTTCCTGCTGTAACCAAAGCACAGTTCTTCCTCTTACACTGCAGGGTTTTAGAAGAAGCTAAGCCCGATAGCCTACCTAGAGCGCTCCTTGGGGGAGGCGCTTGGCTACACGCAGAACTCCGTGCCAAATACACTTGATTCAAGGAAGGGACCAGTGTGTAGCTAGAGTGCATATTTACTTGGTAGAAATCACAAGGAGCTAGGCTGCGTGTTCGCTGGAAGCGGGGACCTTATGGCACAAGCCTTGCTTTCCCATTTTGAAAGCTCCATTCGTGCTGCCCTGAAGCTACCTAAATAACAGTTTTAGGACGGGCTTTTAGTCACTGTAGGCAGGGCTCTGGGAAGGGAACGAGTGTTCTCTCCATCAACAGGGTGCTTTCATAGCCTGGGTGGGAGCTTCTCCTGAGACGCTCTAGAGCTGAAAGGAAACTTGACGTGAGTCCTTTCCTCAAGGTAAAGCCTTGACTAGGCCTGGCGAAGCTCAGCTTGGAGCAGTTGCCTTGAGGCCTTCGTTTCAGGTCTGTTTTCTTTTAAGGTTAGTAAGCTTTTCAAGACAGCGAGGACCTCGCGTGGGCACCCTATTCCCTGCAAGAACACCGAGGACCGGCAGGCTCCACTGGGCTGCTAAGAAACATCCAGGCCCGGAAACCTTTCCCAGTCACTCTGTGTATGCTGAGTGGAGGGCAACACACTGCACTCTTCCTTGGGAGAGCTAGATTTCCTCAGCACTCCAACAGCTCCAGGAAATGTGTTCTCTCACGTCCTACATGTCATGCTAATCTGCCTCATTGCCCTAGGCTGAGCGGCACTGAGAAACCCAAACGGCTTCGCATTCCTCCTACAAAGTCAGACCTTAAGACCCCATCCTTACAGGAGAAAGTCGGCCTGCGTTCCTGCTGTAACCAAAGCACAGTTCTTCCTCTTACACTGCAGGGTTTTAGAAGAAGCTAAGCCCGATAGCCTACCTAGAGCGCTCCTTGGGGGAGGCGGTTGGCTACACGCAGAACTCCGTGCCAAATACACTTGATTCAAGGAAGGGACCAGTGTGTAGCTAGAGTGCATATTTACTTGGTAGAAATCACAAGGAGCTAGGCTGCGTGTTCGCTGGAAGCGGGGACCTTATGGCACAAGCCTTGCTTTCCCATTTTGAAAGCTCCATTCGTGCTGCCCTGAAGCTACCTAAATAACAGTTTTAGGACGGGCTTTTAGTCACTGTAGGCAGGGCTCTGGGAAGGGAACGAGTGTTCTCTCCATCAACAGGGTGCTTTCATAGCCTGGGTGGGAGCTTCTCCTGAGACGCTCTAGAGCTGAAAGGAAACTTGACGTGAGTCCTTTCCTCAAGGTAAAGCCTTGACTAGGCCTGGCGAAGCTCAGCTTGGAGCAGTTGCCTTGAGGCCTTCGTTTCAGGTCTGTTTTCTTTTAAGGTTAGTAAGCTTTTCAAGACAGCGAGGACCTCGCGTGGGCACCCTATTCCCTGCAAGAACACCGAGGACCGGCAGGCTCCACTGGGCTGCTAAGAAACATCCAGGCCCGGAAACCTTTCCCAGTCACTCTGTGTATGCTGAGTGGAGGGCAACACACTGCACTCTTCCTTGGGAGAGCTAGATTTCCTCAGCACTCCAACAGCTCCAGGAAATGTGTTCTCTCACGTCCTACATGTCATGCTAATCTGCCTCATTGCCCTAGGCTGAGCGGCACTGAGAAACCCAAACTGCTTCGCATTGCTCCTACAAAGCCATACCTTAAGACCCCATCCTTACAGGAGAAAGTCGGCCTGCGTTCCTGCTGTAACCAAAGCACAGTTCTTCCTCTTACACTGCAGGGTTTTAGAAGAAGCTAAGCCCGATAGCCTATCTAGAGCGCTCCTTGGGGGAGGCGGTTGGCTACACGCAGAACTCCGTGCCAAATAAACTTTATTCAAGGAAGGGACCAGTGTGTAGCTAGAGTGTATATTTACTTGGTAGAAATCACAAGGAGGTAGGCTGCGTGTTCGCTGGAAGCGGGGACCTTATGGCACAAGCCTTGCTTTCCCATTTTGAAAGCTCCATTCGTGCTGCCCTGAAGCTACCTAAATAACAGTTTTAGGACGTGCTTTTAGTCACTGTAGGCAGGGCTCTGGGAAGGGAACGAGTGTTCTCTACATCAACAGGGTGCTTTCATAGCCGGGGTGGGAGCTTCTCCAGAGACGCTCTAGAGCTGAAAGGAAACTTGACGTGAGTCCTTTCCTCAAGGTAAAGCCTTGACTAGCCCTGCCGAAGCTCAGCTTGGAGCAGTTGCCTTGAGGCCTTCGTTTCAGGTCTGTTTTCTTTTAAGGTTAGTAAGCTTTTCAAGACAGCGAGGACCTCGCGTGGGCACCCTATTCCCTGCAAGAACACCGAGTACCGGCAGGCTCCACTGGGCTGCTAAGAAACATCCAGGCCCGGAAACCTTTCCCAGTCACTCTGTGTATGCTGAGTGGAGGGCAACACACTGCACTCTTCCTTGGGAGAGCTAGATTTCCTCAGCACTCCAACAGCTCCAGGAAATGTGTTCTCTCACGTCCTACATGTCATGCTAATCTGCCTCATTGCCCTAGGCTGAGCGGCACTGAGAAACCCAAACTGCTTCGCATTGCTCCTACAAAGCCATACCTTAAGACCCCATCCTTACAGGAGAAAGTCGGCCTGCGTTCCTGCTGTAACCAAAGCACAGTTCTTCCTCTTACACTGCAGGGTTTTAGAAGAAGCTAAGCCCGATAGTCTACCTAGAGCGCTCCTTGGGGGAGGCGGTTGGCTACACGCAGAACTCCGTGCCAAATAAACTTTATTCAAGGAAGGGACCAGTGTGTAGCTAGAGTGTATATTTACTTGGTAGAAATCACAAGGAGGTAGGCTGCGTGTTCGCTGGAAGCGGGGACCTTATGGCACAAGCCTTGCTTTCCCATTTTGAAAGCTCCATTCGTGCTGCCCTGAAGCTACCTAAATAACAGTTTTAGGACGTGCTTTTAGTCACTGTAGGCAGGGCTCTGGGAAGGGAACGAGTGTTCTCTCCATCAACAGGGTGCTTTCATAGCCTGGGTGGGAGCTTCTCCTGAGACGCTCTAGAGCTGAAAGGAAACTTGACGTGAGTCCTTTCCTCAAGCTAAAGCCTTGACTAGGCCTGCCGAAGCTCAGCTTGGAGCAGTTGCCTTGAGGCCTTCGTTTCAGGTCTGTTTTCTTTTAAGGTTAGTAAGCTTTTCAAGACAGCGAGGACCTCGCGTGGGCACCCTATTCCCTGCAAGAACACCGAGGACCGGCAGGCTCCACTGGGCTGCTAAGAAACATCCAGGCCCGGAAACCTTTCCCAGTCACTCTGTGTATGCTGAGTGGAGGGCAACACACTGCACTCTTCCTTGGGAGAGCTAGATTTCCTCAGCACTCCAACAGCTCCAGGAAATGTGTTCTCTCACGTCCTACATGTCATGCTAATCTGCCTCATTGCCCTAGGCTGAGCGGCACTGAGAAACCCAAACTGCTTCGCATTCCTCCTACAAAGTCATACCATAAGACCCCATCTTTACAGGAGAAAGTCGGCCTGCGTTCCTGCTGTAACCAAAGCACAGTTCTTCCTCTTACACTGCAGGGTTTTAGAAGAAGCTAAGCCCGATAGCCTACCTAGAGCGCTCCTTGGGGGAGGCGGTTGGCTACAGGCAGAACTCCGTGCCAAATAAACTTGATTCAAGGAAGGGACCAGTGTGTAGTTAGAGTGTATATTTACTTGGTAGAAATCACAAGGAGCTAGGCTGCGTGTTCGCTGGAAGCGGGGAGCTTATGGCACAAGCCTTGCTTTCCCATTTTGAAAGCTCCATTCGTGCTGCCCTGAAGCTACCTAAATAACAGTTTTAGGACGTGCTTTTAGTCACTGTAGGCAGGGCTCTGGGAAGGGAACGAGTGTTCTCTCCATCAACAGGGTGCTTTCATAGCCTGGGTGGGAGCTTCTCCTGAGACGCTCTAGAGCTGAAAGGAAACTTGACGTGAGTCCTTTCCTCAAGGTAAAGCCTTGACTAGGCCTGGCGAAGCTCAGCTTGGAGCAGTTGCCTTGAGGCCTTCGTTTCAGGTCTGTTTTCTTTTAAGGTTAGTAAGCTTTTCAAGACAGCGAGGACCTCGCGTGGGCACCCTATTCCCTGCAAGAACACCGAGGACCGGCAGGCTCCACTGGGCTGCTAAGAAACATCCAGGCCCGGAAACCTTTCCCAGTCACTCTGTGTATGCTGAGTGGAGGGCAACACACTGCACTCTTCCTTGGGAGAGCTAGATTTCCTCAGCACTCCAACAGCTCCAGGAAATGTGTTCTCTCACGTCCTACATGTCATGCTAATCTGCCTCATTGCCCTAGGCTGAGCGGCACTGAGAAACCCAAACGGCTTCGCATTCCTCCTACAAAGTCAGACCTTAAGACCCCATCCTTACAGGAGAAAGTCGGCCTGCGTTCCTGCTGTAACCAAAGCACAGTTCTTCCTCTTACACTGCAGGGTTTTAGAAGAAGCTAAGCCCGATAGCCTACCTAGAGCGCTCCTTGGGGGAGGCGGTTGGCTACACGCAGAACTCCGTGCCAAATACACTTGATTCAAGGAAGGGACCAGTGTGTAGCTAGAGTGCATATTTACTTGGTAGAAATCACAAGGAGCTAGGCTGCGTGTTCGCTGGAAGCGGGGACCTTATGGCACAAGCCTTGCTTTCCCATTTTGAAAGCTCCATTCGTGCTGCCCTGAAGCTACCTAAATAACAGTTTTAGGACGTGCTTTTAGTCACTGTAGGCAGGGCTCTGGGAAGGGAACGAGTGTTCTCTCCATCAACAGGGTGCTTTCATAGCCTGGGTGGGAGCTTCTCCTGAGACGCTCTAGAGCTGAAAGGAAACTTGACGTGAGTCCTTTCCTCAAGGTAAAGCCTTGACTAGGCCTGCCGAAGCTCAGCTTGGAGCAGTTGCCTTGAGGCCTTCGTTTCAGGTCTGTTTTCTTTTAAGGTTAGTAAGCTTTTCAAGACAGCGAGGACCTCGCGTGGGCACCCTATTCCCTGCAAGAACACCGAGGACCGGCAGGCTCCACTGGGCTGCTAAGAAACATCCAGGCCCGGAAACCTTTCCCAGTCACTCTGTGTATGCTGAGTGGAGGGCAACACACTGCACTCTTCCTTGGGAGAGCTAGATTTCCTCAGCACTCCAACAGCTCCAGGAAATGTGTTCTCTCACGTCCTACATGTCATGCTAATCTGCCTCATTGCCCTAGGCTGAGCGGCACTGAGAAACCCAAACGGCTTCGCATTCCTCCTACAAAGTCAGACCTTAAGACCCCATCCTTACAGGAGAAAGTCGGCCTGCGTTCCTGCTGTAACCAAAGCACAGTTCTTCCTCTTACACTGCAGGGTTTTAGAAGAAGCTAAGCCCGATAGCCTACCTAGAGCGCTCCTTGGGGGAGGCGGTTGGCTACACGCAGAACTCCGTGCCAAATACACTTGATTCAAGGAAGGGACCAGTGTGTAGCTAGAGTGCATATTTACTTGGTAGAAATCACAAGGAGCTAGGCTGCGTGTTCGCTGGAAGCGGGGACCTTATGGCACAAGCCTTGCTTTCCCATTTTGAAAGCTCCATTCGTGCTGCCCTGAAGCTACCTAAATAACAGTTTTAGGACGGGCTTTTAGTCACTGTAGGCAGGGCTCTGGGAAGGGAACGAGTGTTCTCTCCATCAACAGGGTGCTTTCATAGCCTGGGTGGGAGCTTCTCCTGAGACGCTCTAGAGCTGAAAGGAAACTTGACGTGAGTCCTTTCCTCAAGGTAAAGCCTTGACTAGGCCTGGCGAAGCTCAGCTTGGAGCAGTTGCCTTGAGGCCTTCGTTTCAGGTCTGTTTTCTTTTAAGGTTAGTAAGCTTTTCAAGACAGCGAGGACCTCGCGTGGGCACCCTATTCCCTGCAAGAACACCGAGTACCGGCAGGCTCCACTGGGCTGCTAAGAAACATCCAGGCCCGGAAACCTTTCCCAGTCACTCTGTGTATGCTGAGTGGAGGGCAACACACTGCACTCTTCCTTGGGAGAGCTAGATTTCCTCAGCACTCCAACAGCTCCAGGAAATGTGTTCTCTCACGTCCTACATGTCATGCTAATCTGCCTCATTGCCCTAGGCTGAGCGGCACTGAGAAACCCAAACTGCTTCGCATTGCTCCTACAAAGCCATACCTTAAGACCCCATCCTTACAGGAGAAAGTCGGCCTGCGTTCCTGCTGTAACCAAAGCACAGTTCTTCCTCTTACACTGCAGGGTTTTAGAAGAAGCTAAGCCCGATAGTCTACCTAGAGCGCTCCTTGGGGGAGGCGGTTGGCTACACGCAGAACTCCGTGCCAAATAAACTTTATTCAAGGAAGGGACCAGTGTGTAGCTAGAGTGTATATTTACTTGGTAGAAATCACAAGGAGGTAGGCTGCGTGTTCGCTGGAAGCGGGGACCTTATGGCACAAGCCTTGCTTTCCCATTTTGAAAGCTCCATTCGTGCTGCCCTGAAGCTACCTAAATAACAGTTTTAGGACGTGCTTTTAGTCACTGTAGGCAGGGCTCTGGGAAGGGAACGAGTGTTCTCTCCATCAACAGGGTGCTTTCATAGCCTGGGTGGGAGCTTCTCCTGAGACGCTCTAGAGCTGAAAGGAAACTTGACGTGAGTCCTTTCCTCAAGCTAAAGCCTTGACTAGGCCTGCCGAAGCTCAGCTTGGAGCAGTTGCCTTGAGGCCTTCGTTTCAGGTCTGTTTTCTTTTAAGGTTAGTAAGCTTTTCAAGACAGCGAGGACCTCGCGTGGGCACCCTATTCCCTGCAAGAACACCGAGGACCGGCAGGCTCCACTGGGCTGCTAAGAAACATCCAGGCCCGGAAACCTTTCCCAGTCACTCTGTGTATGCTGAGTGGAGGGCAACACACTGCACTCTTCCTTGGGAGAGCTAGATTTCCTCAGCACTCCAACAGCTCCAGGAAATGTGTTCTCTCACGTCCTACATGTCATGCTAATCTGCCTCATTGCCCTAGGCTGAGCGGCACTGAGAAACCCAAACTGCTTCGCATTCCTCCTACAAAGTCATACCATAAGACCCCATCTTTACAGGAGAAAGTCGGCCTGCGTTCCTGCTGTAACCAAAGCACAGTTCTTCCTCTTACACTGCAGGGTTTTAGAAGAAGCTAAGCCCGATAGCCTACCTAGAGCGCTCCTTGGGGGAGGCGGTTGGCTACAGGCAGAACTCCGTGCCAAATAAACTTGATTCAAGGAAGGGACCAGTGTGTAGTTAGAGTGTATATTTACTTGGTAGAAATCACAAGGAGCTAGGCTGCGTGTTCGCTGGAAGCGGGGAGCTTATGGCACAAGCCTTGCTTTCCCATTTTGAAAGCTCCATTCGTGCTGCCCTGAAGCTACCTAAATAACAGTTTTAGGACGTGCTTTTAGTCACTGTAGGCAGGGCTCTGGGAAGGGAACGAGTGTTCTCTCCATCAACAGGGTGCTTTCATAGCCTGGGTGGGAGCTTCTCCTGAGACGCTCTAGAGCTGAAAGGAAACTTGACGTGAGTCCTTTCCTCAAGGTAAAGCCTTGACTAGGCCTGGCGAAGCTCAGCTTGGAGCAGTTGCCTTGAGGCCTTCGTTTCAGGTCTGTTTTCTTTTAAGGTTAGTAAGCTTTTCAAGACAGCGAGGACCTCGCGTGGGCACCCTATTCCCTGCAAGAACACCGAGGACCGGCAGGCTCCACTGGGCTGCTAAGAAACATCCAGGCCCGGAAACCTTTCCCAGTCACTCTGTGTATGCTGAGTGGAGGGCAACACACTGCACTCTTCCTTGGGAGAGCTAGATTTCCTCAGCACTCCAACAGCTCCAGGAAATGTGTTCTCTCACGTCCTACATGTCATGCTAATCTGCCTCATTGCCCTAGGCTGAGCGGCACTGAGAAACCCAAACGGCTTCGCATTCCTCCTACAAAGTCAGACCTTAAGACCCCATCCTTACAGGAGAAAGTCGGCCTGCGTTCCTGCTGTAACCAAAGCACAGTTCTTCCTCTTACACTGCAGGGTTTTAGAAGAAGCTAAGCCCGATAGCCTACCTAGAGCGCTCCTTGGGGGAGGCGGTTGGCTACACGCAGAACTCCGTGCCAAATACACTTGATTCAAGGAAGGGACCAGTGTGTAGCTAGAGTGCATATTTACTTGGTAGAAATCACAAGGAGCTAGGCTGCGTGTTCGCTGGAAGCGGGGACCTTATGGCACAAGCCTTGCTTTCCCATTTTGAAAGCTCCATTCGTGCTGCCCTGAAGCTACCTAAATAACAGTTTTAGGACGTGCTTTTAGTCACTGTAGGCAGGGCTCTGGGAAGGGAACGAGTGTTCTCTCCATCAACAGGGTGCTTTCATAGCCTGGGTGGGAGCTTCTCCTGAGACGCTCTAGAGCTGAAAGGAAACTTGACGTGAGTCCTTTCCTCAAGGTAAAGCCTTGACTAGGCCTGGCGAAGCTCAGCTTGGAGCAGTTGCCTTGAGGCCTTCGTTTCAGGTCTGTTTTCTTTTAAGGTTAGTAAGCTTTTCAAGACAGCGAGGACCTCGCGTGGGCACCCTATTCCCTGCAAGAACACCGAGGACCGGCAGGCTCCACTGGGCTGCTAAGAAACATCCAGGCCCGGAAACCTTTCCCAGTCACTCTGTGTATGCTGAGTGGAGGGCAACACACTGCACTCTTCCTTGGGAGAGCTAGATTTCCTCAGCACTCCAACAGCTCCAGGAAATGTGTTCTCTCACGTCCTACATGTCATGCTAATCTGCCTCATTGCCCTAGGCTGAGCGGCACTGAGAAACCCAAACGGCTTCGCATTCCTCCTACAAAGTCAGACCTTAAGACCCCATCCTTACAGGAGAAAGTCGGCCTGCGTTCCTGCTGTAACCAAAGCACAGTTCTTCCTCTTACACTGCAGGGTTTTAGAAGAAGCTAAGCCCGATAGCCTACCTAGAGCGCTCCTTGGGGGAGGCGGTTGGCTACACGCAGAACTCCGTGCCAAATACACTTGATTCAAGGAAGGGACCAGTGTGTAGCTAGAGTGCATATTTACTTGGTAGAAATCACAAGGAGCTAGGCTGCGTGTTCGCTGGAAGCGGGGACCTTATGGCACAAGCCTTGCTTTCCCATTTTGAAAGCTCCATTCGTGCTGCCCTGAAGCTACCTAAATAACAGTTTTAGGACGGGCTTTTAGTCACTGTAGGCAGGGCTCTGGGAAGGGAACGAGTGTTCTCTCCATCAACAGGGTGCTTTCATAGCCTGGGTGGGAGCTTCTCCTGAGACGCTCTAGAGCTGAAAGGAAACTTGACGTGAGTCCTTTCCTCAAGGTAAAGCCTTGACTAGGCCTGGCGAAGCTCAGCTTGGAGCAGTTGCCTTGAGGCCTTCGTTTCAGGTCTGTTTTCTTTTAAGGTTAGTAAGCTTTTCAAGACAGCGAGGACCTCGCGTGGGCACCCTATTCCCTGCAAGAACACCGAGGACCGGCAGGCTCCACTGGGCTGCTAAGAAACATCCAGGCCCGGAAACCTTTCCCAGTCACTCTGTGTATGCTGAGTGGAGGGCAACACACTGCACTCTTCCTTGGGAGAGCTAGATTTCCTCAGCACTCCAACAGCTCCAGGAAATGTGTTCTCTCACGTCCTACATGTCATGCTAATCTGCCTCATTGCCCTAGGCTGAGCGGCACTGAGAAACCCAAACGGCTTCGCATTCCTCCTACAAAGTCCGACCTTAAGACCCCATCCTTACAGGAGAAAGTCGGCCTGCGTTCCTGCTGTAACCAAAGCACAGTTCTTCCTCTTACACTGCAGGGTTTTAGAAGAAGCTAAGCCCGATAGCCTACCTAGAGCGCTCCTTGGGGGAGGCGGTTGGCTACACGCAGAACTCCGTGCCAAATACACTTGATTCAAGGAAGGGACCAGTGTGTAGCTAGAGTGCATATTTACTTGGTAGAAATCAGAAGGAGCTAGGCTGCGTGTTCGCTGGAAGCGGGGACCTTATGGCACAAGCCTTGCTTTCCCATTTTGAAAGCTCCATTCGTGCTGCCCTGAAGCTACCTAAATAACAGTTTTAGGACGGGCTTTTAGTCACTGTAGGCAGGGCTCTGGGAAGGGAACGAGTGTTCTCTCCATCAACAGGGTGCTTTCATAGCCTGGGTGGGAGCTTCTCCTGAGACGCTCTAGAGCTGAAAGGAAACTTGACGTGAGTCCTTTCCTCAAGGTAAAGCCTTGACTAGGCCTGGCGAAGCTCAGCTTGGAGCAGTTGCCTTGAGGCCTTCGTTTCAGGTCTGTTTTCTTTTAAGGTTAGTAAGCTTTTCAAGACAGCGAGGACCTCGCGTGGGCACCCTATTCCCTGCAAGAACACCGAGGACCGGCAGGCTCCACTGGGCTGCTAAGAAACATCCAGGCCCGGAAACCTTTCCCAGTCACTCTGTGTATGCTGAGTGGAGGGCAACACACTGCACTCTTCCTTGGGAGAGCTAGATTTCCTCAGCACTCCAACAGCTCCAGGAAATGTGTTCTCTCACGTCCTACATGTCATGCTAATCTGCCTCATTGCCCTAGGCTGAGCGGCACTGAGAAACCCAAACGGCTTCGCATTCCTCCTACAAAGTCAGACCTTAAGACCCCATCCTTACAGGAGAAAGTCGGCCTGCGTTCCTGCTGTAACCAAAGCACAGTTCTTCCTCTTACACTGCAGGGTTTTAGAAGAAGCTAAGCCCGATAGCCTACCTAGAGCGCTCCTTGGGGGAGGCGCTTGGCTACACGCAGAACTCCGTGCCAAATACACTTGATTCAAGGAAGGGACCAGTGTGTAGCTAGAGTGCATATTTACTTGGTAGAAATCACAAGGAGCTAGGCTGCGTGTTCGCTGGAAGCGGGGACCTTATGGCACAAGCCTTGCTTTCCCATTTTGAAAGCTCCATTCGTGCTGCCCTGAAGCTACCTAAATAACAGTTTTAGGACGGGCTTTTAGTCACTGTAGGCAGGGCTCTGGGAAGGGAACGAGTGTTCTCTCCATCAACAGGGTGCTTTCATAGCCTGGGTGGGAGCTTCTCCTGAGACGCTCTAGAGCTGAAAGGAAACTTGACGTGAGTCCTT
Source organism: Balaenoptera acutorostrata (assembly GCF_949987535.1). NCBI lineage: Eukaryota > Metazoa > Chordata > Mammalia > Artiodactyla > Balaenopteridae > Balaenoptera > Balaenoptera acutorostrata. Next base: position 270,996 of record NW_026645968.1, on the reverse strand, counting down.
TCCTCAAGGTAAAGCCTTGACTAGGCCTGGCGAAGCTCAGCTTGGAGCAGTTGCCTTGAGGCCTTCGTTTCAGGTCTGTTTTCTTTTAAGGTTAGTAAGCTTTTCAAGACAGCGAGGACCTCGCGTGGGCACCCTATTCCCTGCAAGAACACCGAGGACCGGCAGGCTCCACTGGGCTGCTAAGAAACATCCAGGCCCGGAAACCTTTCCCAGTCACTCTGTGTATGCTGAGTGGAGGGCAACACACTGCACTCTTCCTTGGGAGAGCTAGATTTCCTCAGCACTCCAACAGCTCCAGGAAATGTGTTCTCTCACGTCCTACATGTCATGCTAATCTGCCTCATTGCCCTAGGCTGAGCGGCACTGAGAAACCCAAACGGCTTCGCATTCCTCCTACAAAGTCAGACCTTAAGACCCCATCCTTACAGGAGAAAGTCGGCCTGCGTTCCTGCTGTAACCAAAGCACAGTTCTTCCTCTTACACTGCAGGGTTTTAGAAGAAGCTAAGCCCGATAGCCTACCTAGAGCGCTCCTTGGGGGAGGCGGTTGGCTACACGCAGAACTCCGTGCCAAATACACTTGATTCAAGGAAGGGACCAGTGTGTAGCTAGAGTGCATATTTACTTGGTAGAAATCACAAGGAGCTAGGCTGCGTGTTCGCTGGAAGCGGGGACCTTATGGCACAAGCCTTGCTTTCCCATTTTGAAAGCTCCATTCGTGCTGCCCTGAAGCTACCTAAATAACAGTTTTAGGACGGGCTTTTAGTCACTGTAGGCAGGGCTCTGGGAAGGGAACGAGTGTTCTCTCCATCAACAGGGTGCTTTCATAGCCTGGGTGGGAGCTTCTCCTGAGACGCTCTAGAGCTGAAAGGAAACTTGACGTGAGTCCTTTCCTCAAGGTAAAGCCTTGACTAGGCCTGGCGAAGCTCAGCTTGGAGCAGTTGCCTTGAGGCCTTCGTTTCAGGTCTGTTTTCTTTTAAGGTTAGTAAGCTTTTCAAGACAGCGAGGACCTCGCGTGGGCACCCTATTCCCTGCAAGAACACCGAGGACCGGCAGGCTCCACTGGGCTGCTAAGAAACATCCAGGCCCGGAAACCTTTCCCAGTCACTCTGTGTATGCTGAGTGGAGGGCAACACACTGCACTCTTCCTTGGGAGAGCTAGATTTCCTCAGCACTCCAACAGCTCCAGGAAATGTGTTCTCTCACGTCCTACATGTCATGCTAATCTGCCTCATTGCCCTAGGCTGAGCGGCACTGAGAAACCCAAACGGCTTCGCATTCCTCCTACAAAGTCAGACCTTAAGACCCCATCCTTACAGGAGAAAGTCGGCCTGCGTTCCTGCTGTAACCAAAGCACAGTTCTTCCTCTTACACTGCAGGGTTTTAGAAGAAGCTAAGCCCGATAGCCTACCTAGAGCGCTCCTTGGGGGAGGCGCTTGGCTACACGCAGAACTCCGTGCCAAATACACTTGATTCAAGGAAGGGACCAGTGTGTAGCTAGAGTGCATATTTACTTGGTAGAAATCACAAGGAGCTAGGCTGCGTGTTCGCTGGAAGCGGGGACCTTATGGCACAAGCCTTGCTTTCCCATTTTGAAAGCTCCATTCGTGCTGCCCTGAAGCTACCTAAATAACAGTTTTAGGACGGGCTTTTAGTCACTGTAGGCAGGGCTCTGGGAAGGGAACGAGTGTTCTCTCCATCAACAGGGTGCTTTCATAGCCTGGGTGGGAGCTTCTCCTGAGACGCTCTAGAGCTGAAAGGAAACTTGACGTGAGTCCTTTCCTCAAGGTAAAGCCTTGACTAGGCCTGGCGAAGCTCAGCTTGGAGCAGTTGCCTTGAGGCCTTCGTTTCAGGTCTGTTTTCTTTTAAGGTTAGTAAGCTTTTCAAGACAGCGAGGACCTCGCGTGGGCACCCTATTCCCTGCAAGAACACCGAGGACCGGCAGGCTCCACTGGGCTGCTAAGAAACATCCAGGCCCGGAAACCTTTCCCAGTCACTCTGTGTATGCTGAGTGGAGGGCAACACACTGCACTCTTCCTTGGGAGAGCTAGATTTCCTCAGCACTCCAACAGCTCCAGGAAATGTGTTCTCTCACGTCCTACATGTCATGCTAATCTGCCTCATTGCCCTAGGCTGAGCGGCACTGAGAAACCCAAACGGCTTCGCATTCCTCCTACAAAGTCAGACCTTAAGACCCCATCCTTACAGGAGAAAGTCGGCCTGCGTTCCTGCTGTAACCAAAGCACAGTTCTTCCTCTTACACTGCAGGGTTTTAGAAGAAGCTAAGCCCGATAGCCTACCTAGAGCGCTCCTTGGGGGAGGCGGTTGGCTACACGCAGAACTCCGTGCCAAATACACTTGATTCAAGGAAGGGACCAGTGTGTAGCTAGAGTGCATATTTACTTGGTAGAAATCACAAGGAGCTAGGCTGCGTGTTCGCTGGAAGCGGGGACCTTATGGCACAAGCGTTGCTTTCCCAGTTTGAAAGCTCCATTCGTGCTGCCCTGAAGCTACCTAAATAACAGTTTTAGGACGTGCTTTTAGTCACTGTAGGCAGGGCTCTGGGAAGGGAACGAGTGTTCTCTACATCAACAGGGTGCTTTCATAGCCTGGGTGGGAGCTTCTCCTGAGACGCTCTAGAGCTGAAAGGAAACTTGACGTGAGTCCTTTCCTCAAGGTAAAGCCTTGACTAGGCCTGCCGAAGCTCAGCTTGGAGCAGTTGCCTTGAGGCCTTCGTTTCAGGTCTGTTTTCTTTTAAGGTTAGTAAGCTTTTCAAGACAGCGAGGACCTCGCGTGGGCACCCTATTCCCTGCAAGAACACCGAGTACCGGCAGGCTCCACTGGGCTGCTAAGAAACATCCAGGCCCGGAAACCTTTCCCAGTCACTCTGTGTATGCTGAGTGGAGGGCAACACACTGCACTCTTCCTTGGGAGAGCTAGATTTCCTCAGCACTCCAACAGCTCCAGGAAATGTGTTCTCTCACGTCCTACATGTCATGCTAATCTGCCTCATTGCCCTAGGCTGAGCGGCACTGAGAAACCCAAACTGCTTCGCATTGCTCCTACAAAGCCAAACCTTAAGACCCCATCCTTACAGGAGAAAGTCGGCCTGCGTTCCTGCTGTAACCAAAGCACAGTTCTTCCTCTTACACTCAGGGTTTTAGAAGAAGCTAAGCCCGATAGCCTACCTAGAGCGCTCCTTGGGGGAGGCGGTTGGCTACACGCAGAACTCCGTGCCAAATAAACTTTATTCAAGGAAGGGACCAGTGTGTAGCTAGAGTGTATATTTACTTGGTAGAAATCACAAGGAGGTAGGCTGCGTGTTCGCTGGAAGCGGGGACCTTATGGCACAAGCCTTGCTTTCCCATTTTGAAAGCTCCATTCATGCTGCCCTGAAGCTACCTAAATAACAGTTTTAGGACGTGCTTTTAGTCACTGTAGGCAGGGCTCTGGGAAGGGAACGAGTGTTCTCTACATCAACAAGGTGCTTTCATAGCCTGGGTGGGAGCTTCTCCTGAGACGCTCTAGAGCTGAAAGGAAACTTGACGTGAGTCCTTTCCTCAAGGTAAAGCCTTGACTAGGCCTGCCGAAGCTCAGCTTGGAGCAGTTGCCTTGAGGCCTTCGTTTCAGGTCTGTTTTCTTTTAAGGTTAGTAAGCTTTTCAAGACAGCGAGGACCTCGCGTGGGCACCCTATTCCCTGCAAGAACACCGAGTACCGGCAGGCTCCACTGGGCTGCAAAGAAACATCCAGGCCCGGAAACCTTTCCCAGTCACTCTGTGTATGCTGAGTGGAGGGCAACACACTGCACTCTTCCTTGGGAGAGCTAGATTTCCTCAGCACTCCAACAGCTCCAGGAAATGTGTTCTCTCACGTCCTACATGTCATGCTAATCTGCCTCATTGCCCTAGGCTGAGCGGCACTGAGAAACCCAAACTGCTTCGCATTGCTCCTACAAAGCCATACCTTAAGACCCCATCCTTACAGGAGAAAGTCGGCCTGCGTTCCTGCTGTAACCAAAGCACAGTTCTTCCTCTTACACTGCAGGGTTTTAGAAGAAGCTAAGCCCGATAGCCTATCTAGAGCGCTCCTTGGGGGAGGCGGTTGGCTACACGCAGAACTCCGTGCCAAATAAACTTTATTCAAGGAAGGGACCAGTGTGTAGCTAGAGTGTATATTTACTTGGTAGAAATCACAAGGAGGTAGGCTGCGTGTTCGCTGGAAGCGGGGACCTTATGGCACAAGCCTTGCTTTCCCATTTTGAAAGCTCCATTCGTGCTGCCCTGAAGCTACCTAAATAACAGTTTTAGGACGTGCTTTTAGTCACTGTAGGCAGGGCTCTGGGAAGGGAACGAGTGTTCTCTACATCAACAGGGTGCTTTCATAGCCGGGGTGGGAGCTTCTCCAGAGACGCTCTAGAGCTGAAAGGAAACTTGACGTGAGTCCTTTCCTCAAGGTAAAGCCTTGACTAGCCCTGCCGAAGCTCAGCTTGGAGCAGTTGCCTTGAGGCCTTCGTTTCAGGTCTGTTTTCTTTTAAGGTTAGTAAGCTTTTCAAGACAGCGAGGACCTCGCGTGGGCACCCTATTCCCTGCAAGAACACCGAGTACCGGCAGGCTCCACTGGGCTGCTAAGAAACATCCAGGCCCGGAAACCTTTCCCAGTCACTCTGTGTATGCTGAGTGGAGGGCAACACACTGCACTCTTCCTTGGGAGAGCTAGATTTCCTCAGCACTCCAACAGCTCCAGGAAATGTGTTCTCTCACGTCCTACATGTCATGCTAATCTGCCTCATTGCCCTAGGCTGAGCGGCACTGAGAAACCCAAACTGCTTCGCATTGCTCCTACAAAGCCATACCTTAAGACCCCATCCTTACAGGAGAAAGTCGGCCTGCGTTCCTGCTGTAACCAAAGCACAGTTCTTCCTCTTACACTGCAGGGTTTTAGAAGAAGCTAAGCCCGATAGTCTACCTAGAGCGCTCCTTGGGGGAGGCGGTTGGCTACACGCAGAACTCCGTGCCAAATAAACTTTATTCAAGGAAGGGACCAGTGTGTAGCTAGAGTGTATATTTACTTGGTAGAAATCACAAGGAGGTAGGCTGCGTGTTCGCTGGAAGCGGGGACCTTATGGCACAAGCCTTGCTTTCCCATTTTGAAAGCTCCATTCGTGCTGCCCTGAAGCTACCTAAATAACAGTTTTAGGACGTGCTTTTAGTCACTGTAGGCAGGGCTCTGGGAAGGGAACGAGTGTTCTCTCCATCAACAGGGTGCTTTCATAGCCTGGGTGGGAGCTTCTCCTGAGACGCTCTAGAGCTGAAAGGAAACTTGACGTGAGTCCTTTCCTCAAGCTAAAGCCTTGACTAGGCCTGCCGAAGCTCAGCTTGGAGCAGTTGCCTTGAGGCCTTCGTTTCAGGTCTGTTTTCTTTTAAGGTTAGTAAGCTTTTCAAGACAGCGAGGACCTCGCGTGGGCACCCTATTCCCTGCAAGAACACCGAGTACCGGCAGGCTCCACTGGGCTGCTAAGAAACATCCAGGCCCGGAAACCTTTCCCAGTCACTCTGTGTATGCTGAGTGGAGGGCAACACACTGCACTCTTCCTTGGGAGAGCTAGATTTCCTCAGCACTCCAACAGCTCCAGGAAATGTGTTCTCTCACGTCCTACATGTCATGCTAATCTGCCTCATTGCCCTAGGCTGAGCGGCACTGAGAAACCCAAACTGCTTCGCATTCCTCCTACAAAGTCATACCATAAGACCCCATCTTTACAGGAGAAAGTCGGCCTGCGTTCCTGCTGTAACCAAAGCACAGTTCTTCCTCTTACACTGCAGGGTTTTAGAAGAAGCTAAGCCCGATAGCCTACCTAGAGCGCTCCTTGGGGGAGGCGGTTGGCTACAGGCAGAACTCCGTGCCAATTAAACTTGATTCAAGGAAGGGACCAGTGTGTAGTTAGAGTGTATATTTACTTGGTAGAAATCACAAGGAGCTAGGCTGCGTGTTCGCTGGAAGCGGGGACCTTATGGCACAAGCCTTGCTTTCCCATTTTGAAAGCTCCATTCGTGCTGCCCTGAAGCTACCTAAATAACAGTTTTAGGACGTGCTTTTAGTCACTGTAGGCAGGGCTCTGGGAAGGGAACGAGTGTTCTCTCCATCAACAGGGTGCTTTCATAGCCTGGGTGGGAGCTTCTCCTGAGACGCTCTAGAGCTGAAAGGAAACTTGACGTGAGTCCTTTCCTCAAGGTAAAGCCTTGACTAGGCCTGGCGAAGCTCAGCTTGGAGCAGTTGCCTTGAGGCCTTCGTTTCAGGTCTGTTTTCTTTTAAGGTTAGTAAGCTTTTCAAGACAGCGAGGACCTCGCGTGGGCACCCTATTCCCTGCAAGAACACCGAGGACCGGCAGGCTCCACTGGGCTGCTAAGAAACATCCAGGCCCGGAAACCTTTCCCAGTCACTCTGTGTATGCTGAGTGGAGGGCAACACACTGCACTCTTCCTTGGGAGAGCTAGATTTCCTCAGCACTCCAACAGCTCCAGGAAATGTGTTCTCTCACGTCCTACATGTCATGCTAATCTGCCTCATTGCCCTAGGCTGAGCGGCACTGAGAAACCCAAACGGCTTCGCATTCCTCCTACAAAGTCCGACCTTAAGACCCCATCCTTACAGGAGAAAGTCGGCCTGCGTTCCTGCTGTAACCAAAGCACAGTTCTTCCTCTTACACTGCAGGGTTTTAGAAGAAGCTAAGCCCGATAGCCTACCTAGAGCGCTCCTTGGGGGAGGCGGTTGGCTACACGCAGAACTCCGTGCCAAATACACTTGATTCAAGGAAGGGACCAGTGTGTAGCGAGAGTGCATATTTACTTGGTAGAAATCACAAGGAGCTAGGCTGCGTGTTCGCTGGAAGCGGGGACCTTATGGCACAAGCCTTGCTTTCCCATTTTGAAAGCTCCATTCGTGCTGCCCTGAAGCTACCTAAATAACAGTTTTAGGACGTGCTTTTAGTCACTGTAGGCAGGGCTCTGGGAAGGGAACGAGTGTTCTCTCCATCAACAGGGTGCTTTCATAGCCTGGGTGGGAGCTTCTCCTGAGACGCTCTAGAGCTGAAAGGAAACTTGACGTGAGGCCTTTCCTCAAGGTAAAGCCTTGACTAGGCCTGCCGAAGCTCAGCTTGGAGCAGTTGCCTTGAGGCCTTCGTTTCAGGTCTGTTTTCTTTTAAGGTTAGTAAGCTTTTCAAGACAGCGAGGACCTCGCGTGGGCACCCTATTCCCTGCAAGAACACCGAGGACCGGCAGGCTCCACTGGGCTGCTAAGAAACATCCAGGCCCGGAAACCTTTCCCAGTCACTCTGTGTATGCTGAGTGGAGGGCAACACACTGCACTCTTCCTTGGGAGAGCTAGATTTCCTCAGCACTCCAACAGCTCCAGGAAATGTGTTCTCTCACGTCCTACATGTCATGCTAATCTGCCTCATTGCCCTAGGCGGAGCGGCACTGAGAAACCCAAACGGCTTCGCATTCCTCCTACAAAGTCAGACCTTAAGACCCCATCCTTACAGGAGAAAGTCGGCCTGCGTTCCTGCTGTAACCAAAGCACAGTTCTTCCTCTTACACTGCAGGGTTTTAGAAGAAGCTAAGCCCGATAGCCTACCTAGAGCGCTCCTTGGGGGAGGCGGTTGGCTACACGCAGAACTCCGTGCCAAATACACTTGATTCAAGGAAGGGACCAGTGTGTAGCTAGAGTGCATATTTACTTGGTAGAAATCACAAGGAGCTAGGCTGCGTGTTCGCTGGAAGCGGGGACCTTATGGCACAAGCCTTGCTTTCCCATTTTGAAAGCTCCATTCGTGCTGCCCTGAAGCTACCTAAATAACAGTTTTAGGACGTGCTTTTAGTCACTGTAGGCAGGGCTCTGGGAAGGGAACGAGTGTTCTCTCCATCAACAGGGTGCTTTCATAGCCTGGGTGGGAGCTTCTCCTGAGACGCTCTAGAGCTGAAAGGAAACTTGACGTGAGTCCTTTCCTCAAGGTAAAGCCTTGACTAGGCCTGGCGAAGCTCAGCTTGGAGCAGTTGCCTTGAGGCCTTCGTTTCAGGTCTGTTTTCTTTTAAGGTTAGTAAGCTTTTCAAGACAGCGAGGACCTCGCGTGGGCACCCTATTCCCTGCAAGAACACCGAGGACCGGCAGGCTCCACTGGGCTGCTAAGAAACATCCAGGCCCGGAAACCTTTCCCAGTCACTCTGTGTATGCTGAGTGGAGGGCAACACACTGCACTCTTCCTTGGGAGAGCTAGATTTCCTCAGCACTCCAACAGCTCCAGGAAATGTGTTCTCTCACGTCCTACATGTCATGCTAATCTGCCTCATTGCCCTAGGCTGAGCGGCACTGAGAAACCCAAACGGCTTCGCATTCCTCCTACAAAGTCAGACCTTAAGACCCCATCCTTACAGGAGAAAGTCGGCCTGCGTTCCTGCTGTAACCAAAGCACAGTTCTTCCTCTTACACTGCAGGGTTTTAGAAGAAGCTAAGCCCGATAGCCTACCTAGAGCGCTCCTTGGGGGAGGCGGTTGGCTACACGCAGAACTCCGTGCCAAATACACTTGATTCAAGGAAGGGACCAGTGTGTAGCTAGAGTGCATATTTACTTGGTAGAAATCACAAGGAGCTAGGCTGCGTGTTCGCTGGAAGCGGGGACCTTATGGCACAAGCCTTGCTTTCCCATTTTGAAAGCTCCATTCGTGCTGCCCTGAAGCTACCTAAATAACAGTTTTAGGACGTGCTTTTAGTCACTGTAGGCAGGGCTCTGGGAAGGGAACGAGTGTTCTCTCCATCAACAGGGTGCTTTCATAGCCTGGGTGGGAGCTTCTCCTGAGACGCTCTAGAGCTGAAAGGAAACTTGACGTGAGTCCTTTCCTCAAGGTAAAGCCTTGACTAGGCCTGGCGAAGCTCAGCTTGGAGCAGTTGCCTTGAGGCCTTCGTTTCAGGTCTGTTTTCTTTTAAGGTTAGTAAGCTTTTCAAGACAGCGAGGACCTCGCGTGGGCACCCTATTCCCTGCAAGAACACCGAGGACCGGCAGGCTCCACTGGGCTGCTAAGAAACATCCAGGCCCGGAAACCTTTCCCAGTCACTCTGTGTATGCTGAGTGGAGGGCAACACACTGCACTCTTCCTTGGGAGAGCTAGATTTCCTCAGCACTCCAACAGCTCCAGGAAATGTGTTCTCTCACGTCCTACATGTCATGCTAATCTGCCTCATTGCCCTAGGCTGAGCGGCACTGAGAAACCCAAACGGCTTCGCATTCCTCCTACAAAGTCAGACCTTAAGACCCCATCCTTACAGGAGAAAGTCGGCCTGCGTTCCTGCTGTAACCAAAGCACAGTTCTTCCTCTTACACTGCAGGGTTTTAGAAGAAGCTAAGCCCGATAGCCTACCTAGAGCGCTCCTTGGGGGAGGCGGTTGGCTACACGCAGAACTCCGTGCCAAAAACACTTGATTCAAGGAAGGGACCAGTGTGTAGCTAGAGTGCATATTTACTTGGTAGAAATCACAAGGAGCTAGGCTGCGTGTTCGCTGGAAGCGGGGACCTTATGGCACAAGCCTTGCTTTCCCATTTTGAAAGCTCCATTCGTGCTGCCCTGAAGCTACCTAAATAACAGTTTTAGGACGTGCTTTTAGTCACTGTAGGCAGGGCTCTGGGAAGGGAACGAGTGTTCTCTCCATCAACAGGGTGCTTTCATAGCCTGGGTGGGAGCTTCTCCTGAGACGCTCTAGAGCTGAAAGGAAACTTGACGTGAGTCCTTTCCTCAAGGTAAAGCCTTGACTAGGCCTGGCGAAGCTCAGCTTGGAGCAGTTGCCTTGAGGCCTTCGTTTCAGGTCTGTTTTCTTTTAAGGTTAGTAAGCTTTTCAAGACAGCGAGGACCTCGCGTGGGCACCCTATTCCCTGCAAGAACACCGAGGACCGGCAGGCTCCACTGGGCTGCTAAGAAACATCCAGGCCCGGAAACCTTTCCCAGTCACTCTGTGTATGCTGAGTGGAGGGCAACACACTGCACTCTTCCTTGGGAGAGCTAGATTTCCTCAGCACTCCAACAGCTCCAGGAAATGTGTTCTCTCACGTCCTACATGTCATGCTAATCTGCCTCATTGCCCTAGGCGGAGCGGCACTGAGAAACCCAAACGGCTTCGCATTCCTCCTACAAAGTCAGACCTTAAGACCCCATCCTTACAGGAGAAAGTCGGCCTGCGTTCCTGCTGTAACCAAAGCACAGTTCTTCCTCTTACACTGCAGGGTTTTAGAAGAAGCTAAGCCCGATAGCCTACCTAGAGCGCTCCTTGGGGGAGGCGGTTGGCTACACGCAGAACTCCGTGCCAAATACACTTGATTCAAGGAAGGGACCAGTGTGTAGCTAGAGTGCATATTTACTTGGTAGAAATCACAAGGAGCTAGGCTGCGTGTTCGCTGGAAGCGGGGACCTTATGGCACAAGCCTTGCTTTCCCATTTTGAAAGCTCCATTCGTGCTGCCCTGAAGCTACCTAAATAACAGTTTTAGGACGTGCTTTTAGTCACTGTAGGCAGGGCTCTGGGAAGGGAACGAGTGTTCTCTCCATCAACAGGGTGCTTTCATAGCCTGGGTGGGAGCTTCTCCTGAGACGCTCTAGAGCTGAAAGGAAACTTGACGTGAGTCCTTTCCTCAAGGTAAAGCCTTGACTAGGCCTGGCGAAGCTCAGCTTGGAGCAGTTGCCTTGAGGCCTTCGTTTCAGGTCTGTTTTCTTTTAAGGTTAGTAAGCTTTTCAAGACAGCGAGGACCTCGCGTGGGCACCCTATTCCCTGCAAGAACCCCGAGGACCGGCAGGCTCCACTGGGCTGCTAAGAAACATCCAGGCCCGGAAACCTTTCCCAGTCACTCTGTGTATGCTGAGTGGAGGGCAACACACTGCACTCTTCCTTGGGAGAGCTAGATTTCCTCAGCACTCCAACAGCTCCAGGAAATGTGTTCTCTCACGTCCTACATGTCATGCTAATCTGCCTCATTGCCCTAGGCTGAGCGGCACTGAGAAACCCAAACTGCTTCGCATTGCTCCTACAAAGCCATACCTTAAGACCCCATCCTTACAGGAGAAAGTCGGCCTGCGTTCCTGCTGTAACCAAAGCACAGTTCTTCCTCTTACACTGCAGGGTTTTAGAAGAAGCTAAGCCCGATAGCCTATCTAGAGCGCTCCTTGGGGGAGGCGGTTGGCTACACGCAGAACTCCGTGCCAAATAAACTTTATTCAAGGAAGGGACCAGTGTGTAGCTAGAGTGTATATTTACTTGGTAGAAATCACAAGGAGGTAGGCTGCGTGTTCGCTGGAAGCGGGGACCTTATGGCACAAGCCTTGCTTTCCCATTTTGAAAGCTCCATTCGTGCTGCCCTGAAGCTACCTAAATAACAGTTTTAGGACGTGCTTTTAGTCACTGTAGGCAGGGCTCTGGGAAGGGAACGAGTGTTCTCTACATCAACAGGGTGCTTTCATAGCCGGGGTGGGAGCTTCTCCAGAGACGCTCTAGAGCTGAAAGGAAACTTGACGTGAGTCCTTTCCTCAAGGTAAAGCCTTGACTAGCCCTGCCGAAGCTCAGCTTGGAGCAGTTGCCTTGAGGCCTTCGTTTCAGGTCTGTTTTCTTTTAAGGTTAGTAAGCTTTTCAAGACAGCGAGGACCTCGCGTGGGCACCCTATTCCCTGCAAGAACACCGAGTACCGGCAGGCTCCACTGGGCTGCTAAGAAACATCCAGGCCCGGAAACCTTTCCCAGTCACTCTGTGTATGCTGAGTGGAGGGCAACACACTGCACTCTTCCTTGGGAGAGCTAGATTTCCTCAGCACTCCAACAGCTCCAGGAAATGTGTTCTCTCACGTCCTACATGTCATGCTAATCTGCCTCATTGCCCTAGGCTGAGCGGCACTGAGAAACCCAAACTGCTTCGCATTGCTCCTACAAAGCCATACCTTAAGACCCCATCCTTACAGGAGAAAGTCGGCCTGCGTTCCTGCTGTAACCAAAGCACAGTTCTTCCTCTTACACTGCAGGGTTTTAGAAGAAGCTAAGCCCGATAGTCTACCTAGAGCGCTCCTTGGGGGAGGCGGTTGGCTACACGCAGAACTCCGTGCCAAATAAACTTTATTCAAGGAAGGGACCAGTGTGTAGCTAGAGTGTATATTTACTTGGTAGAAATCACAAGGAGGTAGGCTGCGTGTTCGCTGGAAGCGGGGACCTTATGGCACAAGCCTTGCTTTCCCATTTTGAAAGCTCCATTCGTGCTGCCCTGAAGCTACCTAAATAACAGTTTTAGGACGTGCTTTTAGTCACTGTAGGCAGGGCTCTGGGAAGGGAACGAGTGTTCTCTCCATCAACAGGGTGCTTTCATAGCCTGGGTGGGAGCTTCTCCTGAGACGCTCTAGAGCTGAAAGGAAACTTGACGTGAGTCCTTTCCTCAAGCTAAAGCCTTGACTAGGCCTGCCGAAGCTCAGCTTGGAGCAGTTGCCTTGAGGCCTTCGTTTCAGGTCTGTTTTCTTTTAAGGTTAGTAAGCTTTTCAAGACAGCGAGGACCTCGCGTGGGCACCCTATTCCCTGCAAGAACACCGAGTACCGGCAGGCTCCACTGGGCTGCTAAGAAACATCCAGGCCCGGAAACCTTTCCCAGTCACTCTGTGTATGCTGAGTGGAGGGCAACACACTGCACTCTTCCTTGGGAGAGCTAGATTTCCTCAGCACTCCAACAGCTCCAGGAAATGTGTTCTCTCACGTCCTACATGTCATGCTAATCTGCCTCATTGCCCTAGGCTGAGCGGCACTGAGAAACCCAAACTGCTTCGCATTCCTCCTACAAAGTCATACCATAAGACCCCATCTTTACAGGAGAAAGTCGGCCTGCGTTCCTGCTGTAACCAAAGCACAGTTCTTCCTCTTACACTGCAGGGTTTTAGAAGAAGCTAAGCCCGATAGCCTACCTAGAGCGCTCCTTGGGGGAGGCGGTTGGCTACAGGCAGAACTCCGTGCCAAATAAACTTGATTCAAGGAAGGGACCAGTGTGTAGTTAGAGTGTATATTTACTTGGTAGAAATCACAAGGAGCTAGGCTGCGTGTTCGCTGGAAGCGGGGAGCTTATGGCACAAGACTTGCTTTCCCATTTTGAAAGCTCCATTCATGCTGCCATGAAGCTACCTAAATAACAGTTTTAGGACGTGCTTTTAGTCACTGTAGGCAGGGCTCTGGGAAGGGAAAGAGTGTTCTCTCCACCAACAGGGTGCTTTCATAGCCGGGGTGGGAGCTTCTCCAGAGACGCTCTAGAGCTGAAAGGAAACTTGACGTGAGTCCTTTCCTCAAGGTAAAGCCTTGACTAGCCCTGCCGAAGCTCAGCTTGGAGCAGTTGCCTTGAGGCCTTCGTTTCAGGTCTGTTTTCTTTTAAGGTTAGTAAACTTTTCAAGACACCGAGGACCTCGCGTGGGCGCCCTATTCCCTGCAAGAACACCGAGTACCGGCAGGCTCCACTGGGCTGCTAAGAAACATCCTGGCCCGGAAACCTTTCCCAGTCACTCTGTGTATGCTGAGTGGAGGCAACACACTGCATTCTTCCTCGGGAGAGCTAGATTTCCTCAGCACTCCAACAGCTCCAGGAAATGTGTTCTCTCACGTCCTACATGTCATGCTAATCTGCCTCATTGCCCTAGGCTCAGCGGCACTGAGAAACCCAAAGTGCTTCGCATTCCTCCTACAAAGTCAGACCTTACGAGCCCATCCTACAGGAGAAAGTCGGCCTGCGTTCCTGCTGTAACCAAAGCACAGTTCTTCCTCTTACACTGCAGGGTTTTAGAAGAAGCTAAGCCCGATAGCCTACCTAGAGCGCTCCTTGGGGGAGGCGGTTGGCTACACGCAGAACTCCGTGCCAAATAAACTTTATTCAAGGAAGGGACCAGTGTGTAGCTAGAGTGCATATTTACTTGGTAGAAATCACAAGGAGGTAGGCTGCGTGTTCGCTGGAAGCGGGGACCTTATGGCACAAGCCTTGCTTTCCCATTTTGAAAGCTCCATTCGTGCTGCCCTGAAGCTACCTAAATAACAGTTTTAGGACGTGCTTTTAGTCACTGTAGGCAGGGCTCTGGGAAGGGAACGAGTGTTCTCTCCATCAACAGGGTGCTTTCATAGCCTGGGTGGGAGCTTCTCCTGAGACGCTCTAGAGCTGAAAGGAAACTTGACGTGAGGCCTTTCCTCAAGGTAAAGACTTGACTAGGCCTGCCGAAGCTCAGCTTGGAGCAGTTGCCTTGAGGCCTTCGTTTCAGGTCTGTTTTCTTTTAAGGTTAGTAAGCTTTTCAAGACAGCGAGGACCTCGCGTGGGCACGCTATTCCCTGCAAGAACACCGAGTACCGGCAGGCTCCACTGGGCTGCTAAGAAACATCCAGGCCCGGAAACCTTTCCCAGTCACTCTGTGTATGCTGAGTGGAGGGCAACACACTGCACTCTTCCTCGGGAGAGCTAGATTTCCTCAGCACTCCAACAGCTCCAGGAAATGTGTTCTCTCACGTCCTACATGTCATGCTAATCTGCCTCATTGCCCTAGGCTGAGCGGCACTGAGAAACCCAAACTGCTTCGCATTCCTCCTACAAAGTCAGACCTTAAGACCCCATCCTTACAGGAGAAAGTCGGCCTGCGTTCCTGCTGTAACCAAAGCACAGTTCTTCCTCTTACACTGCAGGGTTTTAGAAGAAGCTAAGCCCGATAGCCTACCTAGAGCGCTCCTTGGGGGAGGCGGTTGGCTACACGCAGAACTCCGTGCCAAATAAACTTTATTCAAGGAAGGGACCAGTGTGTAGCTAGAGTGCATATTTACTTGGTAGAAATCACAAGGAGGTAGGCTGCGTGTTCGCTGGAAGCGGGGACCTTATGGCACAAGCCTTGCTTTCCCATTTTGAAAGCTCCATTCGTGCTGCCCTGAAGCTACCTAAATAACAGTTTTAGGACGTGCTTTTAGTCACTGTAGGCAGGGCTCTGGGAAGGGAACGAGTGTTCTCTCCATCAACAGGGTGCTTTCATAGCCTGGGTGGGAGCTTCTCCTGAAACGCTCTAGAGCTGAAAGGAAACTTGGCGTGAGTCCTTTCCTCAAGATAAAGCCTTGACTATGCCTGCCGAAGCTCAGCTTGGAGCAGTTGCCTTGAGGCCTTCGTTTCAGGTCTGTTTTCTTTTAAGGTTAGTAAGCTTTTCAAGACAGCGAGGACCTCGCGTGGGCACCCTATTCCCTGCAAGAACACCGAGGACCGGCAGGCTCCACTGGGCTGCTAAGAAACATCCAGGCCCGGAAACCTTTCCCAGTCACTCTGTGTATGGAGGGCAACACACTGCACTCTTCCTTGGGAGAGCTAGATTTCCTCAGCACTCCAACAGCTCCAGGAAATGTGTTCTCTCACGTCCTACATGTCATGCTAATCTGCCTCATTGCCCTAGGCTGAGCGGCACTGAGAAACCCAAACGGCTTCGCATTCCTCCTACAAAGTCAGACCTTAAGACCCCATCCTTACAGGAGAAAGTCGGCCTGCGTTCCTGCTGTAACCAAAGCACAGTTCTTCCTCTTACACTGCAGGGTTTTAGAAGAAGCTAAGCCCGATAGCCTACCTAGAGCGCTCCTTGGGGGAGGCGGTTGGCTACACGCAGAACTCCGTGCCAAATACACTTGATTCAAGGAAGGGACCAGTGTGTAGCTAGAGTGCATATTTACTTGGTAGAAATCACAAGGAGCTAGGCTGCGTGTTCGCTGGAAGCGGGGACCTTATGGCACAAGCCTTGCTTTCCCATTTTGAAAGCTCCATTCGTGCTGCCCTGAAGCTACCTAAATAACAGTTTTAGGACGGGCTTTTAGTCACTGTAGGCAGGGCTCTGGGAAGGGAACGAGTGTTCT
Organism: Balaenoptera acutorostrata; assembly: GCF_949987535.1. Classification (NCBI taxonomy): domain Eukaryota; kingdom Metazoa; phylum Chordata; class Mammalia; order Artiodactyla; family Balaenopteridae; genus Balaenoptera; species Balaenoptera acutorostrata. The sequence goes on along the minus strand of NW_026645968.1, from coordinate 255,090 downwards.
CTCCATCAACAGGGTGCTTTCATAGCCTGGGTGGGAGCTTCTCCTGAGACGCTCTAGAGCTGAAAGGAAACTTGACGTGAGTCCTTTCCTCAAGGTAAAGCCTTGACTAGGCCTGGCGAAGCTCAGCTTGGAGCAGTTGCCTTGAGGCCTTCGTTTCAGGTCTGTTTTCTTTTAAGGTTAGTAAGCTTTTCAAGACAGCGAGGACCTCGCGTGGGCACCCTATTCCCTGCAAGAACACCGAGGACCGGCAGGCTCCACTGGGCTGCTAAGAAACATCCAGGCCCGGAAACCTTTCCCAGTCACTCTGTGTATGCTGAGTGGAGGGCAACACACTGCACTCTTCCTTGGGAGAGCTAGATTTCCTCAGCACTCCAACAGCTCCAGGAAATGTGTTCTCTCACGTCCTACATGTCATGCTAATCTGCCTCATTGCCCTAGGCTGAGCGGCACTGAGAAACCCAAACGGCTTCGCATTCCTCCTACAAAGTCAGACCTTAAGACCCCATCCTTACAGGAGAAAGTCGGCCTGCGTTCCTGCTGTAACCAAAGCACAGTTCTTCCTCTTACACTGCAGGGTTTTAGAAGAAGCTAAGCCCGATAGCCTACCTAGAGCGCTCCTTGGGGGAGGCGCTTGGCTACACGCAGAACTCCGTGCCAAATACACTTGATTCAAGGAAGGGACCAGTGTGTAGCTAGAGTGCATATTTACTTGGTAGAAATCACAAGGAGCTAGGCTGCGTGTTCGCTGGAAGCGGGGACCTTATGGCACAAGCCTTGCTTTCCCATTTTGAAAGCTCCATTCGTGCTGCCCTGAAGCTACCTAAATAACAGTTTTAGGACGGGCTTTTAGTCACTGTAGGCAGGGCTCTGGGAAGGGAACGAGTGTTCTCTCCATCAACAGGGTGCTTTCATAGCCTGGGTGGGAGCTTCTCCTGAGACGCTCTAGAGCTGAAAGGAAACTTGACGTGAGTCCTTTCCTCAAGGTAAAGCCTTGACTAGGCCTGGCGAAGCTCAGCTTGGAGCAGTTGCCTTGAGGCCTTCGTTTCAGGTCTGTTTTCTTTTAAGGTTAGTAAGCTTTTCAAGACAGCGAGGACCTCGCGTGGGCACCCTATTCCCTGCAAGAACACCGAGGACCGGCAGGCTCCACTGGGCTGCTAAGAAACATCCAGGCCCGGAAACCTTTCCCAGTCACTCTGTGTATGCTGAGTGGAGGGCAACACACTGCACTCTTCCTTGGGAGAGCTAGATTTCCTCAGCACTCCAACAGCTCCAGGAAATGTGTTCTCTCACGTCCTACATGTCATGCTAATCTGCCTCATTGCCCTAGGCTGAGCGGCACTGAGAAACCCAAACGGCTTCGCATTCCTCCTACAAAGTCAGACCTTAAGACCCCATCCTTACAGGAGAAAGTCGGCCTGCGTTCCTGCTGTAACCAAAGCACAGTTCTTCCTCTTACACTGCAGGGTTTTAGAAGAAGCTAAGCCCGATAGCCTACCTAGAGCGCTCCTTGGGGGAGGCGGTTGGCTACACGCAGAACTCCGTGCCAAATACACTTGATTCAAGGAAGGGACCAGTGTGTAGCTAGAGTGCATATTTACTTGGTAGAAATCACAAGGAGCTAGGCTGCGTGTTCGCTGGAAGCGGGGACCTTATGGCACAAGCGTTGCTTTCCCAGTTTGAAAGCTCCATTCGTGCTGCCCTGAAGCTACCTAAATAACAGTTTTAGGACGTGCTTTTAGTCACTGTAGGCAGGGCTCTGGGAAGGGAACGAGTGTTCTCTACATCAACAGGGTGCTTTCATAGCCTGGGTGGGAGCTTCTCCTGAGACGCTCTAGAGCTGAAAGGAAACTTGACGTGAGTCCTTTCCTCAAGGTAAAGCCTTGACTAGGCCTGCCGAAGCTCAGCTTGGAGCAGTTGCCTTGAGGCCTTCGTTTCAGGTCTGTTTTCTTTTAAGGTTAGTAAGCTTTTCAAGACAGCGAGGACCTCGCGTGGGCACCCTATTCCCTGCAAGAACACCGAGTACCGGCAGGCTCCACTGGGCTGCTAAGAAACATCCAGGCCCGGAAACCTTTCCCAGTCACTCTGTGTATGCTGAGTGGAGGGCAACACACTGCACTCTTCCTTGGGAGAGCTAGATTTCCTCAGCACTCCAACAGCTCCAGGAAATGTGTTCTCTCACGTCCTACATGTCATGCTAATCTGCCTCATTGCCCTAGGCTGAGCGGCACTGAGAAACCCAAACTGCTTCGCATTGCTCCTACAAAGCCAAACCTTAAGACCCCATCCTTACAGGAGAAAGTCGGCCTGCGTTCCTGCTGTAACCAAAGCACAGTTCTTCCTCTTACACTCAGGGTTTTAGAAGAAGCTAAGCCCGATAGCCTACCTAGAGCGCTCCTTGGGGGAGGCGGTTGGCTACACGCAGAACTCCGTGCCAAATAAACTTTATTCAAGGAAGGGACCAGTGTGTAGCTAGAGTGTATATTTACTTGGTAGAAATCACAAGGAGGTAGGCTGCGTGTTCGCTGGAAGCGGGGACCTTATGGCACAAGCCTTGCTTTCCCATTTTGAAAGCTCCATTCATGCTGCCCTGAAGCTACCTAAATAACAGTTTTAGGACGTGCTTTTAGTCACTGTAGGCAGGGCTCTGGGAAGGGAACGAGTGTTCTCTACATCAACAAGGTGCTTTCATAGCCTGGGTGGGAGCTTCTCCTGAGACGCTCTAGAGCTGAAAGGAAACTTGACGTGAGTCCTTTCCTCAAGGTAAAGCCTTGACTAGGCCTGCCGAAGCTCAGCTTGGAGCAGTTGCCTTGAGGCCTTCGTTTCAGGTCTGTTTTCTTTTAAGGTTAGTAAGCTTTTCAAGACAGCGAGGACCTCGCGTGGGCACCCTATTCCCTGCAAGAACACCGAGTACCGGCAGGCTCCACTGGGCTGCAAAGAAACATCCAGGCCCGGAAACCTTTCCCAGTCACTCTGTGTATGCTGAGTGGAGGGCAACACACTGCACTCTTCCTTGGGAGAGCTAGATTTCCTCAGCACTCCAACAGCTCCAGGAAATGTGTTCTCTCACGTCCTACATGTCATGCTAATCTGCCTCATTGCCCTAGGCTGAGCGGCACTGAGAAACCCAAACTGCTTCGCATTGCTCCTACAAAGCCATACCTTAAGACCCCATCCTTACAGGAGAAAGTCGGCCTGCGTTCCTGCTGTAACCAAAGCACAGTTCTTCCTCTTACACTGCAGGGTTTTAGAAGAAGCTAAGCCCGATAGCCTATCTAGAGCGCTCCTTGGGGGAGGCGGTTGGCTACACGCAGAACTCCGTGCCAAATAAACTTTATTCAAGGAAGGGACCAGTGTGTAGCTAGAGTGTATATTTACTTGGTAGAAATCACAAGGAGGTAGGCTGCGTGTTCGCTGGAAGCGGGGACCTTATGGCACAAGCCTTGCTTTCCCATTTTGAAAGCTCCATTCGTGCTGCCCTGAAGCTACCTAAATAACAGTTTTAGGACGTGCTTTTAGTCACTGTAGGCAGGGCTCTGGGAAGGGAACGAGTGTTCTCTACATCAACAGGGTGCTTTCATAGCCGGGGTGGGAGCTTCTCCAGAGACGCTCTAGAGCTGAAAGGAAACTTGACGTGAGTCCTTTCCTCAAGGTAAAGCCTTGACTAGCCCTGCCGAAGCTCAGCTTGGAGCAGTTGCCTTGAGGCCTTCGTTTCAGGTCTGTTTTCTTTTAAGGTTAGTAAGCTTTTCAAGACAGCGAGGACCTCGCGTGGGCACCCTATTCCCTGCAAGAACACCGAGTACCGGCAGGCTCCACTGGGCTGCTAAGAAACATCCAGGCCCGGAAACCTTTCCCAGTCACTCTGTGTATGCTGAGTGGAGGGCAACACACTGCACTCTTCCTTGGGAGAGCTAGATTTCCTCAGCACTCCAACAGCTCCAGGAAATGTGTTCTCTCACGTCCTACATGTCATGCTAATCTGCCTCATTGCCCTAGGCTGAGCGGCACTGAGAAACCCAAACTGCTTCGCATTGCTCCTACAAAGCCTACCTTAAGACCCCATCCTTACAGGAGAAAGTCGGCCTGCGTTCCTGCTGTAACCAAAGCACAGTTCTTCCTCTTACACTGCAGGGTTTTAGAAGAAGCTAAGCCCGATAGTCTACCTAGAGCGCTCCTTGGGGGAGGCGGTTGGCTACACGCAGAACTCCGTGCCAAATAAACTTTATTCAAGGAAGGGACCAGTGTGTAGCTAGAGTGTATATTTACTTGGTAGAAATCACAAGGAGGTAGGCTGCGTGTTCGCTGGAAGCGGGGACCTTATGGCACAAGCCTTGCTTTCCCATTTTGAAAGCTCCATTCGTGCTGCCCTGAAGCTACCTAAATAACAGTTTTAGGACGTGCTTTTAGTCACTGTAGGCAGGGCTCTGGGAAGGGAACGAGTGTTCTCTCCATCAACAGGGTGCTTTCATAGCCTGGGTGGGAGCTTCTCCTGAGACGCTCTAGAGCTGAAAGGAAACTTGACGTGAGTCCTTTCCTCAAGCTAAAGCCTTGACTAGGCCTGCCGAAGCTCAGCTTGGAGCAGTTGCCTTGAGGCCTTCGTTTCAGGTCTGTTTTCTTTTAAGGTTAGTAAGCTTTTCAAGACAGCGAGGACCTCGCGTGGGCACCCTATTCCCTGCAAGAACACCGAGTACCGGCAGGCTCCACTGGGCTGCTAAGAAACATCCAGGCCCGGAAACCTTTCCCAGTCACTCTGTGTATGCTGAGTGGAGGGCAACACACTGCACTCTTCCTTGGGAGAGCTAGATTTCCTCAGCACTCCAACAGCTCCAGGAAATGTGTTCTCTCACGTCCTACATGTCATGCTAATCTGCCTCATTGCCCTAGGCTGAGCGGCACTGAGAAACCCAAACTGCTTCGCATTCCTCCTACAAAGTCATACCATAAGACCCCATCTTTACAGGAGAAAGTCGGCCTGCGTTCCTGCTGTAACCAAAGCACAGTTCTTCCTCTTACACTGCAGGGTTTTAGAAGAAGCTAAGCCCGATAGCCTACCTAGAGCGCTCCTTGGGGGAGGCGGTTGGCTACAGGCAGAACTCCGTGCCAAATAAACTTGATTCAAGGAAGGGACCAGTGTGTAGTTAGAGTGTATATTTACTTGGTAGAAATCACAAGGAGCTAGGCTGCGTGTTCGCTGGAAGCGGGGAGCTTATGGCACAAGCCTTGCTTTCCCATTTTGAAAGCTCCATTCATGCTGCCATGAAGCTACCTAAATAACAGTTTTAGGACGTGCTTTTAGTCACTGTAGGCAGGGCTCTGGGAAGGGAACGAGTGTTCTCTCCACCAACAGGGTGCTTTCATAGCCGGGGTGGGAGCTTCTCCAGAGACGCTCTAGAGCTGAAAGGAAACTTGACGTGAGTCCTTTCCTCAAGGTAAAGCCTTGACTAGCCCTGCCGAAGCTCAGCTTGGAGCAGTTGCCTTGAGGCCTTCGTTTCAGGTCTGTTTTCTTTTAAGGTTAGTAAACTTTTCAAGACACCGAGGACCTCGCGTGGGCGCCCTATTCCCTGCAAGAACACCGAGTACCGGCAGGCTCCACTGGGCTGCTAAGAAACATCCTGGCCCGGAAACCTTTCCCAGTCACTCTGTGTATGCTGAGTGGAGGCAACACACTGCATTCTTCCTCGGGAGAGCTAGATTTCCTCAGCACTCCAACAGCTCCAGGAAATGTGTTCTCTCAGGTCCTACATGTCATGCTAATCTGCCTCATTGCCCTAGGCTCAGCCGCACTGAGAAACCCAAACTGCTTCGCATTCCTCCTACAAAGTCAGACCTTACGAGCCCATCCTACAGGAGAAAGTCGGCCTGCGTTCCTGCTGTAACCAAAGCACAGTTCTTCCTCTTACACTGCAGGGTTTTAGAAGAAGCTAAGCCCGATAGCCTACCTAGAGCGCTCCTTGGGGGAGGCGGTTGGCTACACGCAGAACTCCGTGCCAAATAAACTTTATTCAAGGAAGGGACCAGTGTGTAGCTAGAGTGCATATTTACTTGGTAGAAATCACAAGGAGGTAGGCTGCGTGTTCGCCGGAAGCGGGGACCTTATGGCACAAGCCTTGCTTTCCCATTTTGAAAGCTCCATTCGTGCTGCCCTGAAGCTACCTAAATAACAGTTTTAGGACGTGCTTTTAGTCACTGTAGGCAGGGCTCTGGGAAGGGAACGAGTGTTCTCTCCATCAACAGGGTGCTTTCATAGCCTGGGTGGGAGCTTCTCCTGAGACGCTCTAGAGCTGAAAGGAAACTTGACGTGAGGCCTTTCCTCAAGGTAAAGACTTGACTAGGCCTGCCGAAGCTCAGCTTGGAGCAGTTGCCTTGAGGCCTTCGTTTCAGGTCTGTTTTCTTTTAAGGTTAGTAAGCTTTTCAAGACAGCGAGGACCTCGCGTGGGCACGCTATTCCCTGCAAGAACACCGAGTACCGGCAGGCTCCACTGGGCTGCTAAGAAACATCCAGGCCCGGAAACCTTTCCCAGTCACTCTGTGTATGCTGAGTGGAGGGCAACACACTGCACTCTTCCTCGGGAGAGCTAGATTTCCTCAGCACTCCAACAGCTCCAGGAAATGTGTTCTCTCACGTCCTACATGTCATGCTAATCTGCCTCATTGCCCTAGGCTGAGCGGCACTGAGAAACCCAAACTGCTTCGCATTCCTCCTACAAAGTCAGACCTTAAGACCCCATCCTTACAGGAGAAAGTCGGCCTGCGTTCCTGCTGTAACCAAAGCACAGTTCTTCCTCTTACACTGCAGGGTTTTAGAAGAAGCTAAGCCCGATAGCCTACCTAGAGCGCTCCTTGGGGGAGGCGGTTGGCTACACGCAGAACTCCGTGCCAAATAAACTTTATTCAAGGAAGGGACCAGTGTGTAGCTAGAGTGCATATTTACTTGGTAGAAATCACAAGGAGGTAGGCTGCGTGTTCGCTGGAAGCGGGGAGCTTATGGCACAAGCCTTGCTTTCCCATTTTGAAAGCTCCATTCGTGCTGCCCTGAAGCTACCTAAATAACAGTTTTAGGACGTGCTTTTAGTCACTGTAGGCAGGGCTCTGGGAAGGGAACGAGTGTTCTCTCCATCAACAGGGTGCTTTCATAGCCTGGGTGGGAGCTTCTCCTGAAACGCTCTAGAGCTGAAAGGAAACTTGGCGTGAGTCCTTTCCTCAAGATAAAGCCTTGACTATGCCTGCCGAAGCTCAGCTTGGAGCAGTTGCCTTGAGGCCTTCGTTTCAGGTCTGTTTTCTTTTAAGGTTAGTAAGCTTTTCAAGACAGCGAGGACCTCGCGTGGGCACCCTATTCCCTGCAAGAACACCGAGTACCGGCAGGCTCCACTGGGCTGCTAAGAAACATCCAGGCCCGGAAACCTTTCCCAGTCACTCTGTGTATGCTGAGTGGAGGGCAACACACTGCACTCTTCCTTGGGAGAGCTAGATTTCCTCAGCACTCCAACAGCTCCAGGAAATGTGTTCTCTCACGTCCTACATGTCATGCTAATCTGCCTCATTGCCCTAGGCTGAGCGGCACTGAGAAACCCAAACTGCTTCGCATTCCTCCTACAAAGTCAGACCTTACGACGCCATCCTTACAGGAGAAAGTCGGCCTGCGTTCCTGCTGTAACCAAAGCACAGTTCTTCCTCTTACACTGCAGGGTTTTAGAAGAAGCTAAGCCCGATAGCCTACCTAGAGCGCTCCTTGGGGGAGGCGGTTGGCTACACGCAGAACTCCGTGCCAAATACACTTTATTCAAGGAAGGGACCAGTGTGTAGCTAGAGTGCATATTTACTTGGTAGAAATCACAAGGAGGTAGGCTGCGTGTTCGCTGGAAGCGGGGACCTTATGGCACAAGCCTTGCTTTCCCATTTTGAAAGCTCCATTCGTGCTGCCCTGAAGCTACCTAAATAACAGTTTTAGGACGTGCTTTTAGTCACTGTAGGCAGGGCTCTGGGAAGGGAACGAGTGTTCTCTCCATCAACAGGGTGCTTTCATAGCCTGGGTGGGAGCTTCTCCTGAGACGCTCTAGAGCTGAAAGGAAACTTGACGTGAGTCCTTTCCTCAAGGTAAAGCCTTGACTAGGCCTGCCGAAGCTCAGCTTGGAGCAGTTGCCTTGAGGCCTTCGTTTCAGGTCTGTTTTCTTTTAGGGTTAGTAAGCTTTTCAAGACAGCGAGGACCTCGCGTGGGCACCCTATTCCCTGCAAGAACACCGAGTACCGGCAGGCTCCACTGGGCTGCTAAGAAACATCCAGGCCCGGAAACCTTTCCCAGTCACTCTGTGTATGCTGAGTGGAGGGCAACACACTGCACTCTTCCTCGGGAGAGCTAGATTTCCTCAGCACTCCAACAGCTCCAGGAAATGTGTTCTCTCACGTCCTACATGTCATGCTAATCTGCCTCATTGCCCTAGGCTGAGCGGCAAAGAGAAACCCAAACTGCTTCGCTTTCCTCCTAAAAAGTCAGACCTTACGACCCCATCCTTACAGGAGAAAGTCGGCCTGCGTTCCTGCTGTAACCAAAGCACAGTTCTTCCTCTTACACTGCAGGGTTTTAGAAGAAGCTAAGCCCGATAGCCTACCTAGAGCGCTCCTTGGGGGAGGCGGTTGGCTACACGCAGAACTCCGTGCCAAATAAACTTTATTCAAGGAAGGGACCAGTGTGTAGCTAGAGTGCATATTTACTTGGTAGAAATCACAAGGAGGTAGGCTGCGTGTTCGCTGGAAGCGGGGACCTTATGGCACAAGCCTTGCTTTCCCATTTTGAAAGCTCCATTCGTGCTGCCCTGAAGCTCCCTAAATAACAGTTTTAGGACGTGCTTTTAGTCACTGTAGGCAGGGCTCTGGGAAGGGAACGAGTGTTCTCTACATCAACAGGGTGCTTTCATAGCCTGGGTGGGAGCTTCTCCTGAGACGCTCTAGAGCTGAAAGGAAACTTGACGTGAGTCCTTTCCTCAAGGTAAAGCCTTGACTAGGCCTGGCGAAGCTCAGCTTGGAGCAGTTGCCTTGAGGCCTTCGTTTCAGGTCTGTTTTCTTTTAAGGTTAGTAAGCTTTTCAAGACAGCGAGGACCTCGCGTGGGCACCCTATTCCCTGCAAGAACACCGAGTACCGGCAGGCTCCACTGGGCTGCTAAGAAACATCCAGGCCCGGAAACCTTTCCCAGTCACTCTGTGTATGCTGAGTGGAGGGCAACACACTGCACTCTTCCTCGGGAGAGCTAGATTTCCTCAGCACTCCAACAGCTCCAGGAAATGTGTTCTCTCACGTCCTACATGTCATGCTAATCTGCCTCATTGCCCTAGGCTGAGCGGCACTGAGAAACCCAAACTGCTTCGCATTCCTCCTACAAAGTCAGACCTTACGACCCCATCCTTACAGGAGAAAGTCGGCCTGCGTTCCTGCTGTAACCAAAGCACAGTTCTTCCTCTTACACTGCAGGGTTTTAGAAGAAGCTAAGCCCGATAGCCTACCTAGAGCGCTCCTTGGGGGAGGCGGTTGGCTACACGCAGAACTCCGTGCCAAATAAACTTTATTCAAGGAAGGGACCAGTGTGTAGCTAGAGTGCATATTTACTTGGTAGAAATCACAAGGAGGTAGGCTGCGTGTTCGCTGGAAGCGGGGACCTTATGGCACAAGCCTTGCTTTCCCATTTTGAAAGCTCCATTCGTGCTGCCCTGAAGCTACCTAAATAACAGTTTTAGGACGTGCTTTTAGTCACTGTAGGCAGGGCTCTGGGAAGAGAACGAGTGTTCTCTCCATCAACAGGGTGCTTTCATAGCCTGGGTGGGAGCTTCTCCTGAGACGCTCTAGAGCTGAAAGGAAACTTGACGTGAGTCCTTTCCTCAAGGTAAAGCCTTGACTAGGCCTGCCGAAGCTCAGCTTGGAGCAGTTGCCTTGAGGCCTTCGTTTCAGGTCTGTTTTCTTTTAAGGTTAGTAAGCTTTTCAAGACAGCGAGGACCTCGCGTGGGCACCCTATTCCCTGCAAGAACACCGAGTACCGGCAGGCTCCACTGGGCTGCTAAGATACATCCAGGCCCGGAAACCTTTCCCAGTCACTCTGTGTATGCTGAGTGGAGGGCAACACACTGCACTCTTCCTTGGGAGAGCTAGATTTCCTCAGCACTCCAACAGCTCCAGGAAATGTGTTCTCTCACGTCCTACATGTCATGCTAATCTGCCTCATTGCCCTAGGCTGAGCGGCACTGAGAAACCCAAAGTGCTTCGCATTCCTCCTACAAAGTCAGACCTTAAGACCCCATCCTTACAGGAGAAAGTCGGCCTGCGTTCCTGCTGTAACCAAAGCACAGTTCTTCCTCTTACACTGCAGGGTTTTAGAAGAAGCTAAGCCCGATAGCCTACCTAGAGCGCTCCTTGGGGGAGGCGGTTGGCTACACGCAGAACTCCGTGCCAAATAAACTTTATTCAAGGAAGGGACCAGTGTGTAGCTAGAGTGCATATTTACTTGGTAGAAATCACAAGGAGGTAGGCTGCGTGTTCGCTGGAAGCGGGGAGCTTATGGCACATGCCTTGCTTTCCCATTTTGAAAGCTCCATTCGTGCTGCCCTGAAGCTACCTAAATAACAGGTTTAGGACGTGCTTTTAGTCACTGTAGGCAGGGCTCTGGGAAGGGAACGAGTGTTCTCTCCATCAACAGGGTGCTTTCATAGCCTGGGTGGGAGCTTCTCCTGAGACGCTCTAGAGCTGAAAGGAAACTTGACGTGAGTCCTTTCCTCAAGGTAAAGCCTTGACTAGGCCTGCCGAAGCTCAGCTTGGAGCAGTTTCCTTGAGGCCTTCGTTTCAGGTCTGTTTTCTTTTAGGGTTAGTAAGCTTTTCAAGACAGCGAGGACCTCGCGTGGGCACCCTATTCCCTGCAAGAACACCGAGTACCGGCAGGCTCCACTGGGCTGCTAAGAAACATCCAGGCCCGGAAACCTTTCCCAGTCACTCTGTGTATGCTGAGTGGAGGGCAACACAGTGCACTCTTCCTTGGGAGAGCTAGATTTCCTCAGCACTCCAACAGCTCCAGGAAATGTGTTCTCTCACGTCCTACATGTCATGCTAATCTGCCTCATTGCCCTAGGCTGAGCGGCACTGAGAAACCCAAACTGCTTCGCATTCCTCCTACAAAGTCAGACCTTACGACGCCATCCTTACAGGAGAAAGTCGGCCTGCGTTCCTGCTGTAACCAAAGCACAGTTCTTCCTCTTACACTGCAGGGTTTTAGAAGAAGCTAAGCCCGATAGCCTACCTAGAGCGCTCCTTGGGGGAGGCGGTTGGCTACACGCAGAACTCCGTGCCAAATAAACTTTATTCAAGGAAGGGACCAGTGTGTAGCTAGAGTGCATATTTACTTGGTAGAAATCACAAGGAGGTAGGCTGCGTGTTCGCTGGAAGCGGGGACCTTATGGCACAAGCCTTGCTTTCCCATTTTGAAAGCTCCATTCGTGCTGCCCTGAAGCTACCTAAATAACAGTTTTAGGACGTGCTTTTAGTCACTGTAGGCAGGGCTCTGGGAAGAGAACGAGTGTTCTCTCCATCAACAGGGTGCTTTCATAGCCTGGGTGGGAGCTTCTCCTGAGACGCTCTAGAGCTGAAAGGAAACTTGACGTGAGTCCTTTCCTCAAGGTAAAGCCTTGACTAGGCCTGCCGAAGCTCAGCTTGGAGCAGTTGCCTTGAGGCCTTCGTTTCAGGTCTGTTTTCTTTTAAGGTTAGTAAGCTTTTCAAGAGAGCGAGGACCTCGCGTGGGCACCCTATTCCCTGCAAGAACACCGAGTACCGGCAGGCTCCACTGGGCTGCTAAGATACATCCAGGCCCGGAAACCTTTCCCAGTCACTCTGTGTATGCTGAGTGGAGGGCAACACACTGCACACTTCCTTGGGAGAACTAGATTTCCTCAGCACTCCAACAGCTCCAGGAAATGTGTTCTCTCACGTCCTACATGTCATGCTAATCTGCCTCATTGCCCTAGGCTGAGCGGCACTGAGAAACCCAAACTGCTTCGCATTCCTCCTACAAAGTCAGACCTTACGACCCCATCCTTACAGGAGAAAGTCGGCCTGCGTTCCTGCTGTAACCAAAGCACAGTTCTTCCTCTTACACTGCAGGGTTTTAGAAGAAGCTAAGCCCGATAGCCTACCTAGAGCGCTCCTTGGGGGAGGCGGTTGGCTACACGCAGAACTCCGTGCCAAATACACTTGATTCAAGGAAGGGACCAGTGTGTAGCTAGAGTGCATATTTACTTGGTAGAAATCACAAGGAGGTAGGCTGCGTGTTCGCTGGAAGCAGGGACCTTATGGCACAAGCCTTGCTTTCCCATTTTGAAAGCTCCATTCATGCTGCCCTGAAGCTACCTAAATAACAGTTTTAGGACGTGCTTTTAGTCACTGTAGGCAGGGCTCTGGGAAGGGAACGAGTGTTCTCTCCATCAACAGGGTGCTTTCATAGCCTGGGTGGGAGCTTCTCCTGAGACGCTCTAGAGCTGAAAGGAAACTTGACGTGAGTCCTTTCCTCAAGGTAAAGCCTTGACTAGGCCTGCCGAAGCTCAGCTTGGAGCAGTTGCCTTGAGGCCTTCGTTTCAGGTCTGTTTTCTTTTAAGGTTAGTAAGCTTTTCAAGACAGCGAGGACCTCGCGTGGGCACCCTATTCCCTGCAAGAACACCGAGTACCGGCAGGCTCCACTGGGCTGCTAAGATACATCCAGGCCCGGAAACCTTTCCCAGTCACTCTGTGTATGCTGAGTGGAGGGCAACACACTGCACTCTTCCTTGGGAGAGCTAGATTTCCTCAGCACTCCAACAGCTCCAGGAAATGTGTTCTCTCACGTCCTACATGTCATGCTAATCTGCCTCATTGCCCTAGGCTGAGCGGCACTGAGAAACCCAAACTGCTTCGCATTCCTCCTACAAAGTCAGACCTTAAGACCCCATCCTTACAGGAGAAAGTCGGCCTGCGTTCCTGCTGTAACCAAAGCACAGTTCTTCCTCTTACACTGCAGGGTTTTAGAAGAAGCTAAGCCCGATAGCCTACCTAGAGCGCTCCTTGGGGGAGGCGGTTGGCTACACGCAGAACTCCGTGCCAAATAAACTTTATTCAAGGAAGGGACCAGTGTGTAGCTAGAGTGCATATTTACTTGGTAGAAATCACAAGGAGGTAGGCTGCGTGTTCGCTGGAAGCGGGGACCTTATGGCACAAGCCTTGCTTTCCCATTTTGAAAACTCCATTCGTGCTGCCCTGAAGCTACCTAAATAACAGTTTTAGGACGTGCTTTTAGTCACTGTAGGCAGGGCTCTGGGAAGGGAACGAGTGTTCTCTCCATCAACAGGGTGCTTTCATAGCCTGGGTGGGAGCTTCTCCTGAGACGCTCTAGAGCTGAAAGGAAACTTGACGTGAGTCCTTTCCTCAAGGTAAAGCCTTGACTAGGCCTGCCGAAGCTCAGCTTGGAGCAGTTGCCTCGAGGCCTCCGTTTCAGGTCTGTTTTCTTTTAAGGTTAGTAAGCTTTTCAAGACAGCGAGGACCTCGCGTGGGCACCCTATTCCCTGCAAGAACACCGAGTACCGGCAGGCTCCACTGGGCTGCTAAGAAACATCCAGGCCCGGAAACCTTTCCCAGTCACTCTGTGTATGCTGAGTGGAGGGCAACACACTGCACTCTTCCTTGGGAGAGCTAGATTTCCTCAGCACTCCAACAGCTCCAGGAAATGTGTTCTCTCACGTCCTACATGTCATGCTAATCTGCCTCATTGCCCTAGGCTGAGCGGCACTGAGAAACCCAAACTGCTTCGCATTCCTCCTACAAAGTCAGACCTTACGACCCCATCCTTACAGTAGAAAGTCGGCCTGCGTTCCTGCTGTAACCAAAGCACAGTTCTTCCTCTTACACTGCAGGGTTTTAGAAGAAGCTAAGCCCGATAGCCTACCTAGAGCGCTCCTTGGGGGAGGCGGTTGGCTACACGCAGAACTCCGTGCCAAATAAACTTGATTCAAGGAAGGGACCAGTGTGTAGCTAGAGTGCATATTTACTTGGTAGAAATCACAAGGAGCTAGGCTGCGTGTTCGCTGGAAGCGGGGACCTTATGGCACAAGCCTTGCTTTCCCATTTTGAAAGCTCCATTCGTGCTGCCCTGAAGCTACCTAAATAACAGTTTTAGGACGTGCTTTTAGTCACTGTAGGCAGGGCTCTGGGAAGGGAACGAGTGTTCTCTCCATCAACAGGGTGCTTTCATAGCCGAGGTGGGAGCTTCTCCTGAGACGCTCTAGAGCTGAAAGGAAACTTGACGTGAGGCCTTTCCTCAAGGTAAAGCCTTGACTAGGCCTGCCGAAGCTCAGCTTGGAGCAGTTGCCTTGAGGCCTTCGTTTCAGGTCTGTTTTCTTTTAAGGTTAGTAAGCTTTTCAAGACAGCGAGGACCTCGCGTGGGCACCCTATTCCCTGCAAGAACACCGAGTACCGGCAGGCTCCACTGGGCTGCTAAGAAACATCCAGGCCCGGAAACCTTTCCCAGTCACTCTGTGTATGCTGAGTGGAGGGCAACACACTGCACTCTTCCTCGGGAGAGCTAGATTTCCTCAGCACTCCAACAGCTCCAGGAAATGTGTTCTCTCACGTCCTACATGTCATGCTAATCTGCCTCATTGCCCTAGGCTGAGCGGCACTGAGAAACCCAAACTGCTTCGCATTCCTCCTACAAAGTCAGACCTTACGACCCCATCCTTACAGGAGAAAGTCGGCCTGCGTTCCTGCTGTAACCAAAGCACAGTTCTTCCTCTTACACTGCAGGGTTTTAGAAGAAGCTAAGCCCGATAGCCTACCTAGAGCGCTCCTTGGGGGAGGCGGTTGGCTACACGCAGAACTCCGTGCCAAATAAACTTTATTCAAGGAAGGGACCAGTGTGTAGCTAGAGTGCATATTTACTTGGTAGAAATCACAAGGAGGTAGGCTGCGTGTTCGCTGGAAGCGGGGACCTTATGGCACAAGCCTTGCTTTCCCATTTTGAAAGCTCCATTCGTGCTGCCCTGAAGCTACCTAAATAACAGTTTTAGGACGTGCTTTTAGTCACTGTAGGCAGGGCTCTGGGAAGGGAACGAGTGTTCTCTCCATCAACAGGGTGCTTTCATAGCCTGGGTGGGAGCTTCTCCTGAGACGCTCTAGAGCTGAAAGGAAACTTGACGTGAGTCCTTTCCTCAAGGTAAAGCCTTGACTAGGCCTGCCGAAGCTCAGCTTGGAGCAGTTGCCTTGAGGCCTTCGTTTCAGGTCTGTTTTCTTTTAAGGTTAGTAAGCTTTTCAAGACAGCGAGGACCTCGCGTGGGCACCCTATTCCCTGCAAGAACACCGAGTACCGGCAGGCTCCACTGGGCTGCTAAGAAACATCCAGGCCCGGAAACCTTTCCCAGTCACTCTGTGTATGCTGAGTGGAGGGCAACACACTGCACTCTTCCTTGGGAGAGCTAGATTTCCTCAGCACTCCAACAGCTGCAGGAAATGTGTTCTCTCACGTCCTACATGTCATGCTAATCTGCCTCATTGCCCTAGGCTGAGCGGCACTGAGAAACCCAAACTGCTTCGCATTCCTCCTACAAAGTCAGACCTTACGACCCCATCCTTACAGGAGAAAGTCGGCCTGCGTTCCTGCTGTAACCAAAGCACAGTTCTTCCTCTTACACTGCAGGGTTTTAGAAGAAGCTAAGCCCGATAGCCTACCTAGAGAGCTCCTTGGGGGAGGCGGTTGGCTACACGCAGAACTCCGTGCCAAATAAACTTTATTCAAGGAAGGGACCAGTGTGTAGCTAGAGTGCATATTTACTTGGTAGAAATCACAAGGAGGTAGGCTGCGTGTTCGCTGGAAGCGGGGACCTTATGGCACAAGCCTTGCTTTCCCATTTTGAAAGCTCCATTCGTGCTGCCCTGAAGCTACCTAAATAACAGTTTTAGGACGTGCTTTTAGTCACTGTAGGCAGGGCTCTGGGAAGGGAACGAGTGTTCTCTCCATCAACAGGGTGCTTTCATAGCCTGGGTGGGAGCTTCTCCTGAGACGCTCTAGAGCTGAAAGGAAACTTGACGTGAGTCCTTTCCTCAAGGTAAAGCCTTGACTAGGCCTGCCGAAGCTCAGCTTGGAGCAGTTGCCTTGAGGCCTTCGTTTCAGGTCTGTTTTCTTTTAAGGTTAGTAAGCTTTTCAAGACAGCGAGGACCTCGCGTGGGCACCCTATTCCCTGCAAGAACACCGAGTACCGGCAGGCTCCACTGGGCTGCTAAGAAACATCCAGGCCCGGAAACCTTTCCCAGTCACTCTGTGTATGCTGAGTGGAGGGCAACACACTGCACTCTTCCTTGGGAGAGCTAGATTTCCTCAGCACTCCAACAGCTCCAGGAAATGTGTTCTCTCACGTCCTACATGTCATGCTAATCTGCCTCATTGCCCTAGGCTGAGCGGCACTGAGAAACCCAAACTGCTTCGCATTCCTCCTACAAAGTCAGACCTTACGACCGCATCCTTACAGGAGAAAGTCGGCCTGCGTTCCTGCTGTAACCAAAGCACAGTTCTTCCTCTTACACTGCAGGGTTTTAGAAGAAGCTAAGCCCGATAGCCTACCTAGAGCGCTCCTTGGGGGAGGCGGTTGGCTACACGCAGAACTCCGTGCCAAATAAACTTGATTCAAGGAAGGGACCAGTGTGTAGCTAGAGTGCATATTTACTTGGTAGAAATCACAAGGAGGTAGGCTGCGTGTTCGCTGGAAGCGGGGACCTTATGGCACAAGCCTTGCTTTCCCATTTTGAAAGCTCCATTCGTGCTGCCCTGAAGCTACCTAAATAACAGTTTTAGGACGTGCTTTTAGTCACTGTAGGCAGGGCTCTGGGAAGGGAACGAGTGTTCTCTCCATCAACAGGGTGCTTTCATAGCCTGGGTGGGAGCTTCTCCTGAGACGCTCTAGAGCTGAAAGGAAACTTGACGTGAGTCCTTTCCTCAAGGTAAAGCCTTGACTAGGCCTGCCGAAGCTCAGCTTGGAGCAGTTGCCTTGAGGCCTTCGTTTCAGGTCTGTTTTCTTTTAGGGTTAGTAAGCTTTTCAAGACAGCGAGGACCTCGCGTGGGCACCCTATTTCCTGCAAGAACACCGAGTACCGGCAGGCTCCACTGGGCTGCTAAGAAACATCCAGGCCCGGAAACCTTTCCCAGTCACTCTGTGTATGCTGAGTGGAGGGCAACACACTGCACTCTTCCTCGGGAGAGCTAGATTTCCTCAGCACTCCAACAGCTCCAGGAAATGTGTTCTCTCACGTCCTACATGTCATGCTAATCTGCCTCATTGCCCTAGGCTGAGCGGCACTGAGTAACCCAAACTGCTTCGCATTCCTCCTACAAAGTCAGACCTTACGACCCCATCCTTACAGGAGAAAGTCGGCCTGCGTTCCTGCTGTAACCAAAGCACAGTTCTTCCTCTTACACTGCAGGGTTTTAGAAGAAGCTAAGCCCGATAGCCTACCTAGAGCGCTCCTTGGGGGAGGCGGTTGGCTACACGCAGAACTCCGTGCCAAATAAACTTGATTCAAGGAAGGGACCAGTGTGTAGCTAGAGTGCATATTTACTTGGTAGAAATCACAAGGAGCTAGGCTGCGTGTTCGCTGGAAGCGGGGACCTTATGGCACAAGCCTTGCTTTCCCATTTTGAAAGCTCCATTCGTGCTGCCCTGAAGCTACCTAAATAACAGTTTTAGGACGTGCTTTTAGTCACTGTAGGCAGGGCTCTGGGAAGGGAACGAGTGTTCTCTCCATCAACAGGGTGCTTTCATAGCCTGGGTGGGAGCTTCTCCTGAGACGCTCTAGAGCTGAAAGGAAACTTGACGTGAGGCCTTTCCTCAAGGTAAAGCCTTGACTAGGCCTGCCGAAGCTCAGCTTGGAGCAGTTGCCTTGAGGCCTTCGTTTCAGGTCTGTTTTCTTTTAAGGTTAGTAAGCTTTTCAAGACAGCGAGGACCTCGCGTGGGCACCCTATTCCCTGCAAGAACACCGAGTACCGGCAGGCTCCACTGGGCTGCTAAGAAACATCCAGGCCCGGAAACCTTTCCCAGTCACTCTGTGTATGCTGAGTGGAGGGCAACACACTGCACTCTTCCTCGGGAGAGCTAGATTTCCTCAGCACTCCAACAGCTCCAGGAAATGTGTTCTCTCACGTCCTACATGTCATGCTAATCTGCCTCATTGCCCTAGGCTGAGCGGCACTGAGAAACCCAAACTGCTTCGCATTCCTCCTACAAAGTCAGACCTTACGACCCCATCCTTACAGGAGAAAGTCGGCCTGCGTTCCTGCTGTAACCAAAGCACAGTTCTTCCTCTTACACTGCAGGGTTTTAGAAGAAGCTAAGCCCGATAGCCTACCTTGAGCGCTCCTTGGGGGAGGCGGTTGGCTACACGCAGAACTCCGTGCCAAATAAACTTTATTCAAGGAAGGGACCAGTGTGTAGCTAGAGTGCATATTTACTTGGTAGAAATCACAAGGAGCTAGGCTGCGTGTTCGCTGGAAGCGGGGACCTTATGGCACAAGCCTTGCTTTCCCAGTTTGAAAGCTCCATTCGTGCTGCCCTGAAGCTACCTAAATAACAGTTTTAGGACGTGCTTTTAGTCACTGTAGGCAGGGCTCTGGGAAGGGAACGAGTGTTCTCTCCATCAACAGGGTGCTTTCATAGCCTGGGTGGGAGCTTCTCCTGAGACGCTCTAGAGCTGAAAGGAAACTTGACGTGAGGCCTTTCCTCAAGGTAAAGCCTTGACTAGGCCTGCCGAAGCTCAGCATGGAGCAGTTGCCTCGAGGCCTCCGTTTCAGGTCTGTTTTCTTTTAAGGTTAGTAAGCTTTTCAAGACAGCGAGGACCTCGCGTGGGCACCCTATTCCCTGCAAGAACACCGAGTACCGGCAGGCTCCACTGGGCTGCTAAGAAACATCCAGGCCCGGAAACCTTTCCCAGTCACTCTGTGTATGCTGAGTGGAGGGCAACACACTGCACTCTTCCTTGGGAGAGCTAGATTTCCTCAGCACTCCAACAGCTCCAGGAAATGTGTTCTCTCACGTCCTACATGTCATGCTAATCTGCCTCATTGCCCTAGGCTGAGCGGCACTGAGAAACCCAAACTGCTTCGCATTCCTCCTACAAAGTCAGACCTTACGACCCCATCCTTACAGGAGAAAGTCGGCCTGCGTTCCTGCTGTAACCAAAGCACAGTTCTTCCTCTTACACTGCAGGGTTTTAGAAGAAGCTAAGCCCGATAGCCTACCTAGAGCGCTCCTTGGGGGAGGCGGTTGGCTACACGCAGAACTCCGTGCCAAATAAACTTGATTCAAGGAAGGGACCAGTGTGTAGCTAGAGTGCATATTTACTTGGTAGAAATCACAAGGAGCTAGGCTGCGTGTTCGCTGGAAGCGGGGACCTTATGGCACAAGCCTTGCTTTCCCATTTTGAAAGCTCCATTCGTGCTGCCCTGAAGCTACCTAAATAACAGTTTTAGGACGTGCTTTTAGTCACTGTAGGCAGGGCTCTGGGAAGGGAACGAGTGTTCTCTCCATCAACAGGGTGCTTTCATAGCCGAGGTGGGAGCTTCTCCTGAGACGCTCTAGAGCTGAAAGGAAACTTGACGTGAGGCCTTTCCTCAAGGTAAAGCCTTGACTAGGCCTGCCGAAGCTCAGCTTGGAGCCGTTGCCTTGATGCCTTCGTTTCAGGTCTGTTTTCTTTTAAGGTTAGTAAGCTTTTCAAGACAGCGAGGACCTCGCGTGGGCACCCTATTCCCTGCAAGAACACCGAGTACCGGCAGGCTCCACTGGGCTGCTAAGAAACATCCAGGCCCGGAAACCTTTCCCAGTCACTCTGTGTATGCTGAGTGGAGGGCAACACACTGCACTCTTCCTTGGGAGAGCTAGATTTCCTCAGCACTCCAACAGCTCCAGGAAATGTGTTCTCTCACGTCCTACATGTCATGCTAATCTGCCTCATTGCCCTAGGCTGAGCGGCACTGAGAAACCCAAACTGCTTCGCATTCCTCCTACAAAGTCAGACCTTACGACGCCATCCTTACAGGAAAAAGTCGGCCTGCGTTCCTGCTTTAACCAAAGCACAGTTCTTCCTCTTACACTGCAGGGTTTTAGAAGAAGCTAAGCCCGATAGCCTACCTAGAGCGCTCCTTGGGGGAGGCGGTTGGCTACACGCAGAACTCCGTGCCAAATAAACTTTATTCAAGGAAGGGACCAGTGTGTAGCTAGAGTGCATATTTACTTGGTAGAAATCACAAGGAGGTAGGCTGCGTGTTCGCTGGAAGCGGGGACCTTATGGCACAAGCCTTGCTTTCCCATTTTGAAAGCTCCATTCGTGCTGCCCTGAAGCTACCTAAATAACAGTTTTAGGACGTGCTTTTAGTCACTGTAGGCAGGGCTCTGGGAAGGGAACGAGTGTTCTCTCCATCAACAGGGTGCTTTCATAGCCTGGGTGGGAGCTTCTCCTGAGACGCTCTAGAGCTGAAAGGAAACTTGACGTGAGGCCTTTCCTCAAGGTAAAGCCTTGACTAGGCCTGCCGAAGCTCAGCTTGGAGCAGTTGCCTTGAGGCCTTCGTTTCAGGTCTGTTTTCTTTTAGGGTTAGTAAGCTTTTCAAGACAGCGAGGACCTCGCGTGGGCACCCTATTCCCTGCAAGAACACCGAGTACCGGCAGGCTCCACTGGGCTGCTAAGAAACATCCAGGCCCGGAAACCTTTCCCAGTCACTCTGTGTATGCTGAGTGGAGGGCAACACACTGCACTCTTCCTTGGGAGAGCTAGATTTCCTCAGCACTCCAACAGCTCCAGGAAATGTGTTCTCTCACGTCCTACATGTCATGCTAATCTGCCTCATTGCCCTAGGCTGAGCGGCACTGAGAAACCCAAACTGCTTCGCATTCCTCCTACAAAGTCAGACCTTACGACCCCATCCTTACAGGAGAAAGTCGGCCTGCGTTCCTGCTGTAACCAAAGCACAGTTCTTCCTCTTACACTGCAGGGTTTTAGAAGAAGCTAAGCCCGATAGCCTACCTTGAGCGCTCCTTGGGGGAGGCGGTTGGCTACACGCAGAACTCCGTGCCAAATAAACTTTATTCAAGGAAGGGACCAGTGTGTAGCTAGAGTGCATATTTACTTGGTAGAAATCACAAGGAGCTAGGCTGCGTGTTCGCTGGAAGCGGGGACCTTATGGCACAAGCCTTGCTTTCCCATTTTGAAAGCTCCATTCGTGCTGCCCTGAAGCTACCTAAATAACAGTTTTAGGACGTGCTTTTAGTCACTGTAGGCAGGGCTCTGGGAAGGGAACGAGTGTTCTCTCCATCAACAGGGTGCTTTCATAGCCTGGGTGGGAGCTTCTCCTGAGACGCTCTAGAGCTGAAAGGAAACTTGACGTGAGGCCTTTCCTCAAGGTAAAGCCTTGACTAGGCCTGCCGAAGCTCAGCTTGGAGCAGTTGCCTTGAGGCCTTCGTTTCAGGTCTGTTTTCTTTTAAGGTTAGTAAGCTTTTCAAGACAGCGAGGACCTCGCGTGGGCACCCTATTCCCTGCAAGAACACCGAGTACCGGCAGGCTCCACTGGGCTGCTAAGATACATCCAGGCCCGGAAACCTTTCCCAGTCACTCTGTGTATGCTGAGTGGAGGGCAACACACTGCACTCTTCCTTGGGAGAGCTAGATTTCCTCAGCACTCCAACAGCTCCAGGAAATGTGTTCTCTCACGTCCTACATGTCATGCTAATCTGCCTCATTGCCCTAGGCTGAGCGGCACTGAGAAACCCAAACTGCTTCGCATTCCTCCTACAAAGTCAGACCTTAAGACCCCATCCTTACAGGAGAAAGTCGGCCTGCGTTCCTGCTGTAACCAAAGCACAGTTCTTCCTCTTACACTGCAGGGTTTTAGAAGAAGCTAAGCCCGATAGCCTACCTAGAGCGCTCCTTGGGGGAGGCGGTTGGCTACACGCAGAACTCCGTGCCAAATAAACTTTATTCAAGGAAGGGACCAGTGTGTAGCTAGAGTGCATATTTACTTGGTAGAAATCACAAGGAGGTAGGCTGCGTGTTCGCTGGAAGCGGGGACCTTATGGCACAAGCCTTGCTTTCCCATTTTGAAAGCTCCATTCGTGCTGCCCTGAAGCTACCTAAATAACAGTTTTAGGACGTGCTTTTAGTCACTGTAGGCAGGGCTCTGGGAAGGGAACGAGTGTTCTCTCCATCAACAGGGTGCTTTCATAGCCTGGGTGGGAGCTTCTCCTGAGACGCTCTAGAGCTGAAAGGAAACTTGACGTGAGTCCTTTCCTCAAGGTAAAGCCTTGACTAGGCCTGCCGAAGCTCAGCATGGAGCAGTTGCCTCGAGGCCTCCGTTTCAGGTCTGTTTTCTTTTAAGGTTAGTAAGCTTTTCAAGACAGCGAGGACCTCGCGTGGGCACCCTATTCCCTGCAAGAACACCGAGTACCGGCAGGCTCCACTGGGCTGCTAAGAAACATCCAGGCCCGGAAACCTTTCCCAGTCACTCTGTGTATGCTGAGTGGAGGGCAACACACTGCACTCTTCCTTGGGAGAGCTAGATTTCCTCAGCACTCCAACAGCTCCAGGAAATGTGTTCTCTCACGTCCTACATGTCATGCTAATCTGCCTCATTGCCCTAGGCTGAGCGGCACTGAGAAACCCAAACTGCTTCGCATTCCTCCTACAAAGTCAGACCTTACGACCCCATCCTTACAGTAGAAAGTCGGCCTGCGTTCCTGCTGTAACCAAAGCACAGTTCTTCCTCTTACACTGCAGGGTTTTAGAAGAAGCTAAGCCCGATAGCCTACCTAGAGCGCTCCTTGGGGGAGGCGGTTGGCTACACGCAGAACTCCGTGCCAAATAAACTTGATTCAAGGAAGGGACCAGTGTGTAGCTAGAGTGCATATTTACTTGGTAGAAATCACAAGGAGCTAGGCTGCGTGTTCGCTGGAAGCGGGGACCTTATGGCACAAGCCTTGCTTTCCCATTTTGAAAGCTCCATTCGTGCTGCCCTGAAGCTACCTAAATAACAGTTTTAGGACGTGCTTTTAGTCACTGTAGGCAGGGCTCTGGGAAGGGAACGAGTGTTCTCTCCATCAACAGGGTGCTTTCATAGCCGAGGTGGGAGCTTCTCCTGAGACGCTCTAGAGCTGAAAGGAAACTTGACGTGAGTCCTTTCCTCAAGGTAAAGCCTTGACTAGGCCTGCCGAAGCTCAGCTTGGAGCAGTTGCCTTGAGGCCTTCGTTTCAGGTCTGTTTTCTTTTAAGGTTAGTAAGCTTTTCAGGACAGCGAGGACCTCGCGTGGGCACGCTATTCCCTGCAAGAACACCGAGTACCGGCAGGCTCCACTGGGCTGCTAAGAAACATCCAGGCCCGGAAACCTTTCCCAGTCACTCTGTGTATGCTGAGTGGAGGGCAACACACTGCACTCTTCCTTGGGAGAGCTAGATTTCCTCAGCACTCCAACAGCTCCAGGAAATGTGTTCTCTCACGTCCTACATGTCATGCTAATCTGCCTCATTGCCCTAGGCTGAGCGGCACTGAGAAACCCAAACTGCTTCGCATTCCTCCTACAAAGTCAGACCTTACGACGCCATCCTTACAGGAAAAAGTCGGCCTGCGTTCCTGCTGTAACCAAAGCACAGTTCTTCCTCTTACACTGCAGGGTTTTAGAAGAAGCTAAGCCCGATAGCCTACCTAGAGCGCTCCTTGGGGGAGGCGGTTGGCTACACGCAGAACTCCGTGCCAAATAAACTTTATTCAAGGAAGGGACCAGTGTGTAGCTAGAGTGCATATTTACTTGGTAGAAATCACAAGGAGGTAGGCTGCGTGTTCGCTGGAAGCAGGGACCTTATGGCACAAGCCTTGCTTTCCCATTTTGAAAGCTCCATTCGTGCTGCCCTGAAGCTACCTAAATAACAGTTTTAGGACGTGCTTTTAGTCACTGTAGGCAGGGCTCTGGGAAGGGAACGAGTGTTCTCTCCATCAACAGGGTGCTTTCATAGCCTGGGTGGGAGCTTCTCCTGAGACGCTCTAGAGCTGAAAGGAAACTTGACGTGAGTCCTTTCCTCAAGGTAAAGCCTTGACTAGGCCTGCCGAAGCTCAGCTTGGAGCAGTTGCCTTGAGGCCTTCGTTTCAGGTCTGTTTTCTTTTAGGGTTAGTAAGCTTTTCAAGACAGCGAGGACCTCGCGTGGGCACCCTATTCCCTGCAAGAACACCGAGGACCGGCAGGCTCCACTGGGCTGCTAAGAAACATCCAGGCCCGGAAACCTTTCCCAGTCACTCTGTGTATGCTGAGTGGAGGGCAACACACTGCACTCTTCCTCGGGAGAGCTAGATTTCCTCAGCACTCCAACAGCTCCAGGAAATGTGTTCTCTCACGTCCTACATGTCATGCTAATCTGCCTCATTGCCCTAGGCTGAGCGGCACTGAGAAACCCAAACTGCTTCGCATTCCTCCTACAAAGTCAGACCTTACGACCCCATCCTTACAGGAGAAAGTCGGCCTGCGTTCCTGCTGTAACCAAAGCACAGTTCTTCCTCTTACACTGCAGGGTTTTAGAAGAAGCTAAGCCCGATAGCCTACCTAGAGCGCTCCTTGGGGGAGGCGGTTGGCTACACGCAGAACTCCGTGCCAAATAAACTTTATTCAAGGAAGGGACCAGTGTGTAGCTAGAGTGCATATTTACTTGGTAGAAATC
Source organism: Balaenoptera acutorostrata (assembly GCF_949987535.1). Classification (NCBI taxonomy): domain Eukaryota; kingdom Metazoa; phylum Chordata; class Mammalia; order Artiodactyla; family Balaenopteridae; genus Balaenoptera; species Balaenoptera acutorostrata. The sequence continues at coordinate 230,370 of NW_026645968.1, read as the reverse complement.
ACAAGGAGGTAGGCTGCGTGTTCGCTGGAAGCGGGGACCTTATGGCACAAGCCTTGCTTTCCCATTTTGAAAGCTCCATTCGTGCTGCCCTGAAGCTGCCTAAATAACAGTTTTAGGACGTGCTTTTAGTCACTGTAGGCAGGGCTCTGGGAAGGGAACGAGTGTTCTCTCCATCAACAGGGTGCTTTCATAGCCTGGGTGGGAGCTTCTCCTGAGACGCTCTAGAGCTGAAAGGAAACTTGACGTGAGGCCTTTCCTCAAGGTAAAGACTTGACTAGGCCTGCCGAAGCTCAGCTTGGAGCAGTTGCCTTGAGGCCTTCGTTTCAGGTCTGTTTTCTTTTAAGGTTAGTAAGCTTTTCAAGACAGCGAGGACCTCGCGTGGGCACCCTATTCCCTGCAAGAACACCGAGTACCGGCAGGCTCCACTGGGCTGCTAAGAAACATCCAGGCCCGGAAACCTTTCCCAGTCACTCTGTGTATGCTGAGTGGAGGGCAACACACTGCACTCTTCCTTGGGAGAGCTAGATTTCCTCAGCACTCCAACAGCTCCAGGAAATGTGTTCTCTCACGTCCTACATGTCATGCTAATCTGCCTCATTGCCCTAGGCTGAGCGGCACTGAGAAACCCAAACTGCTTCGCATTCCTCCTACAAAGTCAGACCTTAAGACCCCATCCTTACAGGAGAAAGTCGGCCTGCGTTCCTGCTGTAACCAAAGCACAGTTCTTCCTCTTACACTGCAGGGTTTTAGAAGAAGCTAAGCCCGATAGCCTACCTAGAGCGCTCCTTGGGGGAGGCGGTTGGCTACACGCAGAACTCCGTGCCAAATAAACTTTATTCAAGGAAGGGACCAGTGTGTAGCTAGAGTGCATATTTACTTGGTAGAAATCACAAGGAGGTAGGCTGCGTGTTCGCTGGAAGCGGGGACCTTATGGCACAAGCCTTGCTTTCCCATTTTGAAAGCTCCATTCGTGCTGCCCTGAAGCTACCTAAATAACAGTTTTAGGACGTGCTTTTAGTCACTGTAGGCAGGGCTCTGGGAAGGGAACGAGTGTTCTCTCCATCAACAGGGTGCTTTCATAGCCGGGGTGGGAGCTTCTCCTGAGACGCTCTAGAGCTGAAAGGAAACTTGACGTGAGGCCTTTCCTCAAGGTAAAGCCTTGACTAGGCCTGCCGAAGCTCAGCTTGGAGCAGTTGCCTTGAGGCCTTCGTTTCAGGTCTGTTTTCTTTTAAGGTTAGTAAGCTTTTCAAGACAGCGAGGACCTCGCGTGGGCACCCTATTCCCTGCAAGAACACCGAGTACCGGCAGGCTCCACTGGGCTGCTAAGATACATCCAGGCCCGGAAACCTTTCCCAGTCACTCTGTGTATGCTGAGTGGAGGGCAACACACTGCACACTTCCTTGGGAGAACTAGATTTCCTCAGCACTCCAACAGCTCCAGGAAATGTGTTCTCTCACGTCCTACATGTCATGCTAATCTGCCTCATTGCCCTAGGCTGAGCGGCACTGAGAAACCCAAACTGCTTCGCATTCCTCCTACAAAGTCAGACCTTACGACCCCATCCTTACAGGAGAAAGTCGGCCTGCGTTCCTGCTGTAACCAAAGCACAGTTCTTCCTCTTACACTGCAGGGTTTTAGAAGAAGCTAAGCCCGATAGCCTACCTAGAGCGCTCCTTGGGGGAGGCGGTTGGCTACACGCAGAACTCCGTGCCAAATAAACTTTATTCAAGGAAGGGACCAGTGTGTAGCTAGAGTGCATATTTACTTGGTAGAAATCACAAGGAGGTAGGCTGCGTGTTCGCTGGAAGCGGGGACCTTATGGCACAAGCCTTGCTTTCCCATTTTGAAAGCTCCATTCGTGCTGCCCTGAAGCTACCTAAATAACAGTTTTAGGACGTGCTTTTAGTCACTGTAGGCAGGGCTCTGGGAAGGGAACGAGTGTTCTCTCCATCAACAGGGTGCTTTCATAGCCTGGGTGGGAGCTTCTCCTGAGACGCTCTAGAGCTGAAAGGAAACTTGACGTGAGGCCTTTCCTCAAGGTAAAGCCTTGACTAGGCCTGCCGAAGCTCAGCTTGGAGCAGTTGCCTTGAGGCCTTCGTTTCAGGTCTGTTTTCTTTTAAGGTTAGTAAGCTTTTCAAGACAGCGAGGACCTCGCGTGGGCACCCTATTCCCTGCAAGAACACCGAGTACCGGCAGGCTCCACTGGGCTGCTAAGAAACATCCAGGCCCGGAAACCTTTCCCAGTCACTCTGTGTATGCTGAGTGGAGGGCAACACACTGCACTCTTCCTTGGGAGAGCTAGATTTCCTCAGCACTCCAACAGCTCCAGGAAATGTGTTCTCTCACGTCCTACATGTCATGCTAATCTGCCTCATTGCCCTAGGCTGAGCGGCACTGAGAAACCCAAACTGCTTCGCATTCCTCCTACAAAGTCAGACCTTACGACGCCATCCTTACAGGAAAAAGTCGGCCTGCGTTCCTGCTGTAACCAAAGCACAGTTCTTCCTCTTACACTGCAGGGTTTTAGAAGAAGCTAAGCCCGATAGCCTACCTAGAGCGCTCCTTGGGGGAGGCGGTTGGCTACACGCAGAACTCCGTGCCAAATAAACTTTATTCAAGGAAGGGACCAGTGTGTAGCTAGAGTGCATATTTACTTGGTAGAAATCACAAGGAGGTAGGCTGCGTGTTCGCTGGAAGCGGGGACCTTATGGCACAAGCCTTGCTTTCCCATTTTGAAAGCTCCATTCGTGCTGCCCTGAAGCTACCTAAATAACAGTTTTAGGACGTGCTTTTAGTCACTGTAGGCAGGGCTCTGGGAAGGGAACGAGTGTTCTCTCCATCAACAGGGTGCTTTCATAGCCTGGGTGGGAGCTTCTCCTGAGACGCTCTAGAGCTGAAAGGAAACTTGACGTGAGTCCTTTCCTCAAGGTAAAGCCTTGACTAGGCCTGCCGAAGCTCAGCTTGGAGCAGTTGCCTTGAGGCCTTCGTTTCAGGTCTGTTTTCTTTTAGGGTTAGTAAGCTTTTCAAGACAGCGAGGACCTCGCGTGGGCACCCTATTCCCTGCAAGAACACCGAGGACCGGCAGGCTCCACTGGGCTGCTAAGAAACATCCAGGCCCGGAAACCTTTCCCAGTCACTCTGTGTATGCTGAGTGGAGGGCAACACACTGCACTCTTCCTCGGGAGAGCTAGATTTCCTCAGCACTCCAACAGCTCCAGGAAATGTGTTCTCTCACGTCCTACATGTCATGCTAATCTGCCTCATTGCCCTAGGCTGAGCGGCACTGAGAAACCCAAACTGCTTCGCATTCCTCCTACAAAGTCAGACCTTACGACCCCATCCTTACAGGAGAAAGTCGGCCTGCGTTCCTGCTGTAACCAAAGCACAGTTCTTCCTCTTACACTGCAGGGTTTTAGAAGAAGCTAAGCCCGATAGCCTACCTAGAGCGCTCCTTGGGGGAGGCGGTTGGCTACACGCAGAACTCCGTGCCAAAAAAACTTTATTCAAGTAAGGGACCAGTGTGTAGCTAGAGTGCATATTTACTTGGTAGAAATCACAAGGAGGTAGGCTGCGTGTTCGCTGGAAGCGGGGACCTTATGGCACAAGCCTTGCTTTCCCATTTTGAAAGCTCCATTCGTGCTGCCCTGAAGCTGCCTAAATAACAGTTTTAGGACGTGCTTTTAGTCACTGTAGGCAGGGCTCTGGGAAGGGAACGAGTGTTCTCTCCATGAACAGGGTGCTTTCATAGCCTGGGTGGGAGCTTCTCCTGAGACGCTCTAGAGCTGAAAGGAAACTTGACGTGAGGCCTTTCCTCAAGGTAAAGACTTGACTAGGCCTGCCGAAGCTCAGCTTGGAGCAGTTGCCTTGAGGCCTTCGTTTCAGGTCTGTTTTCTTTTAAGGTTAGTAAGCTTTTCAAGACAGCGAGGACCTCGCGTGGGCACCCTATTCCCTGCAAGAACACCGAGTACCGGCAGGCTCCACTGGGCTGCTAAGAAACATCCAGGCCCGGAAACCTTTCCCAGTCACTCTGTGTATGCTGAGTGGAGGGCAACACACTGCACTCTTCCTTGGGAGAGCTAGATTTCCTCAGCACTCCAACAGCTCCAGTAAATGTGTTCTCTCACGTCCTACATGTCATGCTAATCTGCCTCATTGCCCTAGGCTGAGCGGCACTGAGAAACCCAAACTGCTTCGCATTCCTCCTACAAAGTCAGACCTTAAGACCCCATCCTTACAGGAGAAAGTCGGCCTGCGTTCCTGCTGTAACCAAAGCACAGTTCTTCCTCTTACACTGCAGGGTTTTAGAAGAAGCTAAGCCCGATAGCCTACCTAGAGCGCTCCTTGGGGGAGGCGGTTGGCTACACGCAGAACTCCGTGCCAAATAAACTTTATTGAAGGAAGGGACCAGTGTGTAGCTAGAGTGCATATTTACTTGGTAGAAATCACAAGGAGGTAGGCTGCGTGTTCGCTGGAAGCGGGGACCTTATGGCACAAGCCTTGCTTTCCCATTTTGAAAGCTCCATTCGTGCTGCCCTGAAGCTACCTAAATAACAGTTTTAGGACGTGCTTTTAGTCACTGTAGGCAGGGCTCTGGGAAGGGAACGAGTGTTCTCTCCATCAACAGGGTGCTTTCATAGCCGGGGTGGGAGCTTCTCCTGAGACGCTCTAGAGCTGAAAGGAAACTTGACGTGAGTCCTTTCCTCAAGGTAAAGCCTTGACTAGGCCTGCCGAAGCTCAGCTTGGAGCAGTTGCCTTGAGGCCTTCGTTTCAGGTCTGTTTTCTTTTAGGGTTAGTAAGCTTTTCAAGACAGCGAGGACCTCGCGTGGGCACCCTATTCCCTGCAAGAACACCGAGTACCGGCAGGCTCCACTGGGCTGCTAAGAAACATCCAGGCCCGGAAACCTTTCCCAGTCACTCTGTGTATGCTGAGTGGAGGGCAACACAGTGCACTCTTCCTTGGGAGAGCTAGATTTCCTCAGCACTCCAACAGCTCCAGGAAATGTGTTCTCTCACGTCCTACATGTCATGCTAATCTGCCTCATTGCCCTAGGCTGAGCGGCACTGAGAAACCCAAACTGCTTCGCATTCCTCCTACAAAGTCAGACCTTACGACGCCATCCTTACAGGAGAAAGTCGGCCTGCGTTCCTGCTGTAACCAAAGCACAGTTCTTCCTCTTACACTGCAGGGTTTTAGAAGAAGCTAAGCCCGATAGCCTACCTAGAGCGCTCCTTGGGGGAGGCGGTTGGCTACACGCAGAACTCCGTGCCAAATAAACTTTATTCAAGGAAGGGACCAGTGTGTAGCTAGAGTGCATATTTACTTGGTAGAAATCACAAGGAGGTAGGCTGCGTGTTCGCTGGAAGCGGGGACCTTATGGCACAAGCCTTGCTTTCCCATTTTGAAAGCTCCATTCGTGCTGCCCTGAAGCTACCTAAATAACAGTTTTAGGACGTGCTTTTAGTCACTGTAGGCAGGGCTCTGGGAAGAGAACGAGTGTTCTCTCCATCAACAGGGTGCTTTCATAGCCTGGGTGGGAGCTTCTCCTGAGACGCTCTAGAGCTGAAAGGAAACTTGACGTGAGTCCTTTCCTCAAGGTAAAGCCTTGACTAGGCCTGCCGAAGCTCAGCTTGGAGCAGTTGGCTTGAGGCCTTCGTTTCAGGTCTGTTTTCTTTTAAGGTTAGTAAGCTTTTCAAGACAGCGAGGACCTCGCGTGGGCACCCTATTCCCTGCAAGAACACCGAGTACCGGCAGGCTCCACTGGGCTGCTAAGATACATCCAGGCCCGGAAACCTTTCCCAGTCACTCTGTGTATGCTGAGTGGAGGGCAACACACTGCACACTTCCTTGGGAGAACTAGATTTCCTCAGCACTCCAACAGCTCCAGGAAATGTGTTCTCTCACGTCCTACATGTCATGCTAATCTGCCTCATTGCCCTAGGCTGAGCGGCACTGAGAAACCCAAACTGCTTCGCATTCCTCCTACAAAGTCAGACCTTACGACCCCATCCTTACAGGAGAAAGTCGGCCTGCGTTCCTGCTGTAACCAAAGCACAGTTCTTCCTCTTACACTGCAGGGTTTTAGAAGAAGCTAAGCCCGATAGCCTACCTAGAGCGCTCCTTGGGGGAGGCGGTTGGCTACACGCAGAACTCCGTGCCAAATACACTTGATTCAAGGAAGGGACCAGTGTGTAGCTAGAGTGCATATTTACTTGGTAGAAATCACAAGGAGGTAGGCTGCGTGTTCGCTGGAAGCAGGGACCTTATGGCACAAGCCTTGCTTTCCCATTTTGAAAGTTCCATTCATGCTGCCCTGAAGCTACCTAAATAACAGTTTTAGGACGTGCTTTTAGTCACTGTAGGCAGGGCTCTGGGAAGGGAACGAGTGTTCTCTCCATCAACAGGGTGCTTTCATAGCCTGGGTGGGAGCTTCTCCTGAGACGCTCTAGAGCTGAAAGGAAACTTGACGTGAGTCCTTTCCTCAAGGTAAAGCCTTGACTAGGCCTGCCGAAGCTCAGCTTGGAGCAGTTGCCTTGAGGCCTTCGTTTCAGGTCTGTTTTCTTTTAAGGTTAGTAAGCTTTTCAAGACAGCGAGGACCTCGCGTGGGCACCCTATTCCCTGCAAGAACACCGAGTACCGGCAGGCTCCACTGGGCTGCTAAGATACATCCAGGCCCGGAAACCTTTCCCAGTCACTCTGTGTATGCTGAGTGGAGGGCAACACACTGCACTCTTCCTTGGGAGAGCTAGATTTCCTCAGCACTCCAACAGCTCCAGGAAATGTGTTCTCTCACGTCCTACATGTCATGCTAATCTGCCTCATTGCCCTAGGCTGAGCGGCACTGAGAAACCCAAACTGCTTCGCATTCCTCCTACAAAGTCAGACCTTAAGACCCCATCCTTACAGGAGAAAGTCGGCCTGCGTTCCTGCTGTAACCAAAGCACAGTTCTTCCTCTTACACTGCAGGGTTTTAGAAGAAGCTAAGCCCGATAGCCTACCTAGAGCGCTCCTTGGGGGAGGCGGTTGGCTACACGCAGAACTCCGTGCCAAATAAACTTTATTCAAGGAAGGGACCAGTGTGTAGCTAGAGTGCATATTTACTTGGTAGAAATCACAAGGAGGTAGGCTGCGTGTTCGCTGGAAGCGGGGACCTTATGGCACAAGCCTTGCTTTCCCATTTTGAAAGCTCCATTCGTGCTGCCCTGAAGCTACCTAAATAACAGTTTTAGGACGTGCTTTTAGTCACTGTAGGCAGGGCTCTGGGAAGGGAACGAGTGTTCTCTCCATCAAAAGGGTGCTTTCATAGCCTGGGTGGGAGCTTCTCCTGAGACGCTCTAGAGCTGAAAGGAAACTTGACGTGAGTCCTTTCCTCAAGGTAAAGCCTTGACTAGGCCTGCCGAAGCTCAGCTTGGAGCAGTTGCCTCGAGGCCTCCGTTTCAGGTCTGTTTTCTTTTAAGGTTAGTAAGCTTTTCAAGACAGCGAGGACCTCGCGTGGGCACCCTATTCCCTGCAAGAACACCGAGTACCGGCAGGCTCCACTGGGCTGCTAAGAAACATCCAGGCCCGGAAACCTTTCCCAGTCACTCTGTGTATGCTGAGTGGAGGGCAACACACTGCACTCTTCCTTGGGAGAGCTAGATTTCCTCAGCACTCCAACAGCTCCAGGAAATGTGTTCTCTCACGTCCTACATGTCATGCTAATCTGCCTCATTGCCCTAGGCTGAGCGGCACTGAGAAACCCAAACTGCTTCGCATTCCTCCTACAAAGTCAGACCTTACGACCCCATCCTTACAGTAGAAAGTCGGCCTGCGTTCCTGCTGTAACCAAAGCACAGTTCTTCCTCTTACACTGCAGGGTTTTAGAAGAAGCTAAGCCCGATAGCCTACCTAGAGCGCTCCTTGGGGGAGGCGGTTGGCTACACGCAGAACTCCGTGCCAAATAAACTTGATTCAAGGAAGGGACCAGTGTGTAGCTAGAGTGCATATTTACTTGGTAGAAATCACAAGGAGCTAGGCTGCGTGTTCGCTGGAAGCGGGGACCTTATGGCACAAGCCTTGCTTTCCCATTTTGAAAGCTCCATTCGTGCTGCCCTGAAGCTACCTAAATAACAGTTTTAGGACGTGCTTTTAGTCACTGTAGGCAGGGCTCTGGGAAGGGAACGAGTGTTCTCTCCATCAACAGGGTGCTTTCATAGCCTGGGTGGGAGCTTCTCCTGAGACGCTCTAGAGCTGAAAGGAAACTTGACGTGAGTCCTTTCCTCAAGGTAAAGCCTTGACTAGGCCTGCCGAAGCTCAGCTTGGAGCAGTTGCCTTGAGGCCTTCGTTTCAGGTCTGTTTTCTTTTAGGGTTAGTAAGCTTTTCAAGACAGCGAGGACCTCGCGTGGGCACCCTATTCCCTGCAAGAACACCGAGGACCGGCAGGCTCCACTGGGCTGCTAAGAAACATCCAGGCCCGGAAACCTTTCCCAGTCACTCTGTGTATGCTGAGTGGAGGGCAACACACTGCACTCTTCCTCGGGAGAGCTAGATTTCCTCAGCACTCCAACAGCTCCAGGAAATGTGTTCTCTCACGTCCTACATGTCATGCTAATCTGCCTCATTGCCCTAGGCTGAGCGGCACTGAGAAACCCAAACTGCTTCGCATTCCTCCTACAAAGTCAGACCTTACGACCCCATCCTTACAGGAGAAAGTCGGCCTGCGTTCCTGCTGTAACCAAAGCACAGTTCTTCCTCTTACACTGCAGGGTTTTAGAAGAAGCTAAGCCCGATAGCCTACCTAGAGCGCTCCTTGGGGGAGGCGGTTGGCTACACGCAGAACTCCGTGCCAAAAAAACTTTATTCAAGTAAGGGACCAGTGTGTAGCTAGAGTGCATATTTACTTGGTAGAAATCACAAGGAGGTAGGCTGCGTGTTCGCTGGAAGCGGGGACCTTATGGCACAAGCCTTGCTTTCCCATTTTGAAAGCTCCATTCGTGCTGCCCTGAAGCTGCCTAAATAACAGTTTTAGGACGTGCTTTTAGTCACTGTAGGCAGGGCTCTGGGAAGGGAACGAGTGTTCTCTCCATGAACAGGGTGCTTTCATAGCCTGGGTGGGAGCTTCTCCTGAGACGCTCTAGAGCTGAAAGGAAACTTGACGTGAGGCCTTTCCTCAAGGTAAAGACTTGACTAGGCCTGCCGAAGCTCAGCTTGGAGCAGTTGCCTTGAGGCCTTCGTTTCAGGTCTGTTTTCTTTTAAGGTTAGTAAGCTTTTCAAGACAGCGAGGACCTCGCGTGGGCACCCTATTCCCTGCAAGAACACCGAGTACCGGCAGGCTCCACTGGGCTGCTAAGAAACATCCAGGCCCGGAAACCTTTCCCAGTCACTCTGTGTATGCTGAGTGGAGGGCAACACACTGCACTCTTCCTTGGGAGAGCTAGATTTCCTCAGCACTCCAACAGCTCCAGTAAATGTGTTCTCTCACGTCCTACATGTCATGCTAATCTGCCTCATTGCCCTAGGCTGAGCGGCACTGAGAAACCCAAACTGCTTCGCATTCCTCCTACAAAGTCAGACCTTAAGACCCCATCCTTACAGGAGAAAGTCGGCCTGCGTTCCTGCTGTAACCAAAGCACAGTTCTTCCTCTTACACTGCAGGGTTTTAGAAGAAGCTAAGCCCGATAGCCTACCTAGAGCGCTCCTTGGGGGAGGCGGTTGGCTACACGCAGAACTCCGTGCCAAATAAACTTTATTGAAGGAAGGGACCAGTGTGTAGCTAGAGTGCATATTTACTTGGTAGAAATCACAAGGAGGTAGGCTGCGTGTTCGCTGGAAGCGGGGACCTTATGGCACAAGCCTTGCTTTCCCATTTTGAAAGCTCCATTCGTGCTGCCCTGAAGCTACCTAAATAACAGTTTTAGGACGTGCTTTTAGTCACTGTAGGCAGGGCTCTGGGAAGGGAACGAGTGTTCTCTCCATCAACAGGGTGCTTTCATAGCCGGGGTGGGAGCTTCTCCTGAGACGCTCTAGAGCTGAAAGGAAACTTGACGTGAGTCCTTTCCTCAAGGTAAAGCCTTGACTAGGCCTGCCGAAGCTCAGCTTGGAGCAGTTGCCTTGAGGCCTTCGTTTCAGGTCTGTTTTCTTTTAGGGTTAGTAAGCTTTTCAAGACAGCGAGGACCTCGCGTGGGCACCCTATTCCCTGCAAGAACACCGAGTACCGGCAGGCTCCACTGGGCTGCTAAGAAACATCCAGGCCCGGAAACCTTTCCCAGTCACTCTGTGTATGCTGAGTGGAGGGCAACACAGTGCACTCTTCCTTGGGAGAGCTAGATTTCCTCAGCACTCCAACAGCTCCAGGAAATGTGTTCTCTCACGTCCTACATGTCATGCTAATCTGCCTCATTGCCCTAGGCTGAGCGGCACTGAGAAACCCAAACTGCTTCGCATTCCTCCTACAAAGTCAGACCTTACGACGCCATCCTTACAGGAGAAAGTCGGCCTGCGTTCCTGCTGTAACCAAAGCACAGTTCTTCCTCTTACACTGCAGGGTTTTAGAAGAAGCTAAGCCCGATAGCCTACCTAGAGCGCTCCTTGGGGGAGGCGGTTGGCTACACGCAGAACTCCGTGCCAAATAAACTTTATTCAAGGAAGGGACCAGTGTGTAGCTAGAGTGCATATTTACTTGGTAGAAATCACAAGGAGGTAGGCTGCGTGTTCGCTGGAAGCGGGGACCTTATGGCACAAGCCTTGCTTTCCCATTTTGAAAGCTCCATTCGTGCTGCCCTGAAGCTACCTAAATAACAGTTTTAGGACGTGCTTTTAGTCACTGTAGGCAGGGCTCTGGGAAGAGAACGAGTGTTCTCTCCATCAACAGGGTGCTTTCATAGCCTGGGTGGGAGCTTCTCCTGAGACGCTCTAGAGCTGAAAGGAAACTTGACGTGAGTCCTTTCCTCAAGGTAAAGCCTTGACTAGGCCTGCCGAAGCTCAGCTTGGAGCAGTTGCCTTGAGGCCTTCGTTTCAGGTCTGTTTTCTTTTAAGGTTAGTAAGCTTTTCAAGACAGCGAGGACCTCGCGTGGGCACCCTATTCCCTGCAAGAACACCGAGTACCGGCAGGCTCCACTGGGCTGCTAAGATACATCCAGGCCCGGAAACCTTTCCCAGTCACTCTGTGTATGCTGAGTGGAGGGCAACACACTGCACACTTCCTTGGGAGAACTAGATTTCCTCAGCACTCCAACAGCTCCAGGAAATGTGTTCTCTCACGTCCTACATGTCATGCTAATCTGCCTCATTGCCCTAGGCTGAGCGGCACTGAGAAACCCAAACTGCTTCGCATTCCTCCTACAAAGTCAGACCTTACGACCCCATCCTTACAGGAGAAAGTCGGCCTGCGTTCCTGCTGTAACCAAAGCACAGTTCTTCCTCTTACACTGCAGGGTTTTAGAAGAAGCTAAGCCCGATAGCCTACCTAGAGCGCTCCTTGGGGGAGGCGGTTGGCTACACGCAGAACTCCGTGCCAAATACACTTGATTCAAGGAAGGGACCAGTGTGTAGCTAGAGTGCATATTTACTTGGTAGAAATCACAAGGAGGTAGGCTGCGTGTTCGCTGGAAGCAGGGACCTTATGGCACAAGCCTTGCTTTCCCATTTTGAAAGTTCCATTCATGCTGCCCTGAAGCTACCTAAATAACAGTTTTAGGACGTGCTTTTAGTCACTGTAGGCAGGGCTCTGGGAAGGGAACGAGTGTTCTCTCCATCAACAGGGTGCTTTCATAGCCTGGGTGGGAGCTTCTCCTGAGACGCTCTAGAGCTGAAAGGAAACTTGACGTGAGTCCTTTCCTCAAGGTAAAGCCTTGACTAGGCCTGCCGAAGCTCAGCTTGGAGCAGTTGCCTTGAGGCCTTCGTTTCAGGTCTGTTTTCTTTTAAGGTTAGTAAGCTTTTCAAGACAGCGAGGACCTCGCGTGGGCACCCTATTCCCTGCAAGAACACCGAGTACCGGCAGGCTCCACTGGGCTGCTAAGATACATCCAGGCCCGGAAACCTTTCCCAGTCACTCTGTGTATGCTGAGTGGAGGGCAACACACTGCACTCTTCCTTGGGAGAGCTAGATTTCCTCAGCACTCCAACAGCTCCAGGAAATGTGTTCTCTCACGTCCTACATGTCATGCTAATCTGCCTCATTGCCCTAGGCTGAGCGGCACTGAGAAACCCAAACTGCTTCGCATTCCTCCTACAAAGTCAGACCTTAAGACCCCATCCTTACAGGAGAAAGTCGGCCTGCGTTCCTGCTGTAACCAAAGCACAGTTCTTCCTCTTACACTGCAGGGTTTTAGAAGAAGCTAAGCCCGATAGCCTACCTAGAGCGCTCCTTGGGGGAGGCGGTTGGCTACACGCAGAACTCCGTGCCAAATAAACTTTATTCAAGGAAGGGACCAGTGTGTAGCTAGAGTGCATATTTACTTGGTAGAAATCACAAGGAGGTAGGCTGCGTGTTCGCTGGAAGCGGGGACCTTATGGCACAAGCCTTGCTTTCCCATTTTGAAAGCTCCATTCGTGCTGCCCTGAAGCTACCTAAATAACAGTTTTAGGACGTGCTTTTAGTCACTGTAGGCAGGGCTCTGGGAAGGGAACGAGTGTTCTCTCCATCAAAAGGGTGCTTTCATAGCCTGGGTGGGAGCTTCTCCTGAGACGCTCTAGAGCTGAAAGGAAACTTGACGTGAGTCCTTTCCTCAAGGTAAAGCCTTGACTAGGCCTGCCGAAGCTCAGCTTGGAGCAGTTGCCTCGAGGCCTCCGTTTCAGGTCTGTTTTCTTTTAAGGTTAGTAAGCTTTTCAAGACAGCGAGGACCTCGCGTGGGCACCCTATTCCCTGCAAGAACACCGAGTACCGGCAGGCTCCACTGGGCTGCTAAGAAACATCCAGGCCCGGAAACCTTTCCCAGTCACTCTGTGTATGCTGAGTGGAGGGCAACACACTGCACTCTTCCTTGGGAGAGCTAGATTTCCTCAGCACTCCAACAGCTCCAGGAAATGTGTTCTCTCACGTCCTACATGTCATGCTAATCTGCCTCATTGCCCTAGGCTGAGCGGCACTGAGAAACCCAAACTGCTTCGCATTCCTCCTACAAAGTCAGACCTTACGACCCCATCCTTACAGTAGAAAGTCGGCCTGCGTTCCTGCTGTAACCAAAGCACAGTTCTTCCTCTTACACTGCAGGGTTTTAGAAGAAGCTAAGCCCGATAGCCTACCTAGAGCGCTCCTTGGGGGAGGCGGTTGGCTACACGCAGAACTCCGTGCCAAATAAACTTGATTCAAGGAAGGGACCAGTGTGTAGCTAGAGTGCATATTTACTTGGTAGAAATCACAAGGAGCTAGGCTGCGTGTTCGCTGGAAGCGGGGACCTTATGGCACAAGCCTTGCTTTCCCATTTTGAAAGCTCCATTCGTGCTGCCCTGAAGCTACCTAAATAACAGTTTTAGGACGTGCTTTTAGTCACTGTAGGCAGGGCTCTGGGAAGGGAACGAGTGTTCTCTCCATCAACAGGGTGCTTTCATAGCCTGGGTGGGAGCTTCTCCTGAGACGCTCTAGAGCTGAAAGGAAACTTGACGTGAGTCCTTTCCTCAAGGTAAAGCCTTGACTAGGCCTGCCGAAGCTCAGCTTGGAGCAGTTGCCTTGAGGCCTTCGTTTCAGGTCTGTTTTCTTTTAAGGTTAGTAAGCTTTTCAGGACAGCGAGGACCTCGCGTGGGCACGCTATTCCCTGCAAGAACACCGAGTACCGGCAGGCTCCACTGGGCTGCTAAGAAACATCCAGGCCCGGAAACCTTTCCCAGTCACTCTGTGTATGCTGAGTGGAGGGCAACACACTGCACTCTTCCTTGGGAGAGCTAGATTTCCTCAGCACTCCAACAGCTCCAGGAAATGTGTTCTCTCACGTCCTACATGTCATGCTAATCTGCCTCATTGCCCTAGGCTGAGCGGCACTGAGAAACCCAAACTGCTTCGCATTCCTCCTACAAAGTCAGACCTTACGACGCCATCCTTACAGGAAAAAGTCGGCCTGCGTTCCTGCTGTAACCAAAGCACAGTTCTTCCTCTTACACTGCAGGGTTTTAGAAGAAGCTAAGCCCGATAGCCTACCTAGAGCGCTCCTTGGGGGAGGCGGTTGGCTACACGCAGAACTCCGTGCCAAATAAACTTTATTCAAGGAAGGGACCAGTGTGTAGCTAGAGTGCATATTTACTTGGTAGAAATCACAAGGAGGTAGGCTGCGTGTTCGCTGGAAGCAGGGACCTTATGGCACAAGCCTTGCTTTCCCATTTTGAAAGCTCCATTCGTGCTGCCCTGAAGCTACCTAAATAACAGTTTTAGGACGTGCTTTTAGTCACTGTAGGCAGGGCTCTGGGAAGGGAACGAGTGTTCTCTCCATCAACAGGGTGCTTTCATAGCCTGGGTGGGAGCTTCTCCTGAGACGCTCTAGAGCTGAAAGGAAACTTGACGTGAGTCCTTTCCTCAAGGTAAAGCCTTGACTAGGCCTGCCGAAGCTCAGCTTGGAGCAGTTGCCTTGAGGCCTTCGTTTCAGGTCTGTTTTCTTTTAGGGTTAGTAAGCTTTTCAAGACAGCGAGGACCTCGCGTGGGCACCCTATTCCCTGCAAGAACACCGAGGACCGGCAGGCTCCACTGGGCTGCTAAGAAACATCCAGGCCCGGAAACCTTTCCCAGTCACTCTGTGTATGCTGAGTGGAGGGCAACACACTGCACTCTTCCTCGGGAGAGCTAGATTTCCTCAGCACTCCAACAGCTCCAGGAAATGTGTTCTCTCACGTCCTACATGTCATGCTAATCTGCCTCATTGCCCTAGGCTGAGCGGCACTGAGAAACCCAAACTGCTTCGCATTCCTCCTACAAAGTCAGACCTTACGACCCCATCCTTACAGGAGAAAGTCGGCCTGCGTTCCTGCTGTAACCAAAGCACAGTTCTTCCTCTTACACTGCAGGGTTTTAGAAGAAGCTAAGCCCGATAGCCTACCTAGAGCGCTCCTTGGGGGAGGCGGTTGGCTACACGCAGAACTCCGTGCCAAATAAACTTTATTCAAGGAAGGGACCAGTGTGTAGCTAGAGTGCATATTTACTTGGTAGAAATCACAAGGAGGTAGGCTGCGTGTTCGCTGGAAGCGGGGACCTTATGGCACAAGCCTTGCTTTCCCATTTTGAAAGCTCCATTCGTGCTGCCCTGAAGCTGCCTAAATAACAGTTTTAGGACGTGCTTTTAGTCACTGTAGGCAGGGCTCTGGGAAGGGAACGAGTGTTCTCTCCATCAACAGGGTGCTTTCATAGCCTGGGTGGGAGCTTCTCCTGAGACGCTCTAGAGCTGAAAGGAAACTTGACGTGAGGCCTTTCCTCAAGGTAAAGACTTGACTAGGCCTGCCGAAGCTCAGCTTGGAGCAGTTGCCTTGAGGCCTTCGTTTCAGGTCTGTTTTCTTTTAAGGTTAGTAAGCTTTTCAAGACAGCGAGGACCTCGCGTGGGCACCCTATTCCCTGCAAGAACACCGAGGACCGGCAGGCTCCACTGGGCTGCTAAGAAACATCCAGGCCCGGAAACCTTTCCCAGTCACTCTGTGTATGCTGAGTGGAGGGCAACACACTGCACTCTTCCTTGGGAGAGCTAGATTTCCTCAGCACTCCAACAGCTCCAGTAAATGTGTTCTCTCACGTCCTACATGTCATGCTAATCTGCCTCATTGCCCTAGGCTGAGCGGCACTGAGAAACCCAAACTGCTTCGCATTCCTCCTACAAAGTCAGACCTTAAGACCCCATCCTTACAGGAGAAAGTCGGCCTGCGTTCCTGCTGTAACCAAAGCACAGTTCTTCCTCTTACACTGCAGGGTTTTAGAAGAAGCTAAGCCCGATAGCCTACCTAGAGCGCTCCTTGGGGGAGGCGGTTGGCTACACGCAGAACTCCGTGCCAAATAAACTTTATTGAAGGAAGGGACCAGTGTGTAGCTAGAGTGCATATTTACTTGGTAGAAATCACAAGGAGGTAGGCTGCGTGTTCGCTGGAAGCGGGGACCTTATGGCACAAGCCTTGCTTTCCCATTTTGAAAGCTCCATTCGTGCTGCCCTGAAGCTACCTAAATAACAGTTTTAGGACGTGCTTTTAGTCACTGTAGGCAGGGCTCTGGGAAGGGAACGAGTGTTCTCTCCATCAACAGGGTGCTTTCATAGCCGGGGTGGGAGCTTCTCCTGAGACGCTCTAGAGCTGAAAGGAAACTTGACGTGAGGCCTATCCTCAAGGTAAAGCCTTGACTAGGCCTGCCGAAGCTCAGCTTGGAGCAGTTGCCTTGAGGCCTTCGTTTCAGGTCTGTTTTCTTTTAAGGTTAGTAAGCTTTTCAAGACAGCGAGGACCTCGCGTGGGCACCCTATTCCCTGCAAGAACACCGAGTACCGGCAGGCTCCACTGGGCTGCTAAGAAACATCCAGGCCCGGAAACCTTTCCCAGTCACTCTGTGTATGCTGAGTGGAGGGCAACACACTGCACACTTCCTTGGGAGAACTAGATTTCCTCAGCACTCCAACAGCTCCAGGAAATGTGTTCTCTCACGTCCTACATGTCATGCTAATCTGCCTCATTGCCCTAGGCTGAGCGGCACTGAGAAACCCAAACTGCTTCGCATTCCTCCTACAAAGTCAGACCTTACGACCCCATCCTTACAGGAGAAAGTCGGCCTGCGTTCCTGCTGTAACCAAAGCACAGTTCTTCCTCTTACACTGCAGGGTTTTAGAAGAAGCTAAGCCCGATAGCCTACCTAGAGCGCTCCTTGGGGGAGGCGGTTGGCTACACGCAGAACTCCGTGCCAAATAAACTTTATTCAAGGAAGGGACCAGTGTGTAGCTAGAGTGCATATTTACTTGGTAGAAATCACAAGGAGGTAGGCTGCGTGTTCGCTGGAAGCGGGGACCTTATGGCACAAGCCTTGCTTTCCCATTTTGAAAGCTCCATTCGTGCTGCCCTGAAGCTACCTAAATAACAGTTTTAGGACGTGCTTTTAGTCACTGTAGGCAGGGCTCTGGGAAGGGAACGAGTGTTCTCTCCATCAACAGGGTGCTTTCATAGCCTGGGTGGGAGCTTCTCCTGAGACGCTCTAGAGCTGAAAGGAAACTTGACGTGAGGCCTTTCCTCAAGGTAAAGACTTGACTAGGCCTGCCGAAGCTCAGCTTGGAGCAGTTGCCTTGAGGCCTTCGTTTCAGGTCTGTTTTCTTTTAAGGTTAGTAAGCTTTTCAAGACAGCGAGGACCTCGCGTGGGCACCCTATTCCCTGCAAGAACACCGAGTACCGGCAGGCTCCACTGGGCTGCTAAGAAACATCCAGGCCCGGAAACCTTTCCCAGTCACTCTGTGTATGCTGAGTGGAGGGCAACACACTGCACTCTTCCTTGGGAGAGCTAGATTTCCTCAGCACTCCAACAGCTCCAGGAAATGTGTTCTCTCACGTCCTACATGTCATGCTAATCTGCCTCATTGCCCTAGGCTGAGCGGCACTGAGAAACCCAAACTGCTTCGCATTCCTCCTACAAAGTCAGACCTTACGACGCCATCCTTACAGGAAAAAGTCGGCCTGCGTTCCTGCTGTAACCAAAGCACAGTTCTTCCTCTTACACTGCAGGGTTTTAGAAGAAGCTAAGCCCGATAGCCTACCTAGAGCGCTCCTTGGGGGAGGCGGTTGGCTACACGCAGAACTCCGTGCCAAATAAACTTTATTCAAGGAAGGGACCAGTGTGTAGCTAGAGTGCATATTTACTTGGTAGAAATCACAAGGAGGTAGGCTGCGTGTTCGCTGGAAGCGGGGACCTTATGGCACAAGCCTTGCTTTCCCATTTTGAAAGCTCCATTCGTGCTGCCCTGAAGCTACCTAAATAACAGTTTTAGGACGTGCTTTTAGTCACTGTAGGCAGGGCTCTGGGAAGGGAACGAGTGTTCTCTCCATCAACAGGGTGCTTTCATAGCCTGGGTGGGAGCTTCTCCTGAGACGCTCTAGAGCTGAAAGGAAACTTGACGTGAGTCCTTTCCTCAAGGTAAAGCCTTGACTAGGCCTGCCGAAGCTCAGCTTGGAGCAGTTGCCTTGAGGCCTTCGTTTCAGGTCTGTTTTCTTTTAGGGTTAGTAAGCTTTTCAAGACAGCGAGGACCTCGCGTGGGCACCCTATTCCCTGCAAGAACACCGAGGACCGGCAGGCTCCACTGGGCTGCTAAGAAACATCCAGGCCCGGAAACCTTTCCCAGTCACTCTGTGTATGCTGAGTGGAGGGCAACACACTGCACTCTTCCTCGGGAGAGCTAGATTTCCTCAGCACTCCAACAGCTCCAGGAAATGTGTTCTCTCACGTCCTACATGTCATGCTAATCTGCCTCATTGCCCTAGGCTGAGCGGCACTGAGAAACCCAAACTGCTTCGCATTCCTCCTACAAAGTCAGACCTTACGACCCCATCCTTACAGGAGAAAGTCGGCCTGCGTTCCTGCTGTAACCAAAGCACAGTTCTTCCTCTTACACTGCAGGGTTTTAGAAGAAGCTAAGCCCGATAGCCTACCTAGAGCGCTCCTTGGGGGAGGCGGTTGGCTACACGCAGAACTCCGTGCCAAAAAAACTTTATTCAAGTAAGGGACCAGTGTGTAGCTAGAGTGCATATTTACTTGGTAGAAATCACAAGGAGGTAGGCTGCGTGTTCGCTGGAAGCGGGGACCTTATGGCACAAGCCTTGCTTTCCCATTTTGAAAGCTCCATTCGTGCTGCCCTGAAGCTGCCTAAATAACAGTTTTAGGACGTGCTTTTAGTCACTGTAGGCAGGGCTCTGGGAAGGGAACGAGTGTTCTCTCCATGAACAGGGTGCTTTCATAGCCTGGGTGGGAGCTTCTCCTGAGACGCTCTAGAGCTGAAAGGAAACTTGACGTGAGGCCTTTCCTCAAGGTAAAGACTTGACTAGGCCTGCCGAAGCTCAGCTTGGAGCAGTTGCCTTGAGGCCTTCGTTTCAGGTCTGTTTTCTTTTAAGGTTAGTAAGCTTTTCAAGACAGCGAGGACCTCGCGTGGGCACCCTATTCCCTGCAAGAACACCGAGTACCGGCAGGCTCCACTGGGCTGCTAAGAAACATCCAGGCCCGGAAACCTTTCCCAGTCACTCTGTGTATGCTGAGTGGAGGGCAACACACTGCACTCTTCCTTGGGAGAGCTAGATTTCCTCAGCACTCCAACAGCTCCAGTAAATGTGTTCTCTCACGTCCTACATGTCATGCTAATCTGCCTCATTGCCCTAGGCTGAGCGGCACTGAGAAACCCAAACTGCTTCGCATTCCTCCTACAAAGTCAGACCTTAAGACCCCATCCTTACAGGAGAAAGTCGGCCTGCGTTCCTGCTGTAACCAAAGCACAGTTCTTCCTCTTACACTGCAGGGTTTTAGAAGAAGCTAAGCCCGATAGCCTACCTAGAGCGCTCCTTGGGGGAGGCGGTTGGCTACACGCAGAACTCCGTGCCAAATAAACTTTATTGAAGGAAGGGACCAGTGTGTAGCTAGAGTGCATATTTACTTGGTAGAAATCACAAGGAGGTAGGCTGCGTGTTCGCTGGAAGCGGGGACCTTATGGCACAAGCCTTGCTTTCCCATTTTGAAAGCTCCATTCGTGCTGCCCTGAAGCTACCTAAATAACAGTTTTAGGACGTGCTTTTAGTCACTGTAGGCAGGGCTCTGGGAAGGGAACGAGTGTTCTCTCCATCAACAGGGTGCTTTCATAGCCGGGGTGGGAGCTTCTCCAGACACGCTCTAGAGCTGAAAGGAAACTTGACGTGAGGCCTTTCCTCAAGGTAAAGCCTTGACTAGGCCTGCCGAAGCTCAGCTTGGAGCAGTTGCCTTGAGGCCTTCGTTTCAGGTCTGTTTTCTTTTAAGGTTAGTAAGCTTTTCAAGACAGCGAGGACCTCGCGTGGGCACCCTATTCCCTGCAAGAACACCGAGTACCGGCAGGCTCCACTGGGCTGCTAAGATACATCCAGGCCCGGAAACCTTTCCCAGTCACTCTGTGTATGCTGAGTGGAGGGCAACACACTGCACACTTCCTTGGGAGAACTAGATTTCCTCAGCACTCCAACAGCTCCAGGAAATGTGTTCTCTCACGTCCTACATGTCATGCTAATCTGCCTCATTGCCCTAGGCTGAGCGGCACTGAGAAACCCAAACTGCTTCGCATTCCTCCTACAAAGTCAGACCTTACGACCCCATCCTTACAGGAGAAAGTCGGCCTGCGTTCCTGCTGTAACCAAAGCACAGTTCTTCCTCTTACACTGCAGGGTTTTAGAAGAAGCTAAGCCCGATAGCCTACCTAGAGCGCTCCTTGGGGGAGGCGGTTGGCTACACGCAGAACTCCGTGCCAAATACACTTGATTCAAGGAAGGGACCAGTGTGTAGCTAGAGTGCATATTTACTTGGTAGAAATCACAAGGAGGTAGGCTGCGTGTTCGCTGGAAGCGGGGACCTTATGGCACAAGCCTTGCTTTCCCATTTTGAAAGCTCCATTCGTGCTGCCCTGAAGCTACCTAAATAACAGTTTTAGGACGTGCTTTTAGTCACTGTAGGCAGGGCTCTGGGAAGGGAACGAGTGTTCTCTCCATCAACAGGGTGCTTTCATAGCCTGGGTGGGAGCTTCTCCTGAGACGCTCTAGAGCTGAAAGGAAACTTGACGTGAGTCCTTTCCTCAAGGTAAAGCCTTGACTAGGCCTGCCGAAGCTCAGCTTGGAGCAGTTGCCTTGAGGCCTTCGTTTCAGGTCTGTTTTCTTTTAGGGTTAGTAAGCTTTTCAAGACAGCGAGGACCTCGCGTGGGCACCCTATTCCCTGCAAGAACACCGAGTACCGGCAGGCTCCACTGGGCTGCTAAGAAACATCCAGGCCCGGAAACCTTTCCCAGTCACTCTGTGTATGCTGAGTGGAGGGCAACACAGTGCACTCTTCTTTGGGAGAGCTAGATTTCCTCAGCACTCCAACAGCTCCAGGAAATGTGTTCTCTCACGTCCTACATGTCATGCTAATCTGCCTCATTGCCCTAGGCTGAGCGGCACTGAGAAACCCAAACTGCTTCGCATTCCTCCTACAAAGTCAGACCTTACGACCCCATCCTTACAGGAGAAAGTCGGCCTGCGTTCCTGCTGTAACCAAAGCACAGTTCTTCCTCTTACACTGCAGGGTTTTAGAAGAAGCTAAGCCCGATAGACTACCTAGAGCGCTCCTTGGGGGAGGCGGTTGGCTACACGCAGAACTCCGTGCCAAATACACTTGATTCAAGGAAGGGACCAGTGTGTAGCTAGAGTGCATATTTACTTGGTAGAAATCACAAGGAGGTAGGCTGCGTGTTCGCTGGAAGCGGGGACCTTATGGCACAAGCCTTGCTTTCCCATTTTGAAAGCTCCATTCGTGCTGCCCTGAAGCTACCTAAATAACAGTTTTAGGACGTGCTTTTAGTCACTGTAGGCAGGGCTCTGGGAAGGGAACGAGTGTTCTCTCCATCAACAGGGTGCTTTCATAGCCTGGGTGGGAGCTTCTCCTGAGACGCTCTAGAGCTGAAAGGAAACTTGACGTGAGTCCTTTCCTCAAGGTAAAGCCTTGACTAGGCCTGCCGAAGCTCAGCTTGGAGCAGTTGCCTTGAGGCCTTCGTTTCAGGTCTGTTTTCTTTTAGGGTTAGTAAGCTTTTCAAGACAGCGAGGACCTCGCGTGGGCACCCTATTCCCTGCAAGAACACCGAGTACCGGCAGGCTCCACTGGGCTGCTAAGAAACATCCAGGCCCGGAAACCTTTCCCAGTCACTCTGTGTATGCTGAGTGGAGGGCAACACAGTGCACTCTTCCTTGGGAGAGCTAGATTCCCTCAGCACTCCAACAGCTCCAGGAAATGTGTTCTCTCACGTCCTACATGTCATGCTAATCTGCCTCATTGCCCTAGGCTGAGCGGCACTGAGAAACCCAAACTGCTTCGCATTCCTCCTACAAAGTCAGACCTTACGACGCCATCCTTACAGGAGAAAGTCGGCCTGCGTTCCTGCTGTAACCAAAGCACAGTTCTTCCTCTTACACTGCAGGGTTTTAGAAGAAGCTAAGCCCGATAGCCTACCTAGAGCGCTCCTTGGGGGAGGCGGTTGGCTACACGCAGAACTCCGTGCCAAATAAACTTTATTCAAGGAAGGGACCAGTGTGTAGCTAGAGTGCATATTTACTTGGTAGAAATCACAAGGAGGTAGGCTGCGTGTTCGCTGGAAGCGGGGACCTTATGGCACAAGCCTTGCTTTCCCATTTTGAAAGCTCCATTCGTGCTGCCCTGAAGCTACCTAAATAACAGTTTTAGGACGTGCTTTTAGTCACTGTAGGCAGGGCTCTGGGAAGAGAACGAGTGTTCTCTCCATCAACAGGGTGCTTTCATAGCCTGGGTGGGAGCTTCTCCTGAGACGCTCTAGAGCTGAAAGGAAACTTGACGTGAGTCCTTTCCTCAAGGTAAAGCCTTGACTAGGCCTGCCGAAGCTCAGCTTGGAGCAGTTGCCTTGAGGCCTTCGTTTCAGGTCTGTTTTCTTTTAAGGTTAGTAAGCTTTTCAAGACAGCGAGGACCTCGCGTGGGCACCCTATTCCCTGCAAGAACACCGAGTACCGGCAGGCTCCACTGGGCTGCTAAGATACATCCAGGCCCGGAAACCTTTCCCAGTCACTCTGTGTATGCTGAGTGGAGGGCAACACACTGCACACTTCCTTGGGAGAACTAGATTTCCTCAGCACTCCAACAGCTCCAGGAAATGTGTTCTCTCACGTCCTACATGTCATGCTAATCTGCCTCATTGCCCTAGGCTGAGCGGCACTGAGAAACCCAAACTGCTTCGCATTCCTCCTACAAAGTCAGACCTTACGACCCCATCCTTACAGGAGAAAGTCGGCCTGCGTTCCTGCTGTAACCAAAGCACAGTTCTTCCTCTTACACTGCAGGGTTTTAGAAGAAGCTAAGCCCGATAGCCTACCTAGAGCGCTCCTTGGGGGAGGCGGTTGGCTACACGCAGAACTCCGTGCCAAATACACTTGATTCAAGGAAGGGACCAGTGTGTAGCTAGAGTGCATATTTACTTGGTAGAAATCACAAGGAGGTAGGCTGCGTGTTCGCTGGAAGCAGGGACCTTATGGCACAAGCCTTGCTTTCCCATTTTGAAAGTTCCATTCATGCTGCCCTGAAGCTACCTAAATAACAGTTTTAGGACGTGCTTTTAGTCACTGTAGGCAGGGCTCTGGGAAGGGAACGAGTGTTCTCTCCATCAACAGGGTGCTTTCATAGCCTGGGTGGGAGCTTCTCCTGAGACGCTCTAGAGCTGAAAGGAAACTTGACGTGAGTCCTTTCCTCAAGGTAAAGCCTTGACTAGGCCTGCCGAAGCTCAGCTTGGAGCAGTTGCCTTGAGGCCTTCGTTTCAGGTCTGTTTTCTTTTAAGGTTAGTAAGCTTTTCAAGACAGCGAGGACCTCGCGTGGGCACCCTATTCCCTGCAAGAACACCGAGTACCGGCAGGCTCCACTGGGCTGCTAAGATACATCCAGGCCCGGAAACCTTTCCCAGTCACTCTGTGTATGCTGAGTGGAGGGCAACACACTGCACTCTTCCTTGGGAGAGCTAGATTTCCTCAGCACTCCAACAGCTCCAGGAAATGTGTTCTCTCACGTCCTACATGTCATGCTAATCTGCCTCATTGCCCTAGGCTGAGCGGCACTGAGAAACCCAAACTGCTTCGCATTCCTCCTACAAAGTCAGACCTTAAGACCCCATCCTTACAGGAGAAAGTCGGCCTGCGTTCCTGCTGTAACCAAAGCACAGTTCTTCCTCTTACACTGCAGGGTTTTAGAAGAAGCTAAGCCCGATAGCCTACCTAGAGCGCTCCTTGGGGGAGGCGGTTGGCTACACGCAGAACTCCGTGCCAAATAAACTTTATTCAAGGAAGGGACCAGTGTGTAGCTAGAGTGCATATTTACTTGGTAGAAATCACAAGGAGGTAGGCTGCGTGTTCGCTGGAAGCGGGGACCTTATGGCACAAGCCTTGCTTTCCCATTTTGAAAGCTCCATTCGTGCTGCCCTGAAGCTACCTAAATAACAGTTTTAGGACGTGCTTTTAGTCACTGTAGGCAGGGCTCTGGGAAGGGAACGAGTGTTCTCTCCATCAAAAGGGTGCTTTCATAGCCTGGGTGGGAGCTTCTCCTGAGACGCTCTAGAGCTGAAAGGAAACTTGACGTGAGTCCTTTCCTCAAGGTAAAGCCTTGACTAGGCCTGCCGAAGCTCAGCTTGGAGCAGTTGCCTCGAGGCCTCCGTTTCAGGTCTGTTTTCTTTTAAGGTTAGTAAGCTTTTCAAGACAGCGAGGACCTCGCGTGGGCACCCTATTCCCTGCAAGAACACCGAGTACCGGCAGGCTCCACTGGGCTGCTAAGAAACATCCAGGCCCGGAAACCTTTCCCAGTCACTCTGTGTATGCTGAGTGGAGGGCAACACACTGCACTCTTCCTTGGGAGAGCTAGATTTCCTCAGCACTCCAACAGCTCCAGGAAATGTGTTCTCTCACGTCCTACATGTCATGCTAATCTGCCTCATTGCCCTAGGCTGAGCGGCACTGAGAAACCCAAACTGCTTCGCATTCCTCCTACAAAGTCAGACCTTACGACCCCATCCTTACAGGAGAAAGTCGGCCTGCGTTCCTGCTGTAACCAAAGCACAGTTCTTCCTCTTACACTGCAGGGTTTTAGAAGAAGCTAAGCCCGATAGCCTACCTAGAGCGCTCCTTGGGGGAGGCGGTTGGCTACACGCAGAACTCCGTGCCAAATAAACTTGATTCAAGGAAGGGACCAGTGTGTAGCTAGAGTGCATATTTACTTGGTAGAAATCACAAGGAGCTAGGCTGCGTGTTCGCTGGAAGCGGGGACCTTATGGCACAAGCCTTGCTTTCCCATTTTGAAAGCTCCATTCGTGCTGCCCTGAAGCTACCTAAATAACAGTTTTAGGACGTGCTTTTAGTCACTGTAGGCAGGGCTCTGGGAAGGGAACGAGTGTTCTCTCCATCAACAGGGTGCTTTCATAGCCGAGGTGGGAGCTTCTCCTGAGACGCTCTAGAGCTGAAAGGAAACTTGACGTGAGGCCTTTCCTCAAGGTAAAGCCTTGACTAGGCCTGCCGAAGCTCAGCTTGGAGCAGTTGCCTTGAGGCCTTCGTTTCAGGTCTGTTTTCTTTTAAGGTTAGTAAGCTTTTCAAGACAGCGAGGACCTCGCGTGGGCACCCTATTCCCTGCAAGAACACCGAGTACCGGCAGGCTCCACTGGGCTGCTAAGAAACATCCAGGCCCGGAAACCTTTCCCAGTCACTCTGTGTATGCTGAGTGGAGGGCAACACACTGCACTCTTCCTCGGGAGAGCTAGATTTCCTCAGCACTCCAACAGCTCCAGGAAATGTGTTCTCTCACGTCCTACATGTCATGCTAATCTGCCTCATTGCCCTAGGCTGAGCGGCACTGAGAAACCCAAACTGCTTCGCATTCCTCCTACAAAGTCAGACCTTACGACCCCATCCTTACAGGAGAAAGTCGGCCTGCGTTCCTGCTGTAACCAAAGCACAGTTCTTCCTCTTACACTGCAGGGTTTTAGAAGAAGCTAAGCCCGATAGCCTACCTAGAGCGCTCCTTGGGGGAGGCGGTTGGCTACACGCAGAACTCCGTGCCAAATAAACTTTATTCAAGGAAGGGACCAGTGTGTAGCTAGAGTGCATATTTACTTGGTAGAAATCACAAGGAGGTAGGCTGCGTGTTCGCTGGAAGCGGGGACCTTATGGCACAAGCCTTGCTTTCCCATTTTGAAAGCTCCATTCGTGCTGCCCTGAAGCTACCTAAATAACAGTTTTAGGACGTGCTTTTAGTCACTGTAGGCAGGGCTCTGGGAAGGGAACGAGTGTTCTCTCCATCAACAGGGTGCTTTCATAGCCTGGGTGGGAGCTTCTCCTGAGACGCTCTAGAGCTGAAAGGAAACTTGACGTGAGTCCTTTCCTCAAGGTAAAGCCTTGACTAGGCCTGCCGAAGCTCAGCTTGGAGCAGTTGCCTTGAGGCCTTCGTTTCAGGTCTGTTTTCTTTTAAGGTTAGTAAGCTTTTCAAGACAGCGAGGACCTCGCGTGGGCACCCTATTCCCTGCAAGAACACCGAGTACCGGCAGGCTCCACTGGGCTGCTAAGAAACATCCAGGCCCGGAAACCTTTCCCAGTCACTCTGTGTATGCTGAGTGGAGGGCAACACACTGCACTCTTCCTTGGGAGAGCTAGATTTCCTCAGCACTCCAACAGCTGCAGGAAATGTGTTCTCTCACGTCCTACATGTCATGCTAATCTGCCTCATTGCCCTAGGCTGAGCGGCACTGAGAAACCCAAACTGCTTCGCATTCCTCCTACAAAGTCAGACCTTACGACCCCATCCTTACAGGAGAAAGTCGGCCTGCGTTCCTGCTGTAACCAAAGCACAGTTCTTCCTCTTACACTGCAGGGTTTTAGAAGAAGCTAAGCCCGATAGCCTACCTAGAGAGCTCCTTGGGGGAGGCGGTTGGCTACACGCAGAACTCCGTGCCAAATAAACTTTATTCAAGGAAGGGACCAGTGTGTAGCTAGAGTGCATATTTACTTGGTAGAAATCACAAGGAGCTAGGCTGCGTGTTCGCTGGAAGCGGGGACCTTATGGCACAAGCCTTGCTTTCCCATTTTGAAAGCTCCATTCGTGCTGCCCTGAAGCTACCTAAATAACAGTTTTAGGACGTGCTTTTAGTCACTGTAGGCAGGGCTCTGGGAAGGGAACGAGTGTTCTCTCCATCAACAGGGTGCTTTCATAGCCTGGGTGGGAGCTTCTCCTGAGACGCTCTAGAGCTGAAAGGAAACTTGACGTGAGTCCTTTCCTCAAGGTAAAGCCTTGACTAGGCCTGCCGAAGCTCAGCTTGGAGCAGTTGCCTTGAGGCCTTCGTTTCAGGTCTGTTTTCTTTTAAGGTTAGTAAGCTTTTCAAGACAGCGAGGACCTCGCGTGGGCACCCTATTCCCTGCAAGAACACCGAGTACCGGCAGGCTCCACTGGGCTGCTAAGAAACATCCAGGCCCGGAAACCTTTCCCAGTCACTCTGTGTATGCTGAGTGGAGGGCAACACACTGCACTCTTCCTCGGGAGAGCTAGATTTCCTCAGCACTCCAACAGCTCCAGGAAATGTGTTCTCTCACGTCCTACATGTCATGCTAATCTGCCTCATTGCCCTAGGCTGAGCGGCACTGAGAAACCCAAACTGCTTCGCATTCCTCCTACAAAGTCAGACCTTACGACCGCATCCTTACAGGAGAAAGTCGGCCTGCGTTCCTGCTGTAACCAAAGCACAGTTCTTCCTCTTACACTGCAGGGTTTTAGAAGAAGCTAAGCCCGATAGCCTACCTAGAGCGCTCCTTGGGGGAGGCGGTTGGCTACACGCAGAACTCCGTGCCAAATAAACTTTATTCAAGGAAGGGACCAGTGTGTAGCTAGAGTGCATATTTACTTGGTAGAAATCACAAGGAGCTAGGCTGCGTGTTCGCTGGAAGCGGGGACCTTATGGCACAAGCCTTGCTTTCCCATTTTGAAAGCTCCATTCGTGCTGCCCTGAAGCTACCTAAATAACAGTTTTAGGACGTGCTTTTAGTCACTGTAGGCAGGGCTCTGGGAAGGGAACGAGTGTTCTCTCCATCAACAGGATGCTTTCATAGCCTGGGTGGGAGCTTCTCCTGAGACGCTCTAGAGCTGAAAGGAAACTTGACGTGAGGCCTTTCCTCAAGATAAAGCCTTGACTAGGCCTGCCGAAGCTCAGCTTGGAGCAGTTGCCTTGAGGCCTTCGTTTCAGGTCTGTTTTCTTTTAAGGTTAGTAAGCTTTTCAAGACAGCGAGGACCTCGCGTGGGCACCCTATTCCCTGCAAGAACACCGAGTACCGGCAGGCTCCACTGGGCTGCTAAGAAACATCCAGGCCCGGATACCTTTCCCAGTCACTCTGTGTATGCTGAGTGGAGGGCAACACACTGCACTCTTCCTTGGGAGAGCTAGATTTCCTCAGCACTCCAACAGCTCCAGGAAATGTGTTCTCTCACGTCCTACATGTCATGCTAATCTGCCTCATTGCCCTAGGCTGAGCGGCACTGAGAAACCCAAACTGCTTCGCATTCCTCCTACAAAGTCAGACCTTACGACGCCATCCTTACAGGAAAAAGTCGGCCTGCGTTCCTGCTGTAACCAAAGCACAGTTCTTCCTCTTACACTGCAGGGTTTTAGAAGAAGCTAAGCCCGATAGCCTACCTAGAGCGCTCCTTGGGGGAGGCGGTTGGCTACACGCAGAACTCCGTGCCAAATAAACTTTATTCAAGGAAGGGACCAGTGTGTAGCTAGAGTGCATATTTACTTGGTAGAAATCACAAGGAGGTAGGCTGCGTGTTCGCTGGAAGCAGGGACCTTATGGCACAAGCCTTGCTTTCCCATTTTGAAAGCTCCATTCGTGCTGCCCTGAAGCTACCTAAATAACAGTTTTAGGACGTGCTTTTAGTCACTGTAGGCAGGGCTCTGGGAAGGGAACGAGTGTTCTCTCCATCAACAGGGTGCTTTCATAGCCTGGGTGGGAGCTTCTCCTGAGACGCTCTAGAGCTGAAAGGAAACTTGACGTGAGTCCTTTCCTCAAGGTAAAGCCTTGACTAGGCCTGCCGAAGCTCAGCTTGGAGCAGTTGCCTTGAGGCCTTCGTTTCAGGTCTGTTTTCTTTTAGGGTTAGTAAGCTTTTCAAGACTGCGAGGACCTCGCGTGGGCACCCTATTCCCTGCAAGAACACCGAGTACCGGCAGGCTCCACTGGGCTGCTAAGAAACATCCAGGCCCGGAAACCTTTCCCAGTCACTCTGTGTATGCTGAGTGGAGGGCAACACACTGCACTCTTCCTCGGGAGAGCTAGATTTCCTCAGCACTCCAACAGCTCCAGGAAATGTGTTCTCTCACGTCCTACATGTCATGCTAATCTGCCTCATTGCCCTAGGCTGAGCGGCACTGAGTAACCCAAACTGCTTCGCATTCCTCCTACAAAGTCAGACCTTACGACCCCATCCTTACAGGAGAAAGTCGGCCTGCGTTCCTGCTGTAACCAAAGCACAGTTCTTCCTCTTACACTGCAGGGTTTTAGAAGAAGCTAAGCCCGATAGCCTACCTAGAGCGCTCCTTGGGGGAGGCGGTTGGCTACACGCAGAACTCCGTGCCAAATATACTTTATTCAAGGAAGGGACCAGTGTGTAGCTAGAGTGCATATTTACTTGGTAGAAATCACAAGGAGGTAGGCTGCGTGTTCGCTGGAAGCGGGGACCTTATGGCACAAGCCTTGCTTTCCCATTTTGAAAGCTCCATTCGTGCTGCCCTGAAGTTACCTAAATAACAGTTTTAGGACGTGCTTTTAGTCACTGTAGGCAGGGCTCTGGGAAGGGAACGAGTGTTCTCTCCATCAACAGGGTGCTTTCATAGCCTGGGTGGGAGCTTCTCCTGAGACGCTCTAGAGCTGAAAGGAAACTTGACGTGAGTCCTTTCCTCAAGGTAAAGCCTTGACTAGGCCTGCCGAAGCTCAGCTTGGAGCAGTTGCCTTGAGGCCTTCGTTTCAGGTCTGTTTTCTTTTAAGGTTAGTAAGCTTTTCAAGACAGCGAGGACCTCGCGTGGGCACCCTATTCCCTGCAAGAACACCGAGTACCGGCAGGCTCCACTGGGCTGCTAAGATACATCCAGGCCCGGAAACCTTTCCCAGTCACTCTGTGTATGCTGAGTGGAGGGCAACACACTGCACTCTTCCTTGGGAGAGCTAGATTTCCTCAGCACTCCAACAGCTCCAGGAAATGTGTTCTCTCACGTCCTACATGTCATGCTAATCTGCCTCATTGCCCTAGGCTGAGCGGCACTGAGAAACCCAAACTGCTTCGCATTCCTCCTACAAAGTCAGACCTTAAGACCCCATCCTTACAGGAGAAAGTCGGCCTGCGTTCCTGCTGTAACCAAAGCACAGTTCTTCCTCTTACACTGCAGGGTTTTAGAAGAAGCTAAGCCCGATAGCCTACCTAGAGCGCTCCTTGGGGGAGGCGGTTGGCTACACGCAGAACTCCGTGCCAAATAAACTTTATTCAAGGAAGGGACCAGTGTGTAGCTAGAGTGCATATTTACTTGGTAGAAATCACAAGGAGGTAGGCTGCGTGTTCGCTGGAAGCGGGGACCTTATGGCACAAGCCTTGCTTTCCCATTTTGAAAGCTCCATTCGTGCTGCCCTGAAGCTACCTAAATAACAGTTTTAGGACGTGCTTTTAGTCACTGTAGGCAGGGCTCTGGGAAGGGAACGAGTGTTCTCTCCATCAACAGGGTGCTTTCATAGCCTGGGTGGGAGCTTCTCCTGAGACGCTCTAGAGCTGAAAGGAAACTTGACGTGAGTCTTTTCCTCAAGGTAAAGCCTTGACTAGGCCTGCCGAAGCTCAGCATGGAGCAGTTGCCTCGAGGCCTCCGTTTCAGGTCTGTTTTCTTTTAAGGTTAGTAAGCTTTTCAAGACAGCGAGGACCTCGCGTGGGCACCCTATTCCCTGCAAGAACACCGAGGACCGGCAGGCTCCACTGGGCTGCTAAGAAACATCCAGGCCCGGAAACCTTTCCCAGTCACTCTGTGTATGCTGAGTGGAGGGCAACACACTGCACTCTTCCTTGGGAGAGCTAGATTTCCTCAGCACTCCAACAGCTCCAGGAAATGTGTTCTCTCACGTCCTACATGTCATGCTAATCTGCCTCATTGCCCTAGGCTGAGCGGCACTGAGAAACCCAAACTGCTTCGCATTCCTCCTACAAAGTCAGACCTTAAGACCCCATCCTTACAGGAGAAAGTCGGCCTGCGTTCCTGCTGTAACCAAAGCACAGTTCTTCCTCTTACACTGCAGGGTTTTAGAAGAAGCTAAGCCCGATAGCCTACCTAGAGCGCTCCTTGGGGGAGGCGGTTGGCTACACGCAGAACTCCGTGCCAAATAAACTTGATTCAAGGAAGGGACCAGTGTGTAGCTAGAGTGCATATTTACTTGGTAGAAATCACAAGGAGCTAGGCTGCGTGTTCGCTGGAAGCGGGGACCTTATGGCACAAGCCTTGCTTTCCCATTTTGAAAGCTCCATTCGTGCTGCCCTGAAGCTACCTAAATAACAGTTTTAGGACGTGCTTTTAGTCACTGTAGGCAGGGCTCTGGGAAGGGAACGAGTGTTCTCTCCATCAACAGGGTGCTTTCATAGCCGAGGTGGGAGCTTCTCCTGAGACGCTCTAGAGCTGAAAGGAAACTTGACGTGAGGCCTTTCCTCAAGGTAAAGCCTTGACTAGGCCTGCCGAAGCTCAGCTTGGAGCAGTTGCCTTGAGGCCTTCGTTTCAGGTCTGTTTTCTTTTAAGGTTAGTAAGCTTTTCAAGACAGCGAGGACCTCGCGTGGGCACCCTATTCCCTGCAAGAACACCGAGTACCGGCAGGCTCCACTGGGCTGCTAAGAAACATCCAGGCCCGGAAACCTTTCCCAGTCACTCTGTGTATGCTGAGTGGAGGGCAACACACTGCACTCTTCCTCGGGAGAGCTAGATTTCCTCAGCACTCCAACAGCTCCAGGAAATGTGTTCTCTCACGTCCTACATGTCATGCTAATCTGCCTCATTGCCCTAGGCTGAGCGGCACTGAGAAACCCAAACTGCTTCGCATTCCTCCTACAAAGTCAGACCTTACGACCCCATCCTTACAGGAGAAAGTCGGCCTGCGTTCCTGCTGTAACCAAAGCACAGTTCTTCCTCTTACACTGCAGGGTTTTAGAAGAAGCTAAGCCCGATAGCCTACCTAGAGCGCTCCTTGGGGGAGGCGGTTGGCTACACGCAGAACTCCGTGCCAAATAAACTTTATTCAAGGAAGGGACCAGTGTGTAGCTAGAGTGCATATTTACTTGGTAGAAATCACAAGGAGCTAGGCTGCGTGTTCACTGGAAGCGGGGACCTTATGGCACAAGCCTTGCTTTCCCATTTTGAAAGCTCCATTCGTGCTGCCCTGAAGCTACCTAAATAACAGTTTTAGGACGTGCTTTTAGTCACTGTAGGCAGGGCTCTGGGAAGGGAACGAGTGTTCTCTCCATCAACAGGGTGCTTTCATAGCCTGGGTGGGAGCTTCTCCTGAGACGCTCTAGAGCTGAAAGGAAACTTGACGTGAGGCCTTTCCTCAAGGTAAAGCCTTGACTAGGCCTGCCGAAGCTCAGCTTGGAGCAGTTGCCTTGAGGCCTTCGTTTCAGGTCTGTTTTCTTTTAAGGTTAGTAAGCTTTTCAAGACAGCGAGGACCTCGCGTGGGCACCCTATTCCCTGCAAGAACACCGAGTACCGGCAGGCTCCACTGGGCTGCTAAGAAACATCCAGGCCCGGAAACCTTTCCCAGTCACTCTGTGTATGCTGAGTGGAGGGCAACACACTGCACTCTTCCTCGGGAGAGCTAGATTTCCTCAGCACTCCAACAGCTCCAGGAAATGTGTTCTCTCACGTCCTACATGTCATGCTAATCTGCCTCATTGCCCTAGGCTGAGCGGCACTGAGAAACCCAAACTGCTTCGCATTCCTCCTACAAAGTCAGACCTTACGACCCCATCCTTACAGGAGAAAGTCGGCCTGCGTTCCTGCTGTAACCAAAGCACAGTTCTTCCTCTTACACTGCAGGGTTTTAGAAGAAGCTAAGCCCGATAGCCTACCTAGAGCGCTCCTTGGGGGAGGCGGTTGGCTACACGCAGAACTCCGTGCCAAATAAACTTGATTCAAGGAAGGGACCAGTGTGTAGCTAGAGTGCATATTTACTTGGTAGAAATCACAAGGAGCTAGGCTGCGTGTTCGCTGGAAGCGGGGACCTTATGGCACAAGCCTTGCTTTCCCATTTTGAAAGCTCCATTCGTGCTGCCCTGAAGCTACCTAAATAACAGTTTTAGGACGTGCTTTTAGTCACTGTAGGCAGGGCTCTGGGAAGGGAACGAGTGTTCTCTCCATCAACAGGGTGCTTTCATAGCCTGGGTGGGAGCTTCTCCTGAGACGCTCTAGAGCTGAAAGGAAACTTGACGTGAGGCCTTTCCTCAAGGTAAAGCCTTGACTAGGCCTGCCGAAGCTCAGCTTGGAGCAGTTGCCTTGAGGCCTTCGTTTCAGGTCTGTTTTCTTTTAAGGTTAGTAAGCTTTTCAAGACAGCGAGGACCTCGCGTGGGCACCCTATTCCCTGCAAGAACACCGAGTACCGGCAGGCTCCACTGGGCTGCTAAGAAACATCCAGGCCCGGAAACCTTTCCCAGTCACTCTGTGTATGCTGAGTGGAGGGCAACACACTGCACTCTTCCTCGGGAGAGCTAGATTTCCTCAGCACTCCAACAGCTCCAGGAAATGTGTTCTCTCACGTCCTACATGTCATGCTAATCTGCCTCATTGCCCTAGGCTGAGCGGCACTGAGAAACCCAAACTGCTTCGCATTCCTCCTACAAAGTCAGACCTTACGACCCCATCCTTACAGGAGAAAGTCGGCCTGCGTTCCTGCTGTAACCAAAGCACAGTTCTTCCTCTTACACTGCAGGGTTTTAGAAGAAGCTAAGCCCGATAGCCTACCTAGAGCGCTCCTTGGGGGAGGCGGTTGGCTACACGCAGAACTCCGTGCCAAATAAACTTTATTCAAGGAAGGGACCAGTGTGTAGCTAGAGTGCATATTTACTTGGTAGAAATCACAAGGAGGTAGGCTGCGTGTTCGCTGGAAGCGGGGACCTTATGGCACAAGCCTTGCTTTCCCATTTTGAAAGCTCCATTCGTGCTGCCCTGAAGCTACCTAAATAACAGTTTTAGGACGTGCTTTTAGTCACTGTAGGCAGGGCTCTGGGAAGGGAATGAGTGTTCTCTCCATCAACAGGGTGCTTTCATAGCCTGGGTGGGAGCTTCTCCTGAGACGCTCTAGAGCTGAAAGGAAACTTGACGTGAGTCCTTTCCTCAAGGTAAAGCCTTGACTAGGCCTGCCGAAGCTCAGCTTGGAGCAGTTGCCTTGAGGCCTTCGTTTCAGGTCTGTTTTCTTTTAAGGTTAGTAAGCTTTTCAAGACAGCGAGGACCTCGCGTGGGCACCCTATTCCCTGCAAGAACACCGAGGACCGGCAGGCTCCACTGGGCTGCTAAGAAACATCCAGGCCCGGAAACCTTTCCCAGTCACTCTGTGTATGCTGAGTGGAGGGCAACACACTGCACTCTTCCTTGGGAGAGCTAGATTTCCTCAGCACTCCAACAGCTCCAGGAAATGTGTTCTCTCACGTCCTACATGTCATGCTAATCTGCCTCATTGCCCTAGGCTGAGCGGCACTGAGAAACCCAAACTGCTTCGCATTCCTCCTACAAAGTCAGACCTTAAGACCCCATCCTTACAGGAGAAAGTCGGCCTGCGTTCCTGCTGTAACCAAAGCACAGTTCTTCCTCTTACACTGCAGGGTTTTAGAAGAAGCTAAGCCCGATAGCCTACCTAGAGCGCTCCTTGGGGGAGGCGGTTGGCTACACGCAGAACTCCGTGCCAAATAAACTTGATTCAAGGAAGGGACCAGTGTGTAGCTAGAGTGCATATTTACTTGGTAGAAATCACAAGGAGCTAGGCTGCGTGTTCGCTGGAAGCGGGGACCTTATGGCACAAGCCTTGCTTTCCCATTTTGAAAGCTCCATTCGTGCTGCCCTGAAGCTACCTAAATAACAGTTTTAGGACGTGCTTTTAGTCACTGTAGGCAGGGCTCTGGGAAGGGAACGAGTGTTCTCTCCATCAACAGGGTGCTTTCATAGCCGAGGTGGGAGCTTCTCCTGAGACGCTCTAGAGCTGAAAGGAAACTTGACGTGAGGCCTTTCCTCAAGGTAAAGCCTTGACTAGGCCTGCCGAAGCTCAGCT
The DNA here is from genome assembly GCF_949987535.1 of Balaenoptera acutorostrata. NCBI lineage: Eukaryota > Metazoa > Chordata > Mammalia > Artiodactyla > Balaenopteridae > Balaenoptera > Balaenoptera acutorostrata. Next base: position 195,403 of record NW_026645968.1, on the reverse strand, counting down.
TGGAGCAGTTGCCTTGAGGCCTTCGTTTCAGGTCTGTTTTCTTTTAAGGTTAGTAAGCTTTTCAAGACAGCGAGGACCTCGCGTGGGCACCCTATTCCCTGCAAGAACACCGAGTACCGGCAGGCTCCACTGGGCTGCTAAGAAACATCCAGGCCCGGAAACCTTTCCCAGTCACTCTGTGTATGCTGAGTGGAGGGCAACACACTGCACTCTTCCTCGGGAGAGCTAGATTTCCTCAGCACTCCAACAGCTCCAGGAAATGTGTTCTCTCACGTCCTACATGTCATGCTAATCTGCCTCATTGCCCTAGGCTGAGCGGCACTGAGAAACCCAAACTGCTTCGCATTCCTCCTACAAAGTCAGACCTTACGACCCCATCCTTACAGGAGAAAGTCGGCCTGCGTTCCTGCTGTAACCAAAGCACAGTTCTTCCTCTTACACTGCAGGGTTTTAGAAGAAGCTAAGCCCGATAGCCTACCTAGAGCGCTCCTTGGGGGAGGCGGTTGGCTACACGCAGAACTCCGTGCCAAATAAACTTTATTCAAGGAAGGGACCAGTGTGTAGCTAGAGTGCATATTTACTTGGTAGAAATCACAAGGAGCTAGGCTGCGTGTTCGCTGGAAGCGGGGACCTTATGGCACAAGCCTTGCTTTCCCATTTTGAAAGCTCCATTCGTGCTGCCCTGAAGCTACCTAAATAACAGTTTTAGGACGTGCTTTTAGTCACTGTAGGCAGGGCTCTGGGAAGGGAACGAGTGTTCTCTCCATCAACAGGGTGCTTTCATAGCCTGGGTGGGAGCTTCTCCTGAGACGCTCTAGAGCTGAAAGGAAACTTGACGTGAGGCCTTTCCTCAAGGTAAAGCCTTGACTAGGCCTGCCGAAGCTCAGCTTGGAGCAGTTGCCTTGAGGCCTTCGTTTCAGGTCTGTTTTCTTTTAAGGTTAGTAAGCTTTTCAAGACAGCGAGGACCTCGCGTGGGCACCCTATTCCCTGCAAGAACACCGAGTACCGGCAGGCTCCACTGGGCTGCTAAGAAACATCCAGGCCCGGAAACCTTTCCCAGTCACTCTGTGTATGCTGAGTGGAGGGCAACACACTGCACTCTTCCTCGGGAGAGCTAGATTTCCTCAGCACTCCAACAGCTCCAGGAAATGTGTTCTCTCACGTCCTACATGTCATGCTAATCTGCCTCATTGCCCTAGGCTGAGCGGCACTGAGAAACCCAAACTGCTTCGCATTCCTCCTACAAAGTCAGACCTTACGACCCCATCCTTACAGGAGAAAGTCGGCCTGCGTTCCTGCTGTAACCAAAGCACAGTTCTTCCTCTTACACTGCAGGGTTTTAGAAGAAGCTAAGCCCGATAGCCTACCTAGAGCGCTCCTTGGGGGAGGCGGTTGGCTACACGCAGAACTCCGTGCCAAATAAACTTGATTCAAGGAAGGGACCAGTGTGTAGCTAGAGTGCATATTTACTTGGTAGAAATCACAAGGAGCTAGGCTGCGTGTTCGCTGGAAGCGGGGACCTTATGGCACAAGCCTTGCTTTCCCATTTTGAAAGCTCCATTCGTGCTGCCCTGAAGCTACCTAAATAACAGTTTTAGGACGTGCTTTTAGTCACTGTAGGCAGGGCTCAGGGAAGGGAACGAGTGTTCTCTCCATCAACAGGGTGCTTTCATAGCCTGGGTGGGAGCTTCTCCTGAGACGCTCTAGAGCTGAAAGGAAACTTGACGTGAGGCCTTTCCTCAAGGTAAAGCCTTGACTAGGCCTGCCGAAGCTCAGCTTGGAGCAGTTGCCTTGAGGCCTTCGTTTCAGGTCTGTTTTCTTTTAAGGTTAGTAAGCTTTTCAAGACAGCGAGGACCTCGCGTGGGCACCCTATTCCCTGCAAGAACACCGAGTACCGGCAGGCTCCACTGGGCTGCTAAGAAACATCCAGGCCCGGAAACCTTTCCCAGTCACTCTGTGTATGCTGAGTGGAGGGCAACACACTGCACTCTTCCTCGGGAGAGCTAGATTTCCTCAGCACTCCAACAGCTCCAGGAAATGTGTTCTCTCACGTCCTACATGTCATGCTAATCTGCCTCATTGCCCTAGGCTGAGCGGCACTGAGAAACCCAAACTGCCTCGCATTCCTCCTACAAAGTCATACCTTACGACCCCATCCTTACAGGAGAAAGTCGGCCTGCGTTCCTGCTGTAACCAAAGCACAGTTCTTCCTCTTACACTGCAGGGTTTTAGAAGAAGCTAAGCCCGATAGCCTACCTAGAGCGCTCCTTGGGGGAGGCGGTTGGCTACACGCAGAACTCCGTGCCAAATAAACTTTATTCAAGGAAGGGACCAGTGTGTAGCTAGAGTGCATATTTACTTGGTAGAAATCACAAGGAGCTAGGCTGCGTGTTCGCTGGAAGCGGGGACCTTATGGCACAAGCCTTGCTTTCCCATTTTGAAAGCTCCATTCGTGCTGCCCTGAAGCTACCTAAATAACAGTTTTAGGACGTGCTTTTAGTCACTGTAGGCAGGGCTCTGGGAAGGGAACGAGTGTTCTCTCCATCAACAGGGTGCTTTCATAGCCTGGGTGGGAGCTTCTCCTGAGACGCTCTAGAGCTGAAAGGAAACTTGACGTGAGTCCTTTCCTCAAGGTAAAGCCTTGACTAGGCCTGCCGAAGCTCAGCTTGGAGCAGTTGCCTTGAGGCCTTCGTTTCAGGTCTGTTTTCTTTTAAGGTTAGTAAGCTTTTCAAGACAGCGAGGACCTCGCGTGGGCACCCTATTCCCTGCAAGAACACCGAGTACCGGCAGGCTCCACTGGGCTGCTAAGAAACATCCAGGCCCGGAAACCTTTCCCAGTCACTCTGTGTATGCTGAGTGGAGGGCAACACACTGCACTCTTCCTTGGGAGAGCTAGATTTCCTCAGCACTCCAACAGCTCCAGGAAATGTGTTCTCTCACGTCCTACATGTCATGCTAATCTGCCTCATTGCCCTAGGCTGAGCGGCACTGAGAAACCCAAACTGCTTCGCATTCCTCCTACAAAGTCAGACCTTACGACCCCATCCTTACAGGAGAAAGTCGGCCTGCGTTCCTGCTGTAACCAAAGCACAGTTCTTCCTCTTACACTGCAGGGTTTTAGAAGAAGCTAAGCCCGATAGCCTACCTAGAGAGCTCCTTGGGGGAGGCGGTTGGCTACACGCAGAACTCCGTGCCAAATAAACTTTATTCAAGGAAGGGACCAGTGTGTAGCTAGAGTGCATATTTACTTGGTAGAAATCACAAGGAGGTAGGCTGCGTGTTCGCTGGAAGCGGGGACCTTATGGCACAAGCCTTGCTTTCCCAGTTTGAAAGCTCCATTCGTGCTGCCCTGAAGCTACCTAAATAACAGTTTTAGGACGTGCTTTTAGTCACTGTAGGCAGGGCTCTGGGAAGGGAACGAGTGTTCTCTCCATCAACAGGGTGCTTTCATAGCCTGGGTGGGAGCTTCTCCTGAGACGCTCTAGAGCTGAAAGGAAACTTGACGTGAGTCCTTTCCTCAAGGTAAAGCCTTGTCTAGGCCTGCCGAAGCTCAGCTTGGAGCAGTTGCCTTGAGGCCTTCGTTTCAGGTCTGTTTTCTTTTAAGGTTAGTAAGCTTTTCAAGACAGCGAGGACCTCGCGTGGGCACCCTATTCCCTGCAAGAACACCGAGTACCGGCAGGCTCCACTGGGCTGCTAAGATACATCCAGGCCCGGAAACCTTTCCCAGTCACTCTGTGTATGCTGAGTGGAGGGCAACACACTGCACTCTTCCTTGGGAGAGCTAGATTTCCTCAGCACTCCAACAGCTCCAGGAAATGTGTTCTCTCACGTCCTACATGTCATGCTAATCTGCCTCATTGCCCTAGGCTGAGCGGCACTGAGAAACCCAAACTGCTTCGCATTGCTCCTACAAAGCCATACCTTAAGACCCCATCCTTACAGGAGAAAGTCGGCCTGCGTTCCTGCTGTAACCAAAGCACAGTTCTTCCTCTTACACTGCAGGGTTTTAGAAGAAGCTAAGCCCGATAGCCTACCTAGAGCGCTCCTTGGGGGAGGCGGTTGGCTACACGCAGAACTCCGTGCCAAATAAACTTTATTCAAGGAAGGGAACAGTGTGTAGCTAGAGTGTATATTTACTTGGTAGAAATCACAAGGAGGTAGGCTGCGTGTTCGCTGGAAGCGGGGACCTTATGGCACAAGCCTTGCTTTCCCATTTTGAAAGCTCCATTCGTGCTGCCCTGAAGCTACCTAAATAACAGTTTTAGGACGTGCTTTTAGTCACTGTAGGCAGGGCTCTGGGAAGGGAACGAGTGTTCTCTCCATCAACAAGGTGCTTTCATAGCCTGGGTGGGAGCTTCTCCTGAGACGCTCTAGAGCTGAAAGGAAACTTGACGTGAGTCCTTTCCTCAAGGTAAAGCCTTGACTAGGCCTGCCGAAGCTCAGCTTGGAGCAGTTGCCTCGAGGCCTTAGTTTCAGGTCTGTTTTCTTTTAAGGTTAGTAAGCTTTTCAAGACAGCGAGGACCTCGCGTGGGCACCCTATTCCCTGCAAGAACACCGACTACCGGCAGGCTCCACTGGGCTGCTAAGAAACATCCAGGCCCGGAAACCTTTCCCAGTCACTCTGTGTATGCTGAGTGGAGGGCAACACACTGCACTCTTCCTTGGGAGAGCTAGATTTCCTCAGCACTCCAACAGCTCCAGGAAATGTGTTCTCTCACGTGCTACATGTCATGCTAATCTGCCTCATTGCCCTAGGCTGAGCGGCACTGAGAAACCCAAACTGCTTCGCATTCCTCCTACAAAGTCAGACCTTACGACCCCATCCTTACAGGAGAAAGTCGGCCTGCGTTCCTGCTGTAACCAAAGCACAGTTCTTCCTCTTACACTGCAGGGTTTTAGAAGAAGCTAAGCCCGATAGCCTACCTAGAGCGCTCCTTGGGGGAGGCGGTTGGCTACACGCAGAACTCCGTGCCAAACAAACTTTATTCAAGGAAGGGACCAGTGTGTAGCTAGAGTGCATATTTACTTGGTAGAAATCACAAGGAGGTAGGCTGCGTGTTCGCTGGAAGCGGGGACCTTATGGCACAAGCCTTGCTTTCCCATTTTGAAAGCTCCATTCGTGCTGCCCTGAAGCTACCTAAATAACAGTTTTAGGACGTGCTTTTAGTCACTGTAGGCAGGGCTCTGGGAAGGGAACGAGTGTTCTCTCCATCAACAGGGTGCTTTCATAGCCTGGGTGGGAGCTTCTCCTGAGACGCTCTAGAGCTGAAAGGAAACTTGTCGTGAGGCCTTTCCTCCAGGTAAAGACTTGACTAGGCCTGCCGAAGCTCAGCTTGGAGCAGTTGCCTTGAGGCCTTCGTTTCAGGTCTGTTTTCTTTTAAGGTTAGTAAGCTTTTCAAGACAGCGAGGACCTCGCGTGGGCACGCTATTCCCTGCAAGAACACCGAGTACCGGCAGGCTCCACTGGGCTGCTAAGAAACATCCAGGCCCGGAAACCTTTCCCAGTCACTCTGTGTATGCTGAGTGGAGGGCAACACACTGCACTCTTCCTCGGGAGAGCTAGATTTCCTCAGCACTCCAACAGCTCCAGGAAATGTGTTCTCTCACGTCCTACATGTCATGCTAATCTGCCTCATTGCCCTAGGCTGAGCGGCACTGAGAAACCCAAACTGCTTCGCATTCCTCCTACAAAGTCAGACCTTACGACCCCATCCTTACAGGAGAAAGTCGGCCTGCGTTCCTGCTGTAACCAAAGCACAGTTCTTCCTCTTACACTGCAGGGTTTTAGAAGAAGCTAAGCCCGATAGCCTACCTAGAGCGCTCCTTGGGGGAGGCGGTTGGCTACACGCAGAACTCCGTGCCAAATAAACTTTATTCAAGGAAGGGACCAGTGTGTAGCTAGAGTGCATATTTACTTGGTAGAAATCACAAGGAGGTAGGCTGCGTGTTCGCTGGAAGCGGGGACCTTATGGCACAAGCCTTGCTTTCCCATTTTGAAAGCTCCATTCGTGCTGCCCTGAAGCTACCTAAATAACAGTTTTAGGACGTGCTTTTAGTCACTGTAGGCAGGGCTCTGGGAAGGGAACGAGTGTTCTCTCCATCAACAGGGTGCTTTCATAGAATGGGTGGGAGCTTCTCCTGAGACGCTCTAGAGCTGAAAGGAAACTTGACGTGAGTCCTTTCCTCAAGGTAAAGCCTTGACTAGGCCTGCCGAAGCTCAGCTTGGAGCAGTTGCCTTGAGGCCTTCGTTTCAGGTCTGTTTTCTTTTAAGGTTAGTAAGCTTTTCAAGACAGCGAGGACCTCGCGTGGGCACCCTATTCCCTGCAAGAACACCGAGTACCGGCAGGCTCCACTGGGCTGCTAAGATACATCCAGGCCCGGAAACCTTTCCCAGTCACTCTGTGTATGCTGAGTGGAGGGCAACACACTGCACACTTCCTTGGGAGAACTAGATTTCCTCAGCACTCCAACAGCTCCAGGAAATGTGTTCTCTCACGTCCTACATGTCATGCTAATCTGCCTCATTGCCCTAGGCTGAGCGGCACTGAGAAACCCAAACTGCTTCGCATTCCTCCTACAAAGTCAGACCTTACGACCCCATTCTTACAGGAGAAAGTCGGCCTGCGTTCCTGCTGTAACCAAAGCACAGTTCTTCCTCTTACACTGCAGGGTTTTAGAAGAAGCTAAGCCCGATAGCCTACCTAGAGCGCTCCTTGGGGGAGGCGGTTGGCTACACGCAGAACTCCGTGCCAAATACACTTGATTCAAGGAAGGGACCAGTGTGTAGCTAGAGTGCATATTTACTTGGTAGAAATCACAAGGAGGTAGGCTGCGTGTTCGCTGGAAGCGGGGACCTTATGGCACAAGCCTTGCTTTCCCATTTTGAAAGCTCCATTCGTGCTGCCCTGAAGCTACCTAAATAACAGTTTTAGGACGTGCTTTTAGTCACTGTAGGCAGGGCTCTGGGAAGGGAACGAGTGTTCTCTCCATCAACAGGGTGCTTTCATAGCCTTGGTGGGAGCTTCTCCTGAGACGCTCTAGAGCTGAAAGGAAACTTGACGTGAGTCCTTTCCTCAAGGTAAAGCCTTGACTAGGCCTGCCGAAGCTCAGCTTGGAGCAGTTGCCTTGAGGCCTTCATTTCAGGTCTGTTTTCTTTTAAGGTTAGTAAGCTTTTCAAGACAGCGAGGACCTCGCGTGGGCACCCTATTCCCTGCAAGAACACCGAGTACCGGCAGGCTCCACTGGGCTGCTAAGATACATCCAGGCCCGGAAACCTTTCCCAGTCACTCTGTGTATGCTGAGTGGAGGGCAACACACTGCACTCTTCCTTGGGAGAGCTAGATTTCCTCAGCACTCCAACAGCTCCAGGAAATGTGTTCTCTCACGTCCTACATGTCATGCTAATCTGCCTCATTGCCCTAGGCTGAGCGGCACTGAGAAACCCAAACTGCTTCGCATTCCTCCTACAAAGTCAGACCTTACGACCCCATCCTTACAGGAGAAAGTCGGCCTGCGTTCCTGCTGTAACCAAAGCACAGTTCTTCCTCTTACACTGCAGGGTTTTAGAAGAAGCTAAGCCCGATAGCCTACCTAGAGCGCTCCTTGGGGGAGGCGGTTGGCTACACGCAGAACTCCGTGCCAAATAAACTTTATTCAAGGAAGGGACCAGTGTGTAGCTAGAGTGCATATTTACTTGGTAGAAATCACAAGGAGGTAGGCTGCGTGTTCGCTGGAAGCGGGGACCTTATGGCACAAGCCTTGCTTTCCCATTTTGAAAGCTCCATTCGTGCTGCCCTGAAGCTACCTAAATAACAGTTTTAGGACGTGCTTTTAGTCACTGTAGGCAGGGCTCTGGGAAGGGAACGAGTGTTCTCTCCATCAACAGGGTGCTTTCATAGCCTGGGTGGGAGCTTCTCCTGAGACGCTCTAGAGCTGAAAGGAAACTTGTCGTGAGGCCTTTCCTCAAGGTAAAGACTTGACTAGGCCTGCCGAAGCTCAGCTTGGAGCAGTTGCCTTGAGGCCTTCGTTTCAGGTCTGTTTTCTTTTAAGGTTAGTAAGCTTTTCAAGACAGCGAGGACCTCGCGTGGGCACCCTATTCCCTGCAAGAACACCGAGTACCGGCAGGCTCCACTGGGCTGCTAAGAAACATCCAGGCCCGGAAACCTTTCCCAGTCACTCTGTGTATGCTGAGTGGAGGGCAACACACTGCACTCTTCCTCGGGAGAGCTAGATTTCCTCAGCACTCCAACAGCTCCAGGAAATGTGTTCTCTCACGTCCTACATGTCATGCTAATCTGCCTCATTGCCCTAGGCTGAGCGGCACTGAGAAACCCAAACTGCTTCGCATTCCTCCTACAAAGTCAGACCTTACGACGCCATCCTTACAGGAAAAAGTCGGCCTGCGTTCCTGCTGTAACCAAAGCACAGTTCTTCCTCTTACACTGCAGGGTTTTAGAAGAAGCTAAGCCCGATAGCCTACCTAGAGCGCTCCTTGGGGGAGGCGGTTGGCTACACGCAGAACTCCGTGCCAAATAAACTTTATTCAAGGAAGGGACCAGTGTGTAGCTAGAGTGCATATTTACTTGGTAGAAATCACAAGGAGGTAGGCTGCGTGTTCGCTGGAAGCGGGGACCTTATGGCACAAGCCTTGCTTTCCCATTTTGAAAGCTCCATTCGTGCTGCCCTGAAGCTACCTAAATAACAGTTTTAGGACGTGCTTTTAGTCACTGTAGGCAGGGCTCTGGGAAGGGAACGAGTGTTCTCTCCATCAACAGGGTGCTTTCATAGCCTGGGTGGGAGCTTCTCCTGAGACGCTCTAGAGCTGAAAGGAAACTTGACGTGAGTCCTTTCCTCAAGGTAAAGCCTTGACTAGGCCTGCCGAAGCTCAGCTTGGAGCAGTTGCCTTGAGGCCTTCGTTTCAGGTCTGTTTTCTTTTAGGGTTAGTAAGCTTTTCAAGACAGCGAGGACCTCGCGTGGGCACCCTATTCCCTGCAAGAACACCGAGTACCGGCAGGCTCCACTGGGCTGCTAAGAAACATCCAGGCCCGGAAACCTTTCCCAGTCACTCTGTGTATGCTGAGTGGAGGGCAACACACTGCACTCTTCCTCGGGAGAGCTAGATTTCCTCAGCACTCCAACAGCTCCAGGAAATGTGTTCTCTCACGTCCTACATGTCATGCTAATCTGCCTCATTGCCCTAGGCTGAGCGGCACAGAGAAACCCAAACTGCTTCGCATTCCTCCTACAAAGTCAGACCTTACGACCCCATCCTTACAGGAGAAAGTCGGCCTGCGTTCCTGCTGTAACCAAAGCACAGTTCTTCCTCTTACACTGCAGGGTTTTAGAAGAAGCTAAGCCCGATAGCCTACCTAGAGCGCTCCTTGGGGGAGGCGGTTGGCTACACGCAGAACTCCGTGCCAAATAAACTTTATTCAAGGAAGGGACCAGTGTGTAGCTAGAGTGCATATTTACTTGGTAGAAATCACAAGGAGGTAGGCTGCGTGTTCGCTGGAAGCGGGGACCTTATGGCACAAGCCTTGCTTTCCCATTTTGAAAGCTCCATTCGTGCTGCCCTGAAGCTACCTAAATAACAGTTTTAGGACGTGCTTTTAGTCACTGTAGGCAGGGCTCTGGGAAGGGAACGAGTGTTCTCTCCATCAACAGGGTGCTTTCATACCCTGGGTGGGAGCTTCTCCTGAGACGCTCTAGAGCTGAAAGGAAACTTGACGTGAGGCCTTTCCTCAAGGTAAAGCCTTGACTAGGCCTGCCGAAGCTCAGCTTGGAGCAGTTGCCTTGAGGCCTTCGTTTCAGGTCTGTTTTCTTTTAAGGTTAGTAAGCTTTTCAAGACAGCGAGGACCTCGCGTGGGCACGCTATTCCCTGCAAGAACACCGAGTACCGGCAGGCTCCACTGGGCTGCTAAGAAACATCCAGGCCCGGAAACCTTTCCCAGTCACTCTGTGTATGCTGAGTGGAGGGCAACACACTGCACTCTTCCTTGGGAGAGCTAGATTTCCTCAGCACTCCAACAGCTCCAGGAAATGTGTTCTCTCACGTCCTACATGTCATGCTAATCTGCCTCATTGCTCTAGGCTGAGCGGCACTGAGAAACCCAAACTGCTTCGCATTCCTCCTACAAAGTCAGACCTTACGACCCCATCCTTACAGGAGAAAGTCGGCCTGCGTTCCTGCTGTAACCAAAGCACAGTTCTTCCTCTTACACTGCAGGGTTTTAGAAGAAGCTAAGCCCGATAGCCTACCTAGAGCGCTCCTTGGGGGAGGCGGTTGGCTACACGCAGAACTCCGTGCCAAATAAACTTTATTCAAGGAAGGGACCAGTGTGTAGCTAGAGTGCATATTTACTTGGTAGAAATCACAAGGAGGTAGGCTGCGTGTTCGCTGGAAGCGGGGACCTTATGGCACAAGCCTTGCTTTCCCATTTTGAAAGCTCCATTCGTGCTGCCCTGAAGCTACCTAAATAACAGTTTTAGGACGTGCTTTTAGTCACTGTAGGCAGGGCTCTGGGAAGGGAACGAGTGTTCTCTCCATCAACAGGGTGCTTTCATAGCCTGGGTGGGAGCTTCTCCTGAGACGCTCTAGAGCTGAAAGGAAACTTGACGTGAGGCCTTTCCTCAAGGTAAAGACTTGACTAGGCCTGCCGAAGCTCAGCTTGGAGCAGTTGCCTTGAGGCCTTCGTTTCAGGTCTGTTTTCTTTTAAGGTTAGTAAGCTTTTCAAGACAGCGAGGACCTCGCGTGGGCACCCTATTCCCTGCAAGAACACCGAGTACCGGCAGGCTCCACTGGGCTGCTAAGAAACATCCAGGCCCGGAAACCTTTCCCAGTCACTCTGTGTATGCTGAGTGGAGGGCAACACACTGCACTCTTCCTTGGGAGAGCTAGATTTCCTCAGCACTCCAACAGCTCCAGGAAATGTGTTCTCTCACGTCCTACATGTCATGCTAATCTGCCTCATTGCCCTAGGCTGAGCGGCACTGAGAAACCCAAACTGCTTCGCATTCCTCCTACAAAGTCAGACCTTACGACGCCATCCTTACAGGAAAAAGTCGGCCTGCGTTCCTGCTGTAACCAAAGCACAGTTCTTCCTCTTACACTGCAGGGTTTTAGAAGAAGCTAAGCCCGATAGCCTACCTAGAGCGCTCCTTGGGGGAGGCGGTTGGCTACACGCAGAACTCCGTGCCAAATAAACTTTATTCAAGGAAGGGACCAGTGTGTAGCTAGAGTGCATATTTACTTGGTAGAAATCACAAGGAGGTAGGCTGCGTGTTCGCTGGAAGCGGGGACCTTATGGCACAAGCCTTGCTTTCCCATTTTGAAAGCTCCATTCGTGCTGCCCTGAAGCTACCTAAATAACAGTTTTAGGACGTGCTTTTAGTCACTGTAGGCAGGGCTCTGGGAAGGGAACGAGTGTTCTCTCCATCAACAGGGTGCTTTCATAGCCTGGGTGGGAGCTTCTCCTGAGACGCTCTAGAGCTGAAAGGAAACTTGACGTGAGTCCTTTCCTCAAGGTAAAGCCTTGACTAGGCCTGCCGAAGCTCAGCTTGGAGCAGTTGCCTTGAGGCCTTCGTTTCAGGTCTGTTTTCTTTTAGGGTTAGTAAGCTTTTCAAGACAGCGAGGACCTCGCGTGGGCACCCTATTCCCTGCAAGAACACCGAGTACCGGCAGGCTCCACTGGGCTGCTAAGAAACATCCAGGCCCGGAAACCTTTCCCAGTCACTCTGTGTATGCTGAGTGGAGGGCAACACACTGCACTCTTCCTCGGGAGAGCTAGATTTCCTCAGCACTCCAACAGCTCCAGGAAATGTGTTCTCTCACGTCCTACATGTCATGCTAATCTGCCTCATTGCCCTAGGCTGAGCGGCACTGAGAAACCCAAACTGCTTCGCATTCCTCCTACAAAGTCAGACCTTACGACCCCATCCTTACAGGAGAAAGTCGGCCTGCGTTCCTGCTGTAACCAAAGCACAGTTCTTCCTCTTACACTGCAGGGTTTTAGAAGAAGCTAAGCCCGATAGCCTACCTAGAGCGCTCCTTGGGGGAGGCGGTTGGCTACACGCAGAACTCCGTGCCAAATAAATTTTATTCAAGGAAGGGACCAGTGTGTAGCTAGAGTGCATATTTACTTGGTAGAAATCACAAGGAGGTAGGCTGCGTGTTCGCTGGAAGCGGGGACCTTATGGCACAAGCCTTGCTTTCCCATTTTGAAAGCTCCATTCGTGCTGCCCTGAAGCTACCTAAATAACAGTTTTAGGACGTGCTTTTAGTCACTGTAGGCAGGGCTCTGGGAAGGGAACGAGTGTTCTCTCCATCAACAGGGTGCTTTCATAGCCTGGGTGGGAGCTTCTCCTGAGACGCTCTAGAGCTGAAAGGAAACTTGACGTGAGGCCTTTCCTCAAGGTAAAGCCTTGACTAGGCCTGCCGAAGCTCAGCTTGGAGCAGTTGCCTTGAGGCCTTCGTTTCAGGTCTGTTTTCTTTTAAGGTTAGTAAGCTTTTCAAGACAGCGAGGACCTCGCGTGGGCACCCTATTCCCTGCAAGAACACCGAGTACCGGCAGGCTCCACTGGGCTGCTAAGAAACATCCAGGCCCGGAAACCTTTCCCAGTCACTCTGTGTATGCTGAGTGGAGGGCAACACACTGCACTCTTCCTTGGGAGAGCTAGATTTCCTCAGCACTCCAACAGCTCCAGGAAATGTGTTCTCTCACGTCCTACATGTAATGCTAATCTGCCTCATTGCCCTAGGCTGAGCGGCACTGAGAAACCCAAACTGCTTCGCATTCCTCCTACAAAGTCAGACCTTACGACCCCATCCTTACAGGAGAAAGTCGGCCTGCGTTCCTGCTGTAACCAAAGCACAGTTCTTCCTCTTACACTGCAGGGTTTTAGAAGAAGCTAAGCCCGATAGCCTACCTAGAGCGCTCCTTGGGGGAGGCGGTTGGGTACACGCAGAACTCCGTGCCAAATAAACTTTATTCAAGGAAGGGACCAGTGTGTAGCTAGAGTGCATATTTACTTGGTAGAAATCACAAGGAGGTAGGCTGCGTGTTCGCTGGAAGCGGGGACCTTATGGCACAAGCCTTGCTTTCCCATTTTGAAAGCTCCATTCGTGCTGCCCTGAAGCTACCTAAATAACAGTTTTAGGACGTGCTTTTAGTCACTGTAGGCAGGGCTCTGGGAAGGGAACGAGTGTTCTCTCCATCAACAGGGTGCTTTCATAGCCTGGGTGGGAGCTTCTCCTGAGACGCTCTAGAGCTGAAAGGAAACTTGACGTGAGTCCTTTCCTCAAGGTAAAGCCTTGACTAGGCCTGCCGAAGCTCAGCTTGGAGCAGTTGCCTTGAGGCCTTCGTTTCAGGTCTGTTTTCTTTTAAGGTTAGTAAGCTTTTCAAGACAGCGAGGACCTCGCGTGGGCACGCTATTCCCTGCAAGAACACCGAGTACCGGCAGGCTCCACTGGGCTGCTAAGAAACATCCAGGCCCGGAAACCTTTCCCAGTCACTCTGTGTATGCTGAGTGGAGGGCAACACACTGCACTCTTCCTTGGGAGAGCTAGATTTCCTCAGCACTCCAACAGCTCCAGGAAATGTGTTCTCTCACGTCCTACATGTCATGCTAATCTGCCTCATTGCCCTAGGCTGAGCGGCACTGAGAAACCCAAACTGCTTCGCATTCCTCCTACAAAGTCAGACCTTACGACCCCATCCTTACAGGAGAAAGTCGGCCTGCGTTCCTGCTGTAACCAAAGCACAGTTCTTCCTCTTACACTGCAGGGTTTTAGAAGAAGCTAAGCCCGATAGCCTACCTAGAGCGCTCCTTGGGGGAGGCGGTTGGCTACACGCAGAACTCCGTGCCAAATAAACTTTATTCAAGGAAGGGACCAGTGTGTAGCCTTAGTGCATATTTACTTGGTAGAAATCACAAGGAGGTAGGCTGCGTGTTCGCTGGAAGCGGGGACCTTATGGCACAAGCCTTGCTTTCCCATTTTGAAAGCTCCATTCGTGCTGCCCTGAAGCTACCTAAATAACAGTTTTAGGACGTGCTTTTAGTCACTGTAGGCAGGGCTCTGGGAAGGGAACGAGTGTTCTCTCCATCAACAGGGTGCTTTCATAGCCTGGGTGGGAGCTTCTCCTGAGACGCTCTAGAGCTGAAAGGAAACTTGACGTGAGGCCTTTCCTCAAGGTAAAGACTTGACTAGGCCTGCCGAAGCTCAGCTTGGAGCAGTTGCCTTGAGGCCTTCGTTTCAGGTCTGTTTTCTTTTAAGGTTAGTAAGCTTTTCAAGACAGCGAGGACCTCGCGTGGGCACCCTATTCCCTGCAAGAACACCGAGTACCGGCAGGCTCCACTGGGCTGCTAAGAAACATCCAGGCCCGGAAACCTTTCCCAGTCACTCTGTGTATGCTGAGTGGAGGGCAACACACTGCACTCTTCCTTGGGAGAGCTAGATTTCCTCAGCACTCCAACAGCTCCAGGAAATGTGTTCTCTCACGTCCTACATGTCATGCTAATCTGCCTCATTGCCCTAGGCTGAGCGGCACTGAGAAACCCAAACTGCTTCGCATTCCTCCTACAAAGTCAGACCTTACGACGCCATCCTTACAGGAAAAAGTCGGCCTGCGTTCCTGCTGTAACCAAAGCACAGTTCTTCCTCTTACACTGCAGGGTTTTAGAAGAAGCTAAGCCCGATAGCCTACCTAGAGCGCTCCTTGGGGGAGGCGGTTGGCTACACGCAGAACTCCGTGCCAAATAAACTTTATTCAAGGAAGGGACCAGTGTGTAGCTAGAGTGCATATTTACTTGGTAGAAATCACAAGGAGGTAGGCTGCGTGTTCGCTGGAAGCGGGGACCTTATGGCACAAGCCTTGCTTTCCCATTTTGAAAGCTCCATTCGTGCTGCCCTGAAGCTACCTAAATAACAGTTTTAGGACGTGCTTTTAGTCACTGTAGGCAGGGCTCTGGGAAGGGAACGAGTGTTCTCTCCATCAACAGGGTGCTTTCATAGCCTGGGTGGGAGCTTCTCCTGAGACGCTCTAGAGCTGAAAGGAAACTTGACGTGAGTCCTTTCCTCAAGGTAAAGCCTTGACTAGGCCTGCCGAAGCTCAGCTTGGAGCAGTTGCCTTGAGGCCTTCGTTTCAGGTCTGTTTTCTTTTAAGGTTAGTAAGCTTTTCAAGACAGCGAGGACCTCGCGTGGGCACCCTATTCCCTGCAAGAACACCGAGTACCGGCAGGCTCCACTGGGCTGCTAAGAAACATCCAGGCCCGGAAACCTTTCCCAGTCACTCTGTGTATGCTGAGTGGAGGGCAACACACTGCACTCTTCCTTGGGAGAGCTAGATTTCCTCAGCACTCCAACAGCTCCAGGAAATGTGTTCTCTCACGTGCTACATGTCATGCTAATCTGCCTCATTGCCCTAGGCTGAGCGGCACTGAGAAACCCAAACTGCTTCGCATTCCTCCTACAAAGTCAGACCTTACGACCCCATCCTTACAGGAGAAAGTCGGCCTGCGTTCCTGCTGTAACCAAAGCACAGTTCTTCCTCTTACACTGCAGGGTTTTAGAAGAAGCTAAGCCCGATAGCCTACCTAGAGCGCTCCTTGGGGGAGGCGGTTGGCTACACGCAGAACTCCGTGCCAAATAAACTTTATTCAAGGAAGGGACCAGTGTGTAGCTAGAGTGCATATTTACTTGGTAGAAATCACAAGGAGGTAGGCTGCGTGTTCGCTGGAAGCGGGGACCTTATGGCACAAGCCTTGCTTTCCCATTTTGAAAGCTCCATTCGTGCTGCCCTGAAGCTACCTAAATAACAGTTTTAGGACGTGCTTTTAGTCACTGTAGGCAGGGCTCTGGGAAGGGAACGAGTGTTCTCTCCATCAACAGGGTGCTTTCATAGCCTGGGTGGGAGCTTCTCCTGAGACGCTCTAGAGCTGAAAGGAAACTTGACGTGAGGCCTTTCCTCAAGGTAAAGCCTTGACTAGGCCTGCCGAAGCTCAGCTTGGAGCAGTTGCCTTGAGGCCTTCGTTTCAGGTCTGTTTTCTTTTAAGGTTAGTAAGCTTTTCAAGACAGCGAGGACCTCGCGTGGGCACCCTATTCCCTGCAAGAACACCGTGTACCGGCAGGCTCCACTGGGCTGCTAAGATACATCCAGGCCCGGAAACCTTTCCCAGTCACTCTGTGTATGCTGAGTGGAGGGCAACACACTGCACACTTCCTTGGGAGAACTAGATTTCCTCAGCACTCCAACAGCTCCAGGAAATGTGTTCTCTCACGTCCTACATGTCATGCTAATCTGCCTCATTGCCCTAGGCTGAGCGGCACTGAGAAACCCAAACTGCTTCGCATTCCTCCTACAAAGTCAGACCTTACGACCCCATCCTTACAGGAGAAAGTCGGCCTGCGTTCCTGCTGTAACCAAAGCACAGTTCTTCCTCTTACACTGCAGGGTTTTAGAAGAAGCTAAGCCCGATAGCCTACCTAGAGCGCTCCTTGGGGGAGGCGGTTGGCTACACGCAGAACTCCGTGCCAAATAAACTTTATTCAAGGAAGGGACCAGTGTGTAGCTAGAGTGTATATTTACTTGGTAGAAATCACAAGGAGGTAGGCTGCGTGTTCGCTGGAAGCGGGGACCTTATGGCACAAGCCTTGCTTTCCCATTTTGAAAGCTCCATTCGTGCTGCCCTGAAGCTACCTAAATAACAGTTTTAGGACGTGCTTTTAGTCACTGTAGGCAGGGCTCTGGGAAGGGAACGAGTGTTCTCTCCATCAACAGGGTGCTTTCATAGCCTGGGTGGGAGCTTCTCCTGAGACGCTCTAGAGCTGAAAGGAAACTTGACGTGAGTCCTTTCCTCAAGGTAAAGACTTGACTAGGCCTGCCGAAGCTCAGCTTGGAGCAGTTGCCTCGAGGCCTTAGTTTCAGGTCTGTTTTCTTTTAAGGTTAGTAAGCTTTTCAAGACAGCGAGGACCTCGCGTGGGCACCCTATTCCCTGCAAGAACACCGACTACCGGCAGGCTCCACTGGGCTGCTAAGATACATCCAGGCCCGGAAACGTTTCCCAATCACTCTGTGTATGCTGAGTGGAGGGCAACACACTGCACTCTTCCTTGGGAGAGCTAGATTTCCTCAGCACTCCAACAGCTCCAGGAAATGTGTTCTCTCACGTCCTACATGTCATGCTAATCTGCCTCATTGCCCTAGGCTGAGCGGCACTGAGAAACCCAAACTGCTTCGCATTGCTCCTACAAAGCCATACCTTAAGACCCCATCCTTACAGGAGAAAGTCGGCCTGCGTTCCTGCTGTAACCAAAGCACAGTTCTTCCTCTTACACTGCAGGGTTTTAGAAGAAGCTAAGCCCGATAGCCTACCTAGAGCGCTCCTTGGGGGAGGCGGTTGGCTACACGCAGAACTCCGTGCCAAATACACTTGATTCAAGGAAGGGACCAGTGTGTAGCTAGAGTGCATATTTACTTGGTAGAAATCACAAGGAGGTAGGCTGCGTGTTCGCTGGAAGCGGGGACCTTATGGCACAAGCCTTGCTTTCCCATTTTGAAAGCTCCATTCGTGCTGCCCTGAAGCTACCTAAATAACAGTTTTAGGACGTGCTTTTAGTCACTGTAGGCAGGGCTCTGGGAAGGGAACGAGTGTTCTCTCCATCAACAGGGTGCTTTCATAGCCTGGGTGGGAGCTTCTCCTGAGACGCTCTAGAGCTGAAAGGAAACTTGACGTGAGTCCTTTCCTCAAGGTAAAGCCTTGACTAGGCCTGCCGAAGCTCAGCTTGGAGCAGTTGCCTTGAGGCCTTCGTTTCAGGTCTGTTTTCTTTTAAGGTTAGTAAGCTTTTCAAGACAGCGAGGACCTCGCGTGGGCACGCTATTCCCTGCAAGAACACCGAGTACCGGCAGGCTCCACTGGGCTGCTAAGAAACATCCAGGCCCGGAAACCTTTCCCAGTCACTCTGTGTATGCTGAGTGGAGGGCAACACACTGCACTCTTCCTTGGGAGAGCTAGATTTCCTCAGCACTCCAACAGCTCCAGGAAATGTGTTCTCTCACGTCCTACATGTCATGCTAATCTGCCTCATTGCCCTAGGCTGAGCGGCACTGAGAAACCCAAACTGCTTCGCATTCCTCCTACAAAGTCAGACCTTACGACCCCATCCTTACAGGAGAAAGTCGGCCTGCGTTCCTGCTGTAACCAAAGCACAGTTCTTCCTCTTACACTGCAGGGTTTTAGAAGAAGCTAAGCCCGATAGCCTACCTAGAGCGCTCCTTGGGGGAGGCGGTTGGCTACACGCAGAACTCCGTGCCAAATAAACTTTATTCAAGGAAGGGACCAGTGTGTAGCTAGAGTGTATATTTACTTGGTAGAAATCACAAGGAGGTAGGCTGCGTGTTCGCTGGAAGCGGGGACCTTATGGCACAAGCCTTGCTTTCCCATTTTGAAAGCTCCATTCGTGCTGCCCTGAAGCTACCTAAATAACAGTTTTAGGACGTGCTTTTAGTCACTGTAGGCAGGGCTCTGGGAAGGGAACGAGTGTTCTCTCCATCAACAGGGTGCTTTCATAGCCTGGGTGGGAGCTTCTCCTGAGACGCTCTAGAGCTGAAAGGAAACTTGACGTGAGTCCTTTCCTCAAGGTAAAGACTTGACTAGGCCTGCCGAAGCTCAGCTTGGAGCAGTTGCCTCGAGGCCTTAGTTTCAGGTCTGTTTTCTTTTAAGGTTAGTAAGCTTTTCAAGACAGCGAGGACCTCGCGTGGGCACCCTATTCCCTGCAAGAACACCGACTACCGGCAGGCTCCACTGGGCTGCTAAGATACATCCAGGCCCGGAAACCTTTCCCAATCACTCTGTGTATGCTGAGTGGAGGGCAACACACTGCACTCTTCCTTGGGAGAGCTAGATTTCCTCAGCACTCCAACAGCTCCAGGAAATGTGTTCTCTCACGTCCTACATGTCATGCTAATCTGCCTCATTGCCCTAGGCTGAGCGGCACTGAGAAACCCAAACTGCTTCGCATTGCTCCTACAAAGCCATACCTTAAGACCCCATCCTTACAGGAGAAAGTCGGCCTGCGTTCCTGCTGTAACCAAAGCACAGTTCTTCCTCTTACACTGCAGGGTTTTAGAAGAAGCTAAGCCCGATAGCCTACCTAGAGCGCTCCTTGGGGGAGGCGGTTGGCTACACGCAGAACTCCGTGCCAAATACACTTGATTCAAGGAAGGGACCAGTGTGTAGCTAGAGTGCATATTTACTTGGTAGAAATCACAAGGAGGTAGGCTGCGTGTTCGCTGGAAGCGGGGACCTTATGGCACAAGCCTTGCTTTCCCATTTTGAAAGCTCCATTCGTGCTGCCCTGAAGCTACCTAAATAACAGTTTTAGGACGTGCTTTTAGTCACTGTAGGCAGGGCTCTGGGAAGGGAACGAGTGTTCTCTCCATCAACAGGGTGCTTTCATAGCCTGGGTGGGAGCTTCTCCTGAGACGCTCTAGAGCTGAAAGGAAACTTGACGTGAGTCCTTTCCTCAAGGTAAAGCCTTGACTAGGCCTGCCGAAGCTCAGCTTGGAGCAGTTGCCTTGAGGCCTTCGTTTCAGGTCTGTTTTCTTTTAAGGTTAGTAAGCTTTTCAAGACAGCGAGGACCTCGCGTGGGCACGCTATTCCCTGCAAGAACACCGAGTACCGGCAGGCTCCACTGGGCTGCTAAGAAACATCCAGGCCCGGAAACCTTTCCCAGTCACTCTGTGTATGCTGAGTGGAGGGCAACACACTGCACTCTTCCTTGGGAGAGCTAGATTTCCTCAGCACTCCAACAGCTCCAGGAAATGTGTTCTCTCACGTCCTACATGTCATGCTAATCTGCCTCATTGCCCTAGGCTGAGCGGCACTGAGAAACCCAAACTGCTTCGCATTCCTCCTACAAAGTCAGACCTTACGACCCCATCCTTACAGGAGAAAGTCGGCCTGCGTTCCTGCTGTAACCAAAGCACAGTTCTTCCTCTTACACTGCAGGGTTTTAGAAGAAGCTAAGCCCGATAGCCTACCTAGAGCGCTCCTTGGGGGAGGCGGTTGGCTACACGCAGAACTCCGTGCCAAATAAACTTTATTCAAGGAAGGGACCAGTGTGTAGCTAGAGTGCATATTTACTTGGTAGAAATCACAAGGAGGTAGGCTGCGTGTTCGCTGGAAGCGGGGACCTTATGGCACAAGCCTTGCTTTCCCATTTTGAAAGCTCCATTCGTGCTGCCCTGAAGCTACCTAAATAACAGTTTTAGGACGTGCTTTTAGTCACTGTAGGCAGGGCTCTGGGAAGGGAACGAGTGTTCTCTCCATCAACAGGGTGCTTTCATAGCCTGGGTGGGAGCTTCTCCTGAGACGCTCTAGAGCTGAAAGGAAACTTGTCGTGAGGCCTTTCCTCAAGGTAAAGACTTGACTAGGCCTGCCGAAGCTCAGCTTGGAGCAGTTGCCTTGAGGCCTTCGTTTCAGGTCTGTTTTCTTTTAAGGTTAGTAAGCTTTTCAAGACAGCGAGGACCTCGCGTGGGCACCCTATTCCCTGCAAGAACACCGAGTACCGGCAGGCTCCACTGGGCTGCTAAGAAACATCCAGGCCCGGAAACCTTTCCCAGTCACTCTGTGTATGCTGAGTGGAGGGCAACACACTGCACTCTTCCTCGGGAGAGCTAGATTTCCTCAGCACTCCAACAGCTCCAGGAAATGTGTTCTCTCACGTCCTACATGTCATGCTAATCTGCCTCATTGCCCTAGGCTGAGCGGCACTGAGAAACCCAAACTGCTTCGCATTCCTCCTACAAAGTCAGACCTTACGACCCCATCCTTACAGGAGAAAGTCGGCCTGCGTTCCTGCTGTAACCAAAGCACAGTTCTTCCTCTTACACTGCAGGGTTTTAGAAGAAGCTAAGCCCGATAGCCTACCTAGAGCGCTCCTTGGGGGAGGCGGTTGGCTACACGCAGAACTCCGTGCCAAATAAACTTTATTCAAGGAAGGGACCAGTGTGTAGCTAGAGTGCATATTTACTTGGTAGAAATCACAAGGAGCTAGGCTGCGTGTTCGCTGGAAGCGGGGACCTTATGGCACAAGCCTTGCTTTCCCATTTTGAAAGCTCCATTCGTGCTGCCCTGAAGCTACCTAAATAACAGTTTTAGGACGTGCTTTTAGTCACTGTAGGCAGGGCTCTGGGAAGGGAACGAGTGTTCTCTCCATCAACAGGGTGCTTTCATAGCCTGGGTGGGAGCTTCTCCTGAGACGCTCTAGAGCTGAAAGGAAACTTGACGTGAGTCCTTTCCTCAAGGTAAAGCCTTGACTAGGCCTGCCGAAGCTCAGCTTGGAGCAGTTGCCTTGAGGCCTTCGTTTCAGGTCTGTTTTCTTTTAAGGTTAGTAAGCTTTTCAAGACAGCGAGGACCTCGCGTGGGCACCCTATTCCCTGCAAGAACACCGAGTACCGGCAGGCTCCACTGGGCTGCTAAGAAACATCCAGGCCCGGAAACCTTTCCCAGTCACTCTGTGTATGCTGAGTGGAGGGCAACACACTGCACTCTTCCTTGGGAGAGCTAGATTTCCTCAGCACTCCAACAGCTCCAGGAAATGTGTTCTCTCACGTCCTACATGTCATGCTAATCTGCCTCATTGCCCTAGGCTGAGCGGCACTGAGAAACCCAAACTGCTTCGCATTCCTCCTACAAAGTCAGACCTTACGACCCCATCCTTACAGGAGAAAGTCGGCCTGCGTTCCTGCTGTAACCAAAGCACAGTTCTTCCTCTTACACTGCAGGGTTTTAGAAGAAGCTAAGCCCGATAGCCTACCTAGAGCGCTCCTTGGGGGAGGCGGTTGGGTACACGCAGAACTCCGTGCCAAATAAACTTTATTCAAGGAAGGGACCAGTGTGTAGCTAGAGTGCATATTTACTTGGTAGAAATCACAAGGAGGTAGGCTGCGTGTTCGCTGGAAGCGGGGACCTTATGGCACAAGCCTTGCTTTCCCATTTTGAAAGCTCCATTCGTGCTGCCCTGAAGCTACCTAAATAACAGTTTTAGGACGTGCTTTTAGTCACTGTAGGCAGGGCTCTGGGAAGGGAACGAGTGTTCTCTCCATCAACAGGGTGCTTTCATAGCCTGGGTGGGAGCTTCTCCTGAGACGCTCTAGAGCTGAAAGGAAACTTGACGTGAGTCCTTTCCTCAAGGTAAAGCCTTGACTAGGCCTGCCGAAGCTCAGCTTGGAGCAGTTGCCTTGAGGCCTTCGTTTCAGGTCTGTTTTCTTTTAAGGTTAGTAAGCTTTTCAAGACAGCGAGGACCTCGCGTGGGCACGCTATTCCCTGCAAGAACACCGAGTACCGGCAGGCTCCACTGGGCTGCTAAGAAACATCCAGGCCCGGAAACCTTTCCCAGTCACTCTGTGTATGCTGAGTGGAGGGCAACACACTGCACTCTTCCTCGGGAGAGCTAGATTTCCTCAGCACTCCAACAGCTCCAGGAAATGTGTTCTCTCACGTCCTACATGTCATGCTAATCTGCCTCATTGCCCTAGGCTGAGCGGCACTGAGAAACCCAAACTGCTTCGCATTCCTCCTACAAAGTCAGACCTTACGACCCCATCCTTACAGGAGAAAGTCGGCCTGCGTTCCTGCTGTAACCAAAGCACAGTTCTTCCTCTTACACTGCAGGGTTTTAGAAGAAGCTAAGCCCGATAGCCTACCTAGAGCGCTCCTTGGGGGAGGCGGTTGGCTACACGCAGAACTCCGTGCCAAATAAACTTTATTCAAGGAAGGGACCAGTGTGTAGCTAGAGTGCATATTTACTTGGTAGAAATCACAAGGAGGTAGGCTGCGTGTTCGCTGGAAGCGGGGACCTTATGGCACAAGCCTTGCTTTCCCATTTTGAAAGCTCCATTCGTGCTGCCCTGAAGCTACCTAAATAACAGTTTTAGGACGTGCTTTTAGTCACTGTAGGCAGGGCTCTGGGAAGGGAACGAGTGTTCTCTCCATCAACAGGGTGCTTTCATAGCCTGGGTGGGAGCTTCTCCTGAGACGCTCTAGAGCTGAAAGGAAACTTGACGTGAGGCCTTTCCTCAAGGTAAAGACTTGACTAGGCCTGCCGAAGCTCAGCTTGGAGCAGTTGCCTTGAGGCCTTCGTTTCAGGTCTGTTTTCTTTTAAGGTTAGTAAGCTTTTCAAGACAGCGAGGACCTCGCGTGGGCACCCTATTCCCTGCAAGAACACCGAGTACCGGCAGGCTCCACTGGGCTGCTAAGAAACATCCAGGCCCGGAAACCTTTCCCAGTCACTCTGTGTATGCTGAGTGGAGGGCAACACACTGCACTCTTCCTTGGGAGAGCTAGATTTCCTCAGCACTCCAACAGCTCCAGGAAATGTGTTCTCTCACGTCCTACATGTCATGCTAATCTGCCTCATTGCCCTAGGCTGAGCGGCACTGAGAAACCCAAACTGCTTCGCATTCCTCCTACAAAGTCAGACCTTACGACGCCATCCTTACAGGAAAAAGTCGGCCTGCGTTCCTGCTGTAACCAAAGCACAGTTCTTCCTCTTACACTGCAGGGTTTTAGAAGAAGCTAAGCCCGATAGCCTACCTAGAGCGCTCCTTGGGGGAGGCGGTTGGCTACACGCAGAACTCCGTGCCAAATAAACTTTATTCAAGGAAGGGACCAGTGTGTAGCTAGAGTGCATATTTACTTGGTAGAAATCACAAGGAGGTAGGCTGCGTGTTCGCTGGAAGCAGGGACCTTATGGCACAAGCCTTGCTTTCCCATTTTGAAAGCTCCATTCGTGCTGCCCTGAAGCTACCTAAATAACAGTTTTAGGACGTGCTTTTAGTCACTGTAGGCAGGGCTCTGGGAAGGGAACGAGTGTTCTCTC
This sequence comes from Balaenoptera acutorostrata, assembly GCF_949987535.1. Classification (NCBI taxonomy): domain Eukaryota; kingdom Metazoa; phylum Chordata; class Mammalia; order Artiodactyla; family Balaenopteridae; genus Balaenoptera; species Balaenoptera acutorostrata. Next base: position 171,525 of record NW_026645968.1, on the reverse strand, counting down.
CATCAACAGGGTGCTTTCATAGCCTGGGTGGGAGCTTCTCCTGAGACGCTCTAGAGCTGAAAGGAAACTTGACGTGAGTCCTTTCCTCAAGGTAAAGCCTTGACTAGGCCTGCCGAAGCTCAGCTTGGAGCAGTTGCCTTGAGGCCTTCGTTTCAGGTCTGTTTTCTTTTAGGGTTAGTAAGCTTTTCAAGACAGCGAGGACCTCGCGTGGGCACCCTATTCCCTGCAAGAACACCGAGTACCGGCAGGCTCCACTGGGCTGCTAAGAAACATCCAGGCCCGGAAACCTTTCCCAGTCACTCTGTGTATGCTGAGTGGAGGGCAACACACTGCACTCTTCCTCGGGAGAGCTAGATTTCCTCAGCACTCCAACAGCTCCAGGAAATGTGTTCTCTCACGTCCTACATGTCATGCTAATCTGCCTCATTGCCCTAGGCTGAGCGGCACTGAGAAACCCAAACTGCTTCGCATTCCTCCTACAAAGTCAGACCTTACGACCCCATCCTTACAGGAGAAAGTCGGCCTGCGTTCCTGCTGTAACCAAAGCACAGTTCTTCCTCTTACACTGCAGGGTTTTAGAAGAAGCTAAGCCCGATAGCCTACCTAGAGCGCTCCTTGGGGGAGGCGGTTGGCTACACGCAGAACTCCGTGCCAAATAAACTTTATTCAAGGAAGGGACCAGTGTGTAGCTAGAGTGCATATTTACTTGGTAGAAATCACAAGGAGGTAGGCTGCGTGTTCGCTGGAAGCGGGGACCTTATGGCACAAGCCTTGCTTTCCCATTTTGAAAGCTCCATTCGTGCTGCCCTGAAGCTACCTAAATAACAGTTTTAGGACGTGCTTTTAGTCACTGTAGGCAGGGCTCTGGGAAGGGAACGAGTGTTCTCTCCATCAACAGGGTGCTTTCATAGCCTGGGTGGGAGCTTCTCCTGAGACGCTCTAGAGCTGAAAGGAAACTTGACATGAGGCCTTTCCTCAAGGTAAAGACTTGACTAGGCCTGCCGAAGCTCAGCTTGGAGCAGTTGCCTTGAGGCCTTCGTTTCAGGTCTGTTTTCTTTTAAGGTTAGTAAGCTTTTCAAGACAGCGAGGACCTCGCGTGGGCACCCTATTCCCTGCAAGAACACCGAGTACCGGCAGGCTCCACTGGGCTGCTAAGAAACATCCAGGCCCGGAAACCTTTCCCAGTCACTCTGTGTATGCTGAGTGGAGGGCAACACACTGCACTCTTCCTTGGGAGAGCTAGATTTCCTCAGCACTCCAACAGCTCCAGGAAATGTGTTCTCTCACGTCCTACATGTCATGCTAATCTGCCTCATTGCCCTAGGCTGAGCGGCACTGAGAAACCCAAACTGCTTCGCATTCCTCCTACAAAGTCAGACCTTACGACCCCATCCTTACAGGAGAAAGTCGGCCTGCGTTCCTGCTGTAACCAAAGCACAGTTCTTCCTCTTACACTGCAGGGTTTTAGAAGAAGCTAAGCCCGATAGCCTACCTAGAGCGCTCCTTGGGGGAGGCGGTTGGCTACACGCAGAACTCCGTGCCAAATAAACTTTATTCAAGGAAGGGACCAGTGTGTAGCTAGAGTGCATATTTACTTGGTAGAAATCACAAGGAGGTAGGCTGCGTGTTCGCTGGAAGCGGGGACCTTATGGCACAAGCCTTGCTTTCCCATTTTGAAAGCTCCATTCGTGCTGCCCTGAAGCTACCTAAATAACAGTTTTAGGACGTGCTTTTAGTCACTGTAGGCAGGGCTCTGGGAAGGGAACGAGTGTTCTCTCCATCAACAGGGTGCTTTCATAGCCGGGGTGGGAGCTTCTCCTGAGACGCTCTAGAGCTGAAAGGAAACTTGACGTGAGGCCTTTCCTCAAGGTAAAGCCTTGACTAGGCCTGCCGAAGCTCAGCTTGGAGCAGTTGCCTTGAGGCCTTCGTTTCAGGTCTGTTTTCTTTTAAGGTTAGTAAGCTTTTCAAGACAGCGAGGACCTCGCGTGGGCACCCTATTCCCTGCAAGAACACCGAGTACCGGCAGGCTCCACTGGGCTGCTAAGATACATCCAGGCCCGGAAACCTTTCCCAGTCACTCTGTGTATGCTGAGTGGAGGGCAACACACTGCACACTTCCTTGGGAGAACTAGATTTCCTCAGCACTCCAGCAGCTCCAGGAAATGTGTTCTCTCACGTCCTACATGTCATGCTAATCTGCCTCATTGCCCTAGGCTGAGCGGCACTGAGAAACCCAAACTGCTTCGCATTCCTCCTACAAAGTCAGACCTTACGACCCCATCCTTACAGGAGAAAGTCGGCCTGCGTTCCTGCTGTAACCAAAGCACAGTTCTTCCTCTTACACTGCAGGGTTTTAGAAGAAGCTAAGCCCGATAGCCTACCTAGAGCGCTCCTTGGGGGAGGCGGTTGGCTACACGCAGAACTCCGTGCCAAATACACTTGATTCAAGGAAGGGACCAGTGTGTAGCTAGAGTGCATATTTACTTGGTAGAAATCACAAGGAGGTAGGCTGCGTGTTCGCTGGAAGCGGGGACCTTATGGCACAAGCCTTGCTTTCCCATTTTGAAAGCTCCATTCGTGCTGCCCTGAAGCTACCTAAATAACAGTTTTAGGACGTGCTTTTAGTCACTGTAGGCAGGGCTCTGGGAAGGGAACGAGTGTTCTCTCCATCAACAGGGTGCTTTCATAGCCTGGGTGGGAGCTTCTCCTGAGACGCTCTAGAGCTGAAAGGAAACTTGACGTGAGTCCTTTCCTCAAGGTAAAGCCTTGACTAGGCCTGCCGAAGCTCAGCTTGGAGCAGTTGCCTTGAGGCCTTCATTTCAGGTCTGTTTTCTTTTAAGGTTAGTAAGCTTTTCAAGACAGCGAGGACCTCGCGTGGGCACCCTATTCCCTGCAAGAACACCGAGTACCGGCAGGCTCCACTGGGCTGCTAAGATACATCCAGGCCCGGAAACCTTTCCCAGTCACTCTGTGTATGCTGAGTGGAGGGCAACACACTGCACTCTTCCTTGGGAGAGCTAGATTTCCTCAGCACTCCAACAGCTCCAGGAAATGTGTTCTCTCACGTCCTACATGTCATGCTAATCTGCCTCATTGCCCTAGGCTGAGCGGCACTGAGAAACCCAAACTGCTTCGCATTCCTCCTACAAAGTCAGACCTTAAGACCCCATCCTTACAGGAGAAAGTCGGCCTGCGTTCCTGCTGTAACCAAAGCACAGTTCTTCCTCTTACACTGCAGGGTTTTAGAAGAAGCTAAGCCCGATAGCCTACCTAGAGCGCTCCTTGGGGGAGGCGGTTGGCTACACGCAGAACTCCGTGCCAAATAAACTTTATTCAAGGAAGGGACCAGTGTGTAGCTAGAGTGCATATTTACTTGGTAGAAATCACAAGGAGGTAGGCTGCGTGTTCGCTGGAAGCGGGGACCTTATGGCACAAGCCTTGCTTTCCCATTTTGAAAGCTCCATTCGTGCTGCCCTGAAGCTACCTAAATAACAGTTTTAGGACGTGCTTTTAGTCACTGTAGGCAGGGCTCTGGGAAGGGAACGAGTGTTCTCTCCATCAACAGGGTGCTTTCATAGCCGGGGTGGGAGCTTCTCCTGAGACGCTCTAGAGCTGAAAGGAAACTTGACGTGAGTCCTTTCCTCAAGGTAAAGCCTTGACTAGGCCTGCCGAAGCTCAGCTTGGAGCAGTTGCCTTGAGGCCTTCGTTTCAGGTCTGTTTTCTTTTAAGGTTAGTAAGCTTTTCAAGACAGCGAGGACCTCGCGTGGGCACCCTATTCCCTGCAAGAACACCGAGTACCGGCAGGCTCCACTGGGCTGCTAAGAAACATCCAGGCCCGGAAACCTTTCCCAGTCACTCTGTGTATGCTGAGTGGAGGGCAACACACTGCACTCTTCCTCGGGAGAGCTAGATTTCCTCAGCACTCCAACAGCTCCAGGAAATGTGTTCTCTCACGTCCTACATGTCATGCTAATCTGCCTCATTGCCCTAGGCTGAGCGGCACTGAGAAACCCAAACTGCTTCGCATTCCTCCTACAAAGTCAGACCTTACGACCCCATCCTTACAGGAGAAAGTCGGCCTGCGTTCCTGCTGTAACCAAAGCACAGTTCTTCCTCTTACACTGCAGGGTTTTAGAAGAAGCTAAGCCCGATAGCCTACCTAGAGCGCTCCTTGGGGGAGGCGGTTGGCTACACGCAGAACTCCGTGCCAAATACACTTGATTCAAGGAAGGGACCAGTGTGTAGCTAGAGTGCATATTTACTTGGTAGAAATCACAAGGAGGTAGGCTGCGTGTTCGCTGGAAGCGGGGACCTTATGGCACAAGCCTTGCTTTCCCATTTTGAAAGCTCCATTCGTGCTGCCCTGAAGCTACCTAAATAACAGTTTTAGGACGTGCTTTTAGTCACTGTAGGCAGGGCTCTGGGAAGGGAACGAGTGTTCTCTCCATCAACAGGGTGCTTTCATAGCCTGGGTGGGAGCTTCTCCTGAGACGCTCTAGAGCTGAAAGGAAACTTGACGTGAGGCCTTTCCTCAAGGTAAAGACTTGACTAGGCCTGCCGAAGCTCAGCTTGGAGCAGTTGCCTTGAGGCCTTCGTTTCAGGTCTGTTTTCTTTTAAGGTTAGTAAGCTTTTCAAGACAGCGAGGACCTCGCGTGGGCACCCTATTCCCTGCAAGAACACCGAGTACCGGCAGGCTCCACTGGGCTGCTAAGATACATCCAGGCCCGGAAACCTTTCCCAGTCACTCTGTGTATGCTGAGTGGAGGGCAACACACTGCACACTTCCTTGGGAGAACTAGATTTCCTCAGCACTCCAACAGCTCCAGGAAATGTGTTCTCTCACGTCCTACATGTCATGCTAATCTGCCTCATTGCCCTAGGCTGAGCGGCACTGAGAAACCCAAACTGCTTCGCATTCCTCCTACAAAGTCAGACCTTACGACCTCATCCTTACAGGAGAAAGTCGGCCTGCGTTCCTGCTGTAACCAAAGCACAGTTCTTCCTCTTACACTGCAGGGTTTTAGAAGAAGCTAAGCCCGATAGCCTACCTAGAGCGCTCCTTGGGGGAGGCGGTTGGCTACACGCAGAACTCCGTGCCAAATACACTTGATTCAAGGAAGGGACCAGTGTGTAGCTAGAGTGCATATTTACTTGGTAGAAATCACAAGGAGGTAGGCTGCGTGTTCGCTGGAAGCGGGGACCTTATGGCACAAGCCTTGCTTTCCCATTTTGAAAGCTCCATTCGTGCTGCCCTGAAGCTACCTAAATAACAGTTTTAGGACGTGCTTTTAGTCACTGTAGGCAGGGCTCTGGGAAGGGAACGAGTGTTCTCTCCATCAACAGGGTGCTTTCATAGCCTGGGTGGGAGCTTCTCCTGAGACGCTCTAGAGCTGAAAGGAAACTTGACGTGAGGCCTTTCCTCAAGGTAAAGACTTGACTAGGCCTGCCGAAGCTCAGCTTGGAGCAGTTGCCTTGAGGCCTTCGTTTCAGGTCTGTTTTCTTTTAAGGTTAGTAAGCTTTTCAAGACAGCGAGGACCTCGCGTGGGCACCCTATTCCCTGCAAGAACACCGAGTACCGGCAGGCTCCACTGGGCTGCTAAGAAACATCCAGGCCCGGAAACCTTTCCCAGTCACTCTGTGTATGCTGAGTGGAGGGCAACACACTGCACTCTTCCTTGGGAGAGCTAGATTTCCTCAGCACTCCAACAGCTCCAGGAAATGTGTTCTCTCACGTCCTACATGTCATGCTAATCTGCCTCATTGCCCTAGGCTGAGCGGCACTGAGAAACCCAAACTGCTTCGCATTCCTCCTACAAAGTCAGACCTTAAGACCCCATCCTTACAGGAAAAAGTCAGCCTGCGTTCCTGCTGTAACCAAAGCACAGTTCTTCCTCTTACACTGCAGGGTTTTGGAAGAAGCTAAGCCCGATAGCCTACCTAGAGCGCTCCTTGGGGGAGGCGGTTGGCTACACGCAGAACTCCGTGCCAAATAAACTTTATTCAAGGAAGGGACCAGTGTGTAGCTAGAGTGCATATTTACTTGGTAGAAATCACAAGGAGGTAGGCTGCGTGTTCGCTGGAAGCGGGGACCTTATGGCACAAGCCTTGCTTTCCCATTTTGAAAGCTCCATTCGTGCTGCCCTGAAGCTACCTAAATAACAGTTTTAGGACGTGCTTTTAGTCACTGTAGGCAGGGCTCTGGGAAGGGAACGAGTGTTCTCTCCATCAACAGGGTGCTTTCATAGCCTGGGTGGGAGCTTCTCCTGAGACGCTCTAGAGCTGAAAGGAAACTTGACGTGAGTCCTTTCCTCAAGGTAAAGCCTTGACTAGGCCTGCCGAAGCTCAGCTTGGAGCAGTTGCCTTGAGGCCTTCGTTTCAGGTCTGTTTTCTTTTAGGGTTAGTAAGCTTTTCAAGACAGCGAGGACCTCGCGTGGGCACCCTATTCCCTGCAAGAACACCGAGTACCGGCAGGCTCCACTGGGCTGCTAAGAAACATCCAGGCCCGGAAACCTTTCCCAGTCACTCTGTGTATGCTGAGTGGAGGGCAACACACTGCACTCTTCCTCGGGAGAGCTAGATTTCCTCAGCACTCCAACAGCTCCAGGAAATGTGTTCTCTCACGTCCTACATGTCATGCTAATCTGCCTCATTGCCCTAGGCTGAGCGGCACTGAGAAACCCAAACTGCTTCGCATTCCTCCTACAAAGTCAGACCTTACGACCCCATCCTTACAGGAGAAAGTCGGCCTGCGTTCCTGCTGTAACCAAAGCACAGTTCTTCCTCTTACACTGCAGGGTTTTAGAAGAAGCTAAGCCCGATAGCCTACCTAGAGCGCTCCTTGGGGGAGGCGGTTGGCTACACGCAGAACTCCGTGCCAAATACACTTGATTCAAGGAAGGGACCAGTGTGTAGCTAGAGTGCATATTTACTTGGTAGAAATCACAAGGAGGTAGGCTGCGTGTTCGCTGGAAGCGGGGACCTTATGGCACAAGCCTTGCTTTCCCATTTTGAAAGCTCCATTCGTGCTGCCCTGAAGCTACCTAAATAACAGTTTTAGGACGTGCTTTTAGTCACTGTAGGCAGGGCTCTGGGAAGGGAACGAGTGTTCTCTCCATCAACAGGGTGCTTTCATAGCCTGGGTGGGAGCTTCTCCTGAGACGCTCTAGAGCTGAAAGGAAACTTGACGTGAGTCCTTTCCTCAAGGTAAAGCCTTGACTAGGCCTGCCGAAGCTCAGCTTGGAGCAGTTGCCTTGAGGCCTTCGTTTCAGGTCTGTTTTCTTTTAAGGTTAGTAAGCTTTTCAAGACAGCGAGGACCTCGCGTGGGCACGCTATTCCCTGCAAGAACACCGAGTACCGGCAGGCTCCACTGGGCTGCTAAGAAACATCCAGGCCCGGAAACCTTTCCCAGTCACTCTGTGTATGCTGAGTGGAGGGCAACACACTGCACTCTTCCTTGGGAGAGCTAGATTTCCTCAGCACTCCAACAGCTCCAGGAAATGTGTTCTCTCACGTCCTACATGTCATGCTAATCTGCCTCATTGCCCTAGGCTGAGCGGCACTGAGAAACCCAAACTGCTTCGCATTCCTCCTACAAAGTCAGACCTTACGACCCCATCCTTACAGGAGAAAGTCGGCCTGCGTTCCTGCTGTAACCAAAGCACAGTTCTTCCTCTTACACTGCAGGGTTTTAGAAGAAGCTAAGCCCGATAGCCTACCTAGAGCGCTCCTTGGGGGAGGCGGTTGGCTACACGCAGAACTCCGTGCCAAATAAACTTTATTCAAGGAAGGGACCAGTGTGTAGCTAGAGTGCATATTTACTTGGTAGAAATCACAAGGAGCTAGGCTGCGTGTTCGCTGGAAGCGGGGACCTTATGGCACAAGCCTTGCTTTCCCATTTTGAAAGCTCCATTCGTGCTGCCCTGAAGCTACCTAAATAACAGTTTTAGGACGTGCTTTTAGTCACTGTAGGCAGGGCTCTGGGAAGGGAACGAGTGTTCTCTCCATCAACAGGGTGCTTTCATAGCCTGGGTGGGAGCTTCTCCTGAGACGCTCTAGAGCTGAAAGGAAACTTGACGTGAGTCCTTTCCTCAAGGTAAAGCCTTGACTAGGCCTGCCGAAGCTCAGCTTGGAGCAGTTGCCTTGAGGCCTTCGTTTCAGGTCTGTTTTCTTTTAAGGTTAGTAAGCTTTTCAAGACAGCGAGGACCTCGCGTGGGCACCCTATTCCCTGCAAGAACACCGAGTACCGGCAGGCTCCACTGGGCTGCTAAGAAACATCCAGGCCCGGAAACCTTTCCCAGTCACTCTGTGTATGCTGAGTGGAGGGCAACACACTGCACTCTTCCTTGGGAGAGCTAGATTTCCTCAGCACTCCAACAGCTCCAGGAAATGTGTTCTCTCACGTCCTACATGTCATGCTAATCTGCCTCATTGCCCTAGGCTGAGCGGCACTGAGAAACCCAAACGGCTTCGCATTCCTCCTACAAAGTCAGACCTTACGACCCCATCCTTACAGGAGAAAGTCGGCCTGCGTTCCTGCTGTAACCAAAGCACAGTTCTTCCTCTTACACTGCAGGGTTTTAGAAGAAGCTAAGCCCGATAGCCTACCTAGAGCGCTCCTTGGGGGAGGCGGTTGGCTACACGCAGAACTCCGTGCCAAATAAACTTTATTCAAGGAAGGGACCAGTGTGTAGCTAGAGTGCATATTTACTTGGTAGAAATCACAAGGAGGTAGGCTGCGTGTTCGCTGGAAGCGGGGACCTTATGGCACAAGCCTTGCTTTCCCATTTTGAAAGCTCCATTCGTGCTGCCCTGAAGCTACCTAAATAACAGTTTTAGGACGTGCTTTTAGTCACTGTAGGCAGGGCTCTGGGAAGGGAACGAGTGTTCTCTCCATCAACAGGGTGCTTTCATAGCCTGGGTGGGAGCTTCTCCTGAGACGCTCTAGAGCTGAAAGGAAACTTGACGTGAGTCCTTTCCTCAAGGTAAAGCCTTGACTAGGCCTGCCGAAGCTCAGCTTGGAGCAGTTGCCTTGAGGCCTTCGTTTCAGGTCTGTTTTCTTTTAAGGTTAGTAAGCTTTTCAAGACAGCGAGGACCTCGCGTGGGCACGCTATTCCCTGCAAGAACACCGAGTACCGGCAGGCTCCACTGGGCTGCTAAGAAACATCCAGGCCCGGAAACCTTTCCCAGTCACTCTGTGTATGCTGAGTGGAGGGCAACACACTGCACTCTTCCTCGGGAGAGCTAGATTTCCTCAGCACTCCAACAGCTCCAGGAAATGTGTTCTCTCACGTCCTACATGTCATGCTAATCTGCCTCATTGCCCTAGGCTGAGCGGCACTGAGAAACCCAAACTGCTTCGCATTCCTCCTACAAAGTCAGACCTTACGACCCCATCCTTACAGGAGAAAGTCGGCCTGCGTTCCTGCTGTAACCAAAGCACAGTTCTTCCTCTTACACTGCAGGGTTTTAGAAGAAGCTAAGCCCGATAGCCTACCTAGAGCGCTCCTTGGGGGAGGCGGTTGGCTACACGCAGAACTCCGTGCCAAATAAACTTTATTCAAGGAAGGGACCAGTGTGTAGCTAGAGTGCATATTTACTTGGTAGAAATCACAAGGAGCTAGGCTGCGTGTTCGCTGGAAGCGGGGACCTTATGGCACAAGCCTTGCTTTCCCATTTTGAAAGCTCCATTCGTGCTGCCCTGAAGCTACCTAAATAACAGTTTTAGGACGTGCTTTTAGTCACTGTAGGCAGGGCTCTGGGAAGGGAACGAGTGTTCTCTCCATCAACAGGGTGCTTTCATAGCCTGGGTGGGAGCTTCTCCTGAGACGCTCTAGAGCTGAAAGGAAACTTGACGTGAGTCCTTTCCTCAAGGTAAAGCCTTGACTAGGCCTGCCGAAGCTCAGCTTGGAGCAGTTGCCTTGAGGCCTTCGTTTCAGGTCTGTTTTCTTTTAAGGTTAGTAAGCTTTTCAAGACAGCGAGGACCTCGCGTGGGCACCCTATTCCCTGCAAGAACACCGAGTACCGGCAGGCTCCACTGGGCTGCTAAGAAACATCCAGGCCCGGAAACCTTTCCCAGTCACTCTGTGTATGCTGAGTGGAGGGCAACACACTGCACTCTTCCTTGGGAGAGCTAGATTTCCTCAGCACTCCAACAGCTCCAGGAAATGTGTTCTCTCACGTCCTACATGTAATGCTAATCTGCCTCATTGCCCTAGGCTGAGCGGCACTGAGAAACCCAAACTGCTTCGCATTCCTCCTACAAAGTCAGACCTTACGACCCCATCCTTACAGGAGAAAGTCGGCCTGCGTTCCTGCTGTAACCAAAGCACAGTTCTTCCTCTTACACTGCAGGGTTTTAGAAGAAGCTAAGCCCGATAGCCTACCTAGAGCGCTCCTTGGGGGAGGCGGTTGGGTACACGCAGAACTCCGTGCCAAATAAACTTTATTCAAGGAAGGGACCAGTGTGTAGCTAGAGTGCCTATTTACTTGGTAGAAATCACAAGGAGGTAGGCTGCGTGTTCGCTGGAAGCGGGGACCTTATGGCACAAGCCTTGCTTTCCCATTTTGAAAGCTCCATTCGTGCTGCCCTGAAGCTACCTAAATAACAGTTTTAGGACGTGCTTTTAGTCACTGTAGGCAGGGCTCTGGGAAGGGAACGAGTGTTCTCTCCATCAACAGGGTGCTTTCATAGCCTGGGTGGGAGCTTCTCCTGAGACGCTCTAGAGCTGAAAGGAAACTTGACGTGAGGCCTTTCCTCAAGGTAAAGACTTGACTAGGCCTGCCGAAGCTCAGCTTGGAGCAGTTGCCTTGAGGCCTTCGTTTCAGGTCTGTTTTCTTTTAAGGTTAGTAAGCTTTTCAAGACAGCGAGGACCTCGCGTGGGCACCCTATTCCCTGCAAGAACACCGAGGACCGGCAGGCTCCACTGGGCTGCTAAGAAACATCCAGGCCCGGAAACCTTTCCCAGTCACTCTGTGTATGCTGAGTGGAGGGCAACACACTGCACTCTTCCTTGGGAGAGCTAGATTTCCTCAGCACTCCAACAGCTCCAGGAAATGTGTTCTCTCACGTCCTACATGTCATGCTAATCTGCCTCATTGCCCTAGGCTGAGCGGCACTGAGAAACCCAAACGGCTTCGCATTCCTCCTACAAAGTCAGACCTTAAGACCCCATCCTTACAGGAGAAAGTCGGCCTGCGTTCCTGCTGTAACCAAAGCACAGTTCTTCCTCTTACACTGCAGGGTTTTAGAAGAAGCTAAGCCCGATAGCCTACCTAGAGCGCTCCTTGGGGGAGGCGGTTGGCTACACGCAGAACTCCGTGCCAAATAAACTTTATTCAAGGAAGGGACCAGTGTGTAGCTAGAGTGCATATTTACTTGGTAGAAATCACAAGGAGGTAGGTTGCGTGTTCGCTGGAAGCAGGGACCTTATGGCACAAGCCTTGCTTTCCCATTTTGAAAGCTCCATTCGTGCTGCCCTGAAGCTACCTAAATAACAGTTTTAGGACGTGCTTTTAGTCACTGTAGGCAGGGCTCTGGGAAGGGAACGAGTGTTCTCTCCATCAACAGGGTGCTTTCATAGCCTGGGTGGGAGCTTCTCCTGAGACGCTCTAGAGCTGAAAGGAAACTTGACGTGAGTCCTTTCCTCAAGGTAAAGCCTTGACTAGGCCTGCCGAAGCTCAGCTTGGAGCAGTTGCCTTGAGGCCTTCGTTTCAGGTCTGTTTTCTTTTAGGGTTAGTAAGCTTTTCAAGACAGCGAGGACCTCGCGTGGGCACCCTATTCCCTGCAAGAACACCGAGTACCGGCAGGCTCCACTGGGCTGCTAAGAAACATCCAGGCCCGGAAACCTTTCCCAGTCACTCTGTGTATGCTGAGTGGAGGGCAACACACTGCACTCTTCCTCGGGAGAGCTAGATTTCCTCAGCACTCCAACAGCTCCAGGAAATGTGTTCTCTCACGTCCTACATGTCATGCTAATCTGCCTCATTGCCCTAGGCTGAGCGGCACTGAGAAACCCAAACTGCTTCGCATTCCTCCTACAAAGTCAGACCTTACGACCCCATCCTTACAGGAGAAAGTCGGCCTGCGTTCCTGCTGTAACCAAAGCACAGTTCTTCCTCTTACACTGCAGGGTTTTAGAAGAAGCTAAGCCCGATAGCCTACCTAGAGCGCTCCTTGGGGGAGGCGGTTGGCTACACGCAGAACTCCGTGCCAAATAAACTTTATTCAAGGAAGGGACCAGTGTGTAGCTAGAGTGCATATTTACTTGGTAGAAATCACAAGGAGCTAGGCTGCGTGTTCGCTGGAAGCGGGGACCTTATGGCACAAGCCTTGCTTTCCCATTTTGAAAGCTCCATTCGTGCTGCCCTGAAGCTACCTAAATAACAGTTTTAGGACGTGCTTTTAGTCACTGTAGGCAGGGCTCTGGGAAGGGAACGAGTGTTCTCTCCATCAACAGGGTGCTTTCATAGCCTGGGTGGGAGCTTCTCCTGAGACGCTCTAGAGCTGAAAGGAAACTTGACATGAGGCCTTTCCTCAAGGTAAAGACTTGACTAGGCCTGCCGAAGCTCAGCTTGGAGCAGTTGCCTTGAGGCCTTCGTTTCAGGTCTGTTTTCTTTTAAGGTTAGTAAGCTTTTCAAGACAGCGAGGACCTCGCGTGGGCACCCTATTCCCTGCAAGAACACCGAGTACCGGCAGGCTCCACTGGGCTGCTAAGAAACATCCAGGCCCGGAAACCTTTCCCAGTCACTCTGTGTATGCTGAGTGGAGGGCAACACACTGCACTCTTCCTTGGGAGAGCTAGATTTCCTCAGCACTCCAACAGCTCCAGGAAATGTGTTCTCTCACGTCCTACATGTCATGCTAATCTGCCTCATTGCCCTAGGCTGAGCGGCACTGAGAAACCCAAACTGCTTCGCATTCCTCCTACAAAGTCAGACCTTAAGACCCCATCCTTACAGGAGAAAGTCGGCCTGCGTTCCTGCTGTAACCAAAGCACAGTTCTTCCTCTTACACTGCAGGGTTTTAGAAGAAGCTAAGCCCGATAGCCTACCTAGAGCGCTCCTTGGGGGAGGCGGTTGGCTACACGCAGAACTCCGTGCCAAATAAACTTTATTCAAGGAAGGGACCAGTGTGTAGCTAGAGTGCATATTTACTTGGTAGAAATCACAAGGAGGTAGGCTGCGTGTTCGCTGGAAGCGGGGACCTTATGGCACAAGCCTTGCTTTCCCATTTTGAAAGCTCCATTCGTGCTGCCCTGAAGCTACCTAAATAACAGTTTTAGGACGTGCTTTTAGTCACTGTAGGCAGGGCTCTGGGAAGGAAACGAGTGTTCTCTCCATCAACAGGGTGCTTTCATAGCCGGGGTGGGAGCTTCTCCTGAGACGCTCTAGAGCTGAAAGGAAACTTGACGTGAGGCCTTTCCTCAAGGTAAAGCCTTGACTAGGCCTGCCGAAGCTCAGCTTGGAGCAGTTGCCTTGAGGCCTTCGTTTCAGGTCTGTTTTCTTTTAAGGTTAGTAAGCTTTTCAAGACAGCGAGGACCTCGCGTGGGCACCCTATTCCCTGCAAGAACACCGAGTACCGGCAGGCTCCACTGGGCTGCTAAGATACATCCAGGCCCGGAAACCTTTCCCAGTCACTCTGTGTATGCTGAGTGGAGGGCAACACACTGCACACTTCCTTGGGAGAACTAGATTTCCTCAGCACTCCAACAGCTCCAGGAAATGTGTTCTCTCACGTCCTACATGTCATGCTAATCTGCCTCATTGCCCTAGGCTGAGCGGCACTGAGAAACCCAAACTGCTTCGCATTCCTCCTACAAAGTCAGACCTTACGACCCCATCCTTACAGGAGAAAGTCGGCCTGCGTTCCTGCTGTAACCAAAGCACAGTTCTTCCTCTTACACTGCAGGGTTTTAGAAGAAGCTAAGCCCGATAGCCTACCTAGAGCGCTCCTTGGGGGAGGCGGTTGGCTACACGCAGAACTCCGTGCCAAATACACTTGATTCAAGGAAGGGACCAGTGTGTAGCTAGAGTGCATATTTACTTGGTAGAAATCACAAGGAGGTAGGCTGCGTGTTCGCTGGAAGCGGGGACCTTATGGCACAAGCCTTGCTTTCCCATTTTGAAAGCTCCATTCGTGCTGCCCTGAAGCTACCTAAATAACAGTTTTAGGACGTGCTTTTAGTCACTGTAGGCAGGGCTCTGGGAAGGGAACGAGTGTTCTCTCCATCAACAGGGTGCTTTCATAGCCTGGGTGGGAGCTTCTCCTGAGACGCTCTAGAGCTGAAAGGAAACTTGACGTGAGTCCTTTCCTCAAGGTAAAGCCTTGACTAGGCCTGCCGAAGCTCAGCTTGGAGCAGTTGCCTTGAGGCCTTCATTTCAGGTCTGTTTTCTTTTAAGGTTAGTAAGCTTTTCAAGACAGCGAGGACCTCGCGTGGGCACCCTATTCCCTGCAAGAACACCGAGTACCGGCAGGCTCCACTGGGCTGCTAAGATACATCCAGGCCCGGAAACCTTTCCCAGTCACTCTGTGTATGCTGAGTGGAGGGCAACACACTGCACTCTTCCTTGGGAGAGCTAGATTTCCTCAGCACTCCAACAGCTCCAGGAAATGTGTTCTCTCACGTCCTACATGTCATGCTAATCTGCCTCATTGCCCTAGGCTGAGCGGCACTGAGAAACCCAAACTGCTTCGCATTCCTCCTACAAAGTCAGACCTTAAGACCCCATCCTTACAGGAGAAAGTCGGCCTGCGTTCCTGCTGTAACCAAAGCACAGTTCTTCCTCTTACACTGCAGGGTTTTAGAAGAAGCTAAGCCCGATAGCCTACCTAGAGCGCTCCTTGGGGGAGGCGGTTGGCTACACGCAGAACTCCGTGCCAAATAAACTTTATTCAAGGAAGGGACCAGTGTGTAGCTAGAGTGCATATTTACTTGGTAGAAATCACAAGGAGGTAGGCTGCGTGTTCGCTGGAAGCGGGGACCTTATGGCACAAGCCTTGCTTTCCCATTTTGAAAGCTCCATTCGTGCTGCCCTGAAGCTACCTAAATAACAGTTTTAGGACGTGCTTTTAGTCACTGTAGGCAGGGCTCTGGGAAGGGAACGAGTGTTCTCTCCATCAACAGGGTGCTTTCATAGCCGGGGTGGGAGCTTCTCCTGAGACGCTCTAGAGCTGAAAGGAAACTTGACGTGAGGCCTTTCCTCAAGGTAAAGCCTTGACTAGGCCTGCCGAAGCTCAGCTTGGAGCAGTTGCCTTGAGGCCTTCGTTTCAGGTCTGTTTTCTTTTAAGGTTAGTAAGCTTTTCAAGACAGCGAGGACCTCGCGTGGGCACCCTATTCCCTGCAAGAACACCGAGTACCGGCAGGCTCCACTGGGCTGCTAAGAAACATCCAGGCCCGGAAACCTTTCCCAGTCACTCTGTGTATGCTGAGTGGAGGGCAACACACTGCACTCTTCCTCGGGAGAGCTAGATTTCCTCAGCACTCCAACAGCTCCAGGAAATGTGTTCTCTCACGTCCTACATGTCATGCTAATCTGCCTCATTGCCCTAGGCTGAGCGGCACTGAGAAACCCAAACTGCTTCGCATTCCTCCTACAAAGTCAGACCTTACGACCTCATCCTTACAGGAGAAAGTCGGCCTGCGTTCCTGCTGTAACCAAAGCACAGTTCTTCCTCTTACACTGCAGGGTTTTAGAAGAAGCTAAGCCCGATAGCCTACCTAGAGCGCTCCTTGGGGGAGGCGGTTGGCTACACGCAGAACTCCGTGCCAAATACACTTGATTCAAGGAAGGGACCAGTGTGTAGCTAGAGTGCATATTTACTTGGTAGAAATCACAAGGAGGTAGGCTGCGTGTTCGCTGGAAGCGGGGACCTTATGGCACAAGCCTTGCTTTCCCATTTTGAAAGCTCCATTCGTGCTGCCCTGAAGCTACCTAAATAACAGTTTTAGGACGTGCTTTTAGTCACTGTAGGCAGGGCTCTGGGAAGGGAACGAGTGTTCTCTCCATCAACAGGGTGCTTTCATAGCCTGGGTGGGAGCTTCTCCTGAGACGCTCTAGAGCTGAAAGGAAACTTGACGTGAGGCCTTTCCTCAAGGTAAAGACTTGACTAGGCCTGCCGAAGCTCAGCTTGGAGCAGTTGCCTTGAGGCCTTCGTTTCAGGTCTGTTTTCTTTTAAGGTTAGTAAGCTTTTCAAGACAGCGAGGACCTCGCGTGGGCACCCTATTCCCTGCAAGAACACCGAGTACCGGCAGGCTCCACTGGGCTGCTAAGAAACATCCAGGCCCGGAAACCTTTCCCAGTCACTCTGTGTATGCTGAGTGGAGGGCAACACACTGCACTCTTCCTTGGGAGAGCTAGATTTCCTCAGCACTCCAACAGCTCCAGGAAATGTGTTCTCTCACGTCCTACATGTCATGCTAATCTGCCTCATTGCCCTAGGCTGAGCGGCACTGAGAAACCCAAACTGCTTCGCATTCCTCCTACAAAGTCAGACCTTACGACGCCATCCTTACAGGAAAAAGTCAGCCTGCGTTCCTGCTGTAACCAAAGCACAGTTCTTCCTCTTACACTGCAGGGTTTTAGAAGAAGCTAAGCCCGATAGCCTACCTAGAGCGCTCCTTGGGGGAGGCGGTTGGCTACACGCAGAACTCCGTGCCAAATAAACTTTATTCAAGGAAGGGACCAGTGTGTAGCTAGAGTGCATATTTACTTGGTAGAAATCACAAGGAGGTAGGCTGCGTGTTCGCTGGAAGCGGGGACCTTATGGCACAAGCCTTGCTTTCCCATTTTGAAAGCTCCATTCGTGCTGCCCTGAAGCTACCTAAATAACAGTTTTAGGACGTGCTTTTAGTCACTGTAGGCAGGGCTCTGGGAAGGGAACGAGTGTTCTCTCCATCAACAGGGTGCTTTCATAGCCTGGGTGGGAGCTTCTCCTGAGACGCTCTAGAGCTGAAAGGAAACTTGACGTGAGTCCTTTCCTCAAGGTAAAGCCTTGACTAGGCCTGCCGAAGCTCAGCTTGGAGCAGTTGCCTTGAGGCCTTCGTTTCAGGTCTGTTTTCTTTTAGGGTTAGTAAGCTTTTCAAGACAGCGAGGACCTCGCGTGGGCACCCTATTCCCTGCAAGAACACCGAGTACCGGCAGGCTCCACTGGGCTGCTAAGAAACATCCAGGCCCGGAAACCTTTCCCAGTCACTCTGTGTATGCTGAGTGGAGGGCAACACACTGCACTCTTCCTCGGGAGAGCTAGATTTCCTCAGCACTCCAACAGCTCCAGGAAATGTGTTCTCTCACGTCCTACATGTCATGCTAATCTGCCTCATTGCCCTAGGCTGAGCGGCACTGAGAAACCCAAACTGCTTCGCATTCCTCCTACAAAGTCAGACCTTACGACCCCATCCTTACAGGAGAAAGTCGGCCTGCGTTCCTGCTGTAACCAAAGCACAGTTCTTCCTCTTACACTGCAGGGTTTTAGAAGAAGCTAAGCCCGATAGCCTACCTAGAGCGCTCCTTGGGGGAGGCGGTTGGCTACACGCAGAACTCCGTGCCAAATAAACTTTATTCAAGGAAGGGACCAGTGTGTAGCTAGAGTGCATATTTACTTGGTAGAAATCACAAGGAGGTAGGCTGCGTGTTCGCTGGAAGCGGGGACCTTATGGCACAAGCCTTGCTTTCCCATTTTGAAAGCTCCATTCGTGCTGCCCTGAAGCTACCTAAATAACAGTTTTAGGACGTGCTTTTAGTCACTGTAGGCAGGGCTCTGGGAAGGGAACGAGTGTTCTCTCCATCAACAGGGTGCTTTCATAGCCGGGGTGGGAGCTTCTCCTGAGACGCTCTAGAGCTGAAAGGAAACTTGACGTGAGGCCTTTCCTCAAGGTAAAGCCTTGACTAGGCCTGCCGAAGCTCAGCTTGGAGCAGTTGCCTTGAGGCCTTCGTTTCAGGTCTGTTTTCTTTTAAGGTTAGTAAGCTTTTCAAGACAGCGAGGACCTCGCGTGGGCACCCTATTCCCTGCAAGAACACCGAGTACCGGCAGGCTCCACTGGGCTGCTAAGATACATCCAGGCCCGGAAACCTTTCCCAGTCACTCTGTGTATGCTGAGTGGAGGGCAACACACTGCACACTTCCTTGGGAGAACTAGATTTCCTCAGCACTCCAACAGCTCCAGGAAATGTGTTCTCTCACGTCCTACATGTCATGCTAATCTGCCTCATTGCCCTAGGCTGAGCGGCACTGAGAAACCCAAACTGCTTCGCATTCCTCCTACAAAGTCAGACCTTACGACCCCATCCTTACAGGAGAAAGTCGGCCTGCGTTCCTGCTGTAACCAAAGCACAGTTCTTCCTCTTACACTGCAGGGTTTTAGAAGAAGCTAAGCCCGATAGCCTACCTAGAGCGCTCCTTGGGGGAGGCGGTTGGCTACACGCAGAACTCCGTGCCAAATAAACTTTATTCAAGGAAGGGACCAGTGTGTAGCTAGAGTGTATATTTACTTGGTAGAAATCACAAGGAGGTAGGCTGCGTGTTCGCTGGAAGCGGGGACCTTATGGCACAAGCCTTGCTTTCCCATTTTGAAAGCTCCATTCGTGCTGCCCTGAAGCTACCTAAATAACAGTTTTAGGACGTGCTTTTAGTCACTGTAGGCAGGGCTCTGGGAAGGGAACGAGTGTTCTCTCCATCAACAGGGTGCTTTCATAGCCGGGGTGGGAGCTTCTCCAGACACGCTCTAGAGCTGAAAGGAAACTTGACGTGAGTCCTTTCCTCAAGGTAAAGCCTTGACTAGGCCTGCCGAAGCTCAGCTTGGAGCAGTTGCCTCGAGGCCTTAGTTTCAGGTCTGTTTTCTTTTAAGGTTAGTAAGCTTTTCAAGACAGCGAGGACCTCGCGTGGGCACCCTATTCCCTGCAAGAACACCGACTACCGGCAGGCTCCACTGGGATGCTAAGATACATCCAGGCCCGGAAACCTTTCCCAATCACTCTGTGTATGCTGAGTGGAGGGCAACACACTGCACTCTTCCTTGGGAGAGCTAGATTTCCTCAGCACTCCAACAGCTCCAGGAAATGTGTTCTCTCACGTCCTACATGTCATGCTAATCTGCCTCATTGCCCTAGGCTGAGCGGCACTGAGAAACCCAAACTGCTTCGCATTCCTCCTACAAAGTCAGACCTTACGACCCCATCCTTACAGGAGAAAGTCGGCCTGCGTTCCTGCTGTAACCAAAGCACAGTTCTTCCTCTTACACTGCAGGGTTTTAGAAGAAGCTAAGCCCGATAGCCTACCTAGAGCGCTCCTTGGGGGAGGCGGTTGGCTACACGCAGAACTCCGTGCCAAATACACTTGATTCAAGGAAGGGACCAGTGTGTAGCTAGAGTGCATATTTACTTGGTAGAAATCACAAGGAGGTAGGCTGCGTGTTCGCTGGAAGCGGGGACCTTATGGCACAAGCCTTGCTTTCCCATTTTGAAAGCTCCATTCGTGCTGCCCTGAAGCTACCTAAATAACAGTTTTAGGACGTGCTTTTAGTCACTGTAGGCAGGGCTCTGGGAAGGGAACGAGTGTTCTCTCCATCAACAGGGTGCTTTCATAGCCTGGGTGGGAGCTTCTCCTGAGACGCTCTAGAGCTGAAAGGAAACTTGACGTGAGTCCTTTCCTCAAGGTAAAGCCTTGACTAGGCCTGCCGAAGCTCAGCTTGGAGCAGTTGCCTTGAGGCCTTCGTTTCAGGTCTGTTTTCTTTTAAGGTTAGTAAGCTTTTCAAGACAGCGAGGACCTCGCGTGGGCACGCTATTCCCTGCAAGAACACCGAGTACCGGCAGGCTCCACTGGGCTGCTAAGAAACATCCAGGCCCGGAAACCTTTCCCAGTCACTCTGTGTATGCTGAGTGGAGGGCAACACACTGCACTCTTCCTCGGGAGAGCTAGATTTCCTCAGCACTCCAACAGCTCCAGGAAATGTGTTCTCTCACGTCCTACATGTCATGCTAATCTGCCTCATTGCCCTAGGCTGAGCGGCACTGAGAAACCCAAACTGCTTCGCATTCCTCCTACAAAGTCAGACCTTACGACCCCATCCTTACAGGAGAAAGTCGGCCTGCGTTCCTGCTGTAACCAAAGCACAGTTCTTCCTCTTACACTGCAGGGTTTTAGAAGAAGCTAAGCCCGATAGCCTACCTAGAGCGCTCCTTGGGGGAGGCGGTTGGCTACACGCAGAACTCCGTGCCAAATAAACTTTATTCAAGGAAGGGACCAGTGTGTAGCTAGAGTGCATATTTACTTGGTAGAAATCACAAGGAGCTAGGCTGCGTGTTCGCTGGAAGCGGGGACCTTATGGCACAAGCCTTGCTTTCCAATTTTGAAAGCTCCATTCGTGCTGCCCTGAAGCTACCTAAATAACAGTTTTAGGACGTGCTTTTAGTCACTGTAGGCAGGGCTCTGGGAAGGGAACGAGTGTTCTCTCCATCAACAGGGTGCTTTCATAGCCTGGGTGGGAGCTTCTCCTGAGACGCTCTAGAGCTGAAAGGAAACTTGACGTGAGTCCTTTCCTCAAGGTAAAGCCTTGACTAGGCCTGCCGAAGCTCAGCTTGGAGCAGTTGCCTTGAGGCCTTCGTTTCAGGTCTGTTTTCTTTTAAGGTTAGTAAGCTTTTCAAGACAGCGAGGACCTCGCGTGGGCACCCTATTCCCTGCAAGAACACCGAGTACCGGCAGGCTCCACTGGGCTGCTAAGAAACATCCAGGCCCGGAAACCTTTCCCAGTCACTCTGTGTATGCTGAGTGGAGGGCAACACACTGCACTCTTCCTTGGGAGAGCTAGATTTCCTCAGCACTCCAACAGCTCCAGGAAATGTGTTCTCTCACGTCCTACATGTCATGCTAATCTGCCTCATTGCCCTAGGCTGAGCGGCACTGAGAAACCCAAACTGCTTCGCATTCCTCCTACAAAGTCAGACCTTACGACCCCATCCTTACAGGAGAAAGTCGGCCTGCGTTCCTGCTGTAACCAAAGCACAGTTCTTCCTCTTACACTGCAGGGTTTTAGAAGAAGCTAAGCCCGATAGCCTACCTAGAGCGCTCCTTGGGGGAGGCGGTTGGGTACACGCAGAACTCCGTGCCAAATAAACTTTATTCAAGGAAGGGACCAGTGTGTAGCTAGAGTGCATATTTACTTGGTAGAAATCACAAGGAGGTAGGCTGCGTGTTCGCTGGAAGCGGGGACCTTATGGCACAAGCCTTGCTTTCCCATTTTGAAAGCTCCATTCGTGCTGCCCTGAAGCTACCTAAATAACAGTTTTAGGACGTGCTTTTAGTCACTGTAGGCAGGGCTCTGGGAAGGGAACGAGTGTTCTCTCCATCAACAGGGTGCTTTCATAGCCTGGGTGGGAGCTTCTCCTGAGACGCTCTAGAGCTGAAAGGAAACTTGACGTGAGTCCTTTCCTCAAGGTAAAGCCTTGACTAGGCCTGCCGAAGCTCAGCTTGGAGCAGTTGCCTTGAGGCCTTCGTTTCAGGTCTGTTTTCTTTTAAGGTTAGTAAGCTTTTCAAGACAGCGAGGACCTCGCGTGGGCACGCTATTCCCTGCAAGAACACCGAGTACCGGCAGGCTCCACTGGGCTGCTAAGAAACATCCAGGCCCGGAAACCTTTCCCAGTCACTCTGTGTATGCTGAGTGGAGGGCAACACACTGCACTCTTCCTCGGGAGAGCTAGATTTCCTCAGCACTCCAACAGCTCCAGGAAATGTGTTCTCTCACGTCCTACATGTCATGCTAATCTGCCTCATTGCCCTAGGCTGAGCGGCACTGAGAAACCCAAACTGCTTCGCATTCCTCCTACAAAGTCAGACCTTACGACCCCATCCTTACAGGAGAAAGTCGGCCTGCGTTCCTGCTGTAACCAAAGCACAGTTCTTCCTCTTACACTGCAGGGTTTTAGAAGAAGCTAAGCCCGATAGCCTACCTAGAGCGCTCCTTGGGGGAGGCGGTTGGCTACACGCAGAACTCCGTGCCAAATAAACTTTATTCAAGGAAGGGACCAGTGTGTAGCTAGAGTGCATATTTACTTGGTAGAAATCACAAGGAGCTAGGCTGCGTGTTCGCTGGAAGCGGGGACCTTATGGCACAAGCCTTGCTTTCCCATTTTGAAAGCTCCATTCGTGCTGCCCTGAAGCTACCTAAATAACAGTTTTAGGACGTGCTTTTAGTCACTGTAGGCAGGGCTCTGGGAAGGGAACGAGTGTTCTCTCCATCAACAGGGTGCTTTCATAGCCTGGGTGGGAGCTTCTCCTGAGACGCTCTAGAGCTGAAAGGAAACTTGACGTGAGTCCTTTCCTCAAGGTAAAGCCTTGACTAGGCCTGCCGAAGCTCAGCTTGGAGCAGTTGCCTTGAGGCCTTCGTTTCAGGTCTGTTTTCTTTTAAGGTTAGTAAGCTTTTCAAGACAGCGAGGACCTCGCGTGGGCACCCTATTCCCTGCAAGAACACCGAGTACCGGCAGGCTCCACTGGGCTGCTAAGAAACATCCAGGCCCGGAAACCTTTCCCAGTCACTCTGTGTATGCTGAGTGGAGGGCAACACACTGCACTCTTCCTTGGGAGAGCTAGATTTCCTCAGCACTCCAACAGCTCCAGGAAATGTGTTCTCTCACGTCCTACATGTAATGCTAATCTGCCTCATTGCCCTAGGCTGAGCGGCACTGAGAAACCCAAACTGCTTCGCATTCCTCCTACAAAGTCAGACCTTACGACCCCATCCTTACAGGAGAAAGTCGGCCTGCGTTCCTGCTGTAACCAAAGCACAGTTCTTCCTCTTACACTGCAGGGTTTTAGAAGAAGCTAAGCCCGATAGCCTACCTAGAGCGCTCCTTGGGGGAGGCGGTTGGGTACACGCAGAACTCCGTGCCAAATAAACTTTATTCAAGGAAGGGACCAGTGTGTAGCTAGAGTGCATATTTACTTGGTAGAAATCACAAGGAGGTAGGCTGCGTGTTCGCTGGAAGCGGGGACCTTATGGCACAAGCCTTGCTTTCCCATTTTGAAAGCTCCATTCGTGCTGCCCTGAAGCTACCTAAATAACAGTTTTAGGACGTGCTTTTAGTCACTGTAGGCAGGGCTCTGGGAAGGGAACGAGTGTTCTCTCCATCAACAGGGTGCTTTCATAGCCTGGGTGGGAGCTTCTCCTGAGACGCTCTAGAGCTGAAAGGAAACTTGACGTGAGTCCTTTCCTCAAGGTAAAGCCTTGACTAGGCCTGCCGAAGCTCAGCTTGGAGCAGTTGCCTTGAGGCCTTCGTTTCAGGTCTGTTTTCTTTTAAGGTTAGTAAGCTTTTCAAGACAGCGAGGACCTCGCGTGGGCACGCTATTCCCTGCAAGAACACCGAGTACCGGCAGGCTCCACTGGGCTGCTAAGAAACATCCAGGCCCGGAAACCTTTCCCAGTCACTCTGTGTATGCTGAGTGGAGGGCAACACACTGCACTCTTCCTTGGGAGAGCTAGATTTCCTCAGCACTCCAACAGCTCCAGGAAATGTGTTCTCTCACGTCCTACATGTCATGCTAATCTGCCTCATTGCCCTAGGCTGAGCGGCACTGAGAAACCCAAACTGCTTCGCATTCCTCCTACAAAGTCAGACCTTACGACCCCATCCTTACAGGAGAAAGTCGGCCTGCGTTCCTGCTGTAACCAAAGCACAGTTCTTCCTCTTACACTGCAGGGTTTTAGAAGAAGCTAAGCCCGATAGCCTACCTAGAGCGCTCCTTGGGGGAGGCGGTTGGCTACACGCAGAACTCCGTGCCAAATAAACTTTATTCAAGGAAGGGACCAGTGTGTAGCTAGAGTGCATATTTACTTGGTAGAAATCACAAGGAGGTAGGCTGCGTGTTCGCTGGAAGCGGGGACCTTATGGCACAAGCCTTGCTTTCCCATTTTGAAAGCTCCATTCGTGCTGCCCTGAAGCTACCTAAATAACAGTTTTAGGACGTGCTTTTAGTCACTGTAGGCAGGGCTCTGGGAAGGGAACGAGTGTTCTCTCCATCAACAGGGTGCTTTCATAGCCTGGGTGGGAGCTTCTCCTGAGACGCTCTAGAGCTGAAAGGAAACTTGACGTGAGTCCTTTCCTCAAGGTAAAGCCTTGACTAGGCCTGCCGAAGCTCAGCTTGGAGCAGTTGCCTTGAGGCCTTCGTTTCAGGTCTGTTTTCTTTTAGGGTTAGTAAGCTTTTCAAGACAGCGAGGACCTCGCGTGGGCACCCTATTCCCTGCAAGAACACCGAGTACCGGCAGGCTCCACTGGGCTGCTAAGAAACATCCAGGCCCGGAAACCTTTCCCAGTCACTCTGTGTATGCTGAGTGGAGGGCAACACACTGCACTCTTCCTCGGGAGAGCTAGATTTCCTCAGCACTCCAACAGCTCCAGGAAATGTGTTCTCTCACGTCCTACATGTCATGCTAATCTGCCTCATTGCCCTAGGCTGAGCGGCACTGAGAAACCCAAACTGCTTCGCATTCCTCCTACAAAGTCAGACCTTACGACCCCATCCTTACAGGAGAAAGTCGGCCTGCGTTCCTGCTGTAACCAAAGCACAGTTCTTCCTCTTACACTGCAGGGTTTTAGAAGAAGCTAAGCCCGATAGCCTACCTAGAGCGCTCCTTGGGGGAGGCGGTTGGCTACACGCAGAACTCCGTGCCAAATAAACTTTATTCAAGGAAGGGACCAGTGTGTAGCTAGAGTGCATATTTACTTGGTAGAAATCACAAGGAGGTAGGCTGCGTGTTCGCTGGAAGCGGGGACCTTATGGCACAAGCCTTGCTTTCCCATTTTGAAAGCTCCATTCGTGCTGCCCTGAAGCTACCTAAATAACAGTTTTAGGACGTGCTTTTAGTCACTGTAGGCAGGGCTCTGGGAAGGGAACGAG
The DNA here is from genome assembly GCF_949987535.1 of Balaenoptera acutorostrata. Lineage (NCBI taxonomy): Eukaryota > Metazoa > Chordata > Mammalia > Artiodactyla > Balaenopteridae > Balaenoptera > Balaenoptera acutorostrata. The sequence goes on along the minus strand of NW_026645968.1, from coordinate 146,642 downwards.
TGTTCTCTCCATCAACAGGGTGCTTTCATAGCCTGGGTGGGAGCTTCTCCTGAGACGCTCTAGAGCTGAAAGGAAACTTGACATGAGGCCTTTCCTCAAGGTAAAGACTTGACTAGGCCTGCCGAAGCTCAGCTTGGAGCAGTTGCCTTGAGGCCTTCGTTTCAGGTCTGTTTTCTTTTAAGGTTAGTAAGCTTTTCAAGACAGCGAGGACCTCGCGTGGGCACCCTATTCCCTGCAAGAACACCGAGTACCGGCAGGCTCCACTGGGCTGCTAAGAAACATCCAGGCCCGGAAACCTTTCCCAGTCACTCTGTGTATGCTGAGTGGAGGGCAACACACTGCACTCTTCCTTGGGAGAGCTAGATTTCCTCAGCACTCCAACAGCTCCAGGAAATGTGTTCTCTCACGTCCTACATGTCATGCTAATCTGCCTCATTGCCCTAGGCTGAGCGGCACTGAGAAACCCAAACTGCTTCGCATTCCTCCTACAAAGCCATACCTTAAGACCCCATCCTTACAGGAGAAAGTCGGCCTGCGTTCCTGCTGTAACCAATGCACAGTTCTTCCTCTTACACTGCAGGGTTTTAGAAGAAGCTAAGCCCGATAGCCTACCTAAAGCGCTCCTTGGGGGAGGCGGTTGGCTAAACGCAGAACTCCGTGCCAAATAAACTTTATTCAAGGAAGGGACCAGTGTGTAGCTAGAGTGCATATTTACTTGGTAGAAATCACAAGGAGGTAGGCTGCGTGTTCGCTGGAAGCGGGGACCTTATGGCACAAGCCTTGCTTTCCCATTTTGAAAGCTCCATTCATGCTGCCCGGAAGCTACCTAAATAACAGTTTTAGGACGTGCTTTTAGTCACTGTAGGCAGGGCTCTGGGAAGGGAACGAGTGTTCTCTACATCAACAGGGTGCTTTCATAGCCGGGGTGGGAGCTGCTCCAGAGACGCCCTAGAGCTGAAAGGAAACGTGACGTGAGTCCTTTTCTCAAGGTAAAGCCTTGACTAGCCCGGCCGAAGCTCAGCTTGGAGCAGTTGCCTTGAGGCCTTAGTTTCAGGTCTGTTTTCTTTTAAGGTTAGTAAGCTTTTCAAGACACCGAGGACCTCGCGTGGGCACCCTATTCCCTGCAAGAACACCGAGGACCGGCAGGCTCCACTGGGCTGCTAAGAAACATCCAGGCCCGGAAACCTTTCCCAGTCACTCTGTGTATGCTGAGTGGAGGGCAACACACTGCACTCTTCCTCGGGAGAGCTAGATTTCCTCAGCACTCCAACAGCTCCAGGAAATGTGTTCTCTCACGTCCTACATGTCATGCTAATCTGCCTCATTGCCCTAGGCTGAGCGGCACTGAGAAACCCAAACTGCTTCGCATTCCTCCTACAAAGTCAGACCTTACGACCCCATCCTTACAGGAGAAAGTCGGCCTGCGTTCCTGCTGTAACCAAAGCACAGTTCTTCCTCTTACACTGCAGGGTTTTAGAAGAAGCTAAGCCCGATAGCCTACCTAGAGCGCTCCTTGGGGGAGGCGGTTGGCTACACGCAGAACTCCGTGCCAAATACACTTGATTCAAGGAAGGGACCAGTGTGTAGCTAGAGTGCATATTTACTTGGTAGAAATCACAAGGAGGTAGGCTGCGTGTTCGCTGGAAGCGGGGACCTTATGGCACAAGCCTTGCTTTCCCATTTTGAAAGCTCCATTCGTGCTGCCCTGAAGCTACCTAAATAACAGTTTTAGGACGTGCTTTTAGTCACTGTAGGCAGGGCTCTGGGAAGGGAACGAGTGTTCTCTCCATCAACAGGGTGCTTTCATAGCCTGGGTGGGAGCTTCTCCTGAGACGCTCTAGAGCTGAAAGGAAACTTGACGTGAGTCCTTTCCTCAAGGTAAAGCCTTGACTAGGCCTGCCGAAGCTCAGCTTGGAGCAGTTGCCTTGAGGCCTTCGTTTCAGGTCTGTTTTCTTTTAAGGTTAGTAAGCTTTTCAAGACAGCGAGGACCTCGCGTGGGCACCCTATTCCCTGCAAGAACACCGAGTACCGGCAGGCTCCACTGGGCTGCTAAGATACATCCAGGCCCGGAAACCTTTCCCAGTCACTCTGTGTATGCTGAGTGGAGGGCAACACACTGCACACTTCCTTGGGAGAACTAGATTTCCTCAGCACTCCAACAGCTCCAGGAAATGTGTTCTCTCACGTCCTACATGTCATGCTAATCTGCCTCATTGCCCTAGGCTGAGCGGCACTGAGAAACCCAAACTGCTTCGCATTCCTCCTACAAAGTCAGACCTTACGACCTCATCCTTACAGGAGAAAGTCGGCCTGCGTTCCTGCTGTAACCAAAGCACAGTTCTTCCTCTTACACTGCAGGGTTTTAGAAGAAGCTAAGCCCGATAGCCTACCTAGAGCGCTCCTTGGGGGAGGCGGTTGGCTACACGCAGAACTCCGTGCCAAATACACTTGATTCAAGGAAGGGACCAGTGTGTAGCTAGAGTGCATATTTACTTGGTAGAAATCACAAGGAGGTAGGCTGCGTGTTCGCTGGAAGCGGGGACCTTATGGCACAAGCCTTGCTTTCCCATTTTGAAAGCTCCATTCGTGCTGCCCTGAAGCTACCTAAATAACAGTTTTAGGACGTGCTTTTAGTCACTGTAGGCAGGGCTCTGGGAAGGGAACGAGTGTTCTCTCCATCAACAGGGTGCTTTCATAGCCTGGGTGGGAGCTTCTCCTGAGACGCTCTAGAGCTGAAAGGAAACTTGACGTGAGGCCTTTCCTCAAGGTAAAGCCTTGACTAGGCCTGCCGAAGCTCAGCTTGGAGCAGTTGCCTTGAGGCCTTCGTTTCAGGTCTGTTTTCTTTTAAGGTTAGTAAGCTTTTCAAGACAGCGAGGACCTCGCGTGGGCACCCTATTCCCTGCAAGAACACCGAGTACCGGCAGGCTCCACTGGGCTGCTAAGAAACATCCAGGCCCGGAAACCTTTCCCAGTCACTCTGTGTATGCTGAGTGGAGGGCAACACACTGCACTCTTCCTTGGGAGAGCTAGATTTCCTCAGCACTCCAACAGCTCCAGGAAATGTGTTCTCTCACGTCCTACATGTCATGCTAATCTGCCTCATTGCCCTAGGCTGAGCGGCACTGAGAAACCCAAACTGCTTCGCATTCCTCCTACAAAGTCAGACCTTACGACGCCATCCTTACAGGAAAAAGTCAGCCTGCGTTCCTGCTGTAACCAAAGCACAGTTCTTCCTCTTACACTGCAGGGTTTTAGAAGAAGCTAAGCCCGATAGCCTACCTAGAGCGCTCCTTGGGGGAGGCGGTTGGCTACACGCAGAACTCCGTGCCAAATAAACTTTATTCAAGGAAGGGACCAGTGTGTAGCTAGAGTGCATATTTACTTGGTAGAAATCACAAGGAGGTAGGCTGCGTGTTCGCTGGAAGCGGGGACCTTATGGCACAAGCCTTGCTTTCCCATTTTGAAAGCTCCATTCGTGCTGCCCTGAAGCTACCTAAATAACAGTTTTAGGACGTGCTTTTAGTCACTGTAGGCAGGGCTCTGGGAAGGGAACGAGTGTTCTCTCCATCAACAGGGTGCTTTCATAGCCTGGGTGGGAGCTTCTCCTGAGACGCTCTAGAGCTGAAAGGAAACTTGACGTGAGTCCTTTCCTCAAGGTAAAGCCTTGACTAGGCCTGCCGAAGCTCAGCTTGGAGCAGTTGCCTTGAGGCCTTCGTTTCAGGTCTGTTTTCTTTTAGGGTTAGTAAGCTTTTCAAGACAGCGAGGACCTCGCGTGGGCACCCTATTCCCTGCAAGAACACCGAGTACCGGCAGGCTCCACTGGGCTGCTAAGAAACATCCAGGCCCGGAAACCTTTCCCAGTCACTCTGTGTATGCTGAGTGGAGGGCAACACACTGCACTCTTCCTCGGGAGAGCTAGATTTCCTCAGCACTCCAACAGCTCCAGGAAATGTGTTCTCTCACGTCCTACATGTCATGCTAATCTGCCTCATTGCCCTAGGCTGAGCGGCACTGAGAAACCCAAACTGCTTCGCATTCCTCCTACAAAGTCAGACCTTACGACCCCATCCTTACAGGAGAAAGTCGGCCTGCGTTCCTGCTGTAACCAAAGCACAGTTCTTCCTCTTACACTGCAGGGTTTTAGAAGAAGCTAAGCCCGATAGCCTACCTAGAGCGCTCCTTGGGGGAGGCGGTTGGCTACACGCAGAACTCCGTGCCAAATAAACTTTATTCAAGGAAGGGACCAGTGTGTAGCTAGAGTGCATATTTACTTGGTAGAAATCACAAGGAGGTAGGCTGCGTGTTCGCTGGAAGCGGGGACCTTATGGCACAAGCCTTGCTTTCCCATTTTGAAAGCTCCATTCGTGCTGCCCTGAAGCTACCTAAATAACAGTTTTAGGACGTGCTTTTAGTCACTGTAGGCAGGGCTCTGGGAAGGGAACGAGTGTTCTCTCCATCAACAGGGTGCTTTCATAGCCGGGGTGGGAGCTTCTCCTGAGACGCTCTAGAGCTGAAAGGAAACTTGACGTGAGGCCTTTCCTCAAGGTAAAGCCTTGACTAGGCCTGCCGAAGCTCAGCTTGGAGCAGTTGCCTTGAGGCCTTCGTTTCAGGTCTGTTTTCTTTTAAGGTTAGTAAGCTTTTCAAGACAGCGAGGACCTCGCGTGGGCACCCTATTCCCTGCAAGAACACCGAGTACCGGCAGGCTCCACTGGGCTGCTAAGATACATCCAGGCCCGGAAACCTTTCCCAGTCACTCTGTGTATGCTGAGTGGAGGGCAACACACTGCACACTTCCTTGGGAGAACTAGATTTCCTCAGCACTCCAACAGCTCCAGGAAATGTGTTCTCTCACGTCCTACATGTCATGCTAATCTGCCTCATTGCCCTAGGCTGAGCGGCACTGAGAAACCCAAACTGCTTCGCATTCCTCCTACAAAGTCAGACCTTACGACCCCATCCTTACAGGAGAAAGTCGGCCTGCGTTCCTGCTGTAACCAAAGCACAGTTCTTCCTCTTACACTGCAGGGTTTTAGAAGAAGCTAAGCCCGATAGCCTACCTAGAGCGCTCCTTGGGGGAGGCGGTTGGCTACACGCAGAACTCCGTGCCAAATAAACTTTATTCAAGGAAGGGACCAGTGTGTAGCTAGAGTGTATATTTACTTGGTAGAAATCACAAGGAGGTAGGCTGCGTGTTCGCTGGAAGCGGGGACCTTATGGCACAAGCCTTGCTTTCCCATTTTGAAAGCTCCATTCGTGCTGCCCTGAAGCTACCTAAATAACAGTTTTAGGACGTGCTTTTAGTCACTGTAGGCAGGGCTCTGGGAAGGGAACGAGTGTTCTCTCCATCAACAGGGTGCTTTCATAGCCTGGGTGGGAGCTTCTCCTGAGACGCTCTAGAGCTGAAAGGAAACTTGACGTGAGGCCTTTCCTCAAGGTAAAGCCTTGACTAGGCCTGCCGAAGCTCAGCTTGGAGCAGTTGCCTCGAGGCCTTAGTTTCAGGTCTGTTTTCTTTTAAGGTTAGTAAGCTTTTCAAGACAGCGAGGACCTCGCGTGGGCACCCTATTCCCTGCAAGAACACCGACTACCGGCAGGCTCCACTGGGCTGCTAAGATACATCCAGGCCCGGAAACCTTTCCCAATCACTCTGTGTATGCTGAGTGGAGGGCAACACACTGCACTCTTCCTTGGGAGAGCTAGATTTCCTCAGCACTCCAACAGCTCCAGGAAATGTGTTCTCTCACGTCCTACATGTCATGCTAATCTGCCTCATTGCCCTAGGCTGAGCGGCACTGAGAAACCCAAACTGCTTCGCATTCCTCCTACAAAGTCAGACCTTACGACCCCATCCTTACAGGAGAAAGTCGGCCTGCGTTCCTGCTGTAACCAAAGCACAGTTCTTCCTCTTACACTGCAGGGTTTTAGAAGAAGCTAAGCCCGATAGCCTACCTAGAGCGCTCCTTGGGGGAGGCGGTTGGCTACACGCAGAACTCCGTGCCAAATAAACTTTATTCAAGGAAGGGACCAGTGTGTAGCTAGAGTGCATATTTACTTGGTAGAAATCACAAGGAGGTAGGCTGCGTGTTCGCTGGAAGCGGGGACCTTATGGCACAAGCCTTGCTTTCCCATTTTGAAAGCTCCATTCGTGCTGCCCTGAAGCTACCTAAATAACAGTTTTAGGACGTGCTTTTAGTCACTGTAGGCAGGGCTCTGGGAAGGGAACGAGTGTTCTCTCCATCAACAGGGTGCTTTCATAGCCTGGGTGGGAGCTTCTCCTGAGACGCTCTAGAGCTGAAAGGAAACTTGACGTGAGTCCTTTCCTCAAGGTAAAGCCTTGACTAGGCCTGCCGAAGCTCAGCTTGGAGCAGTTGCCTTGAGGCCTTCGTTTCAGGTCTGTTTTCTTTTAAGGTTAGTAAGCTTTTCAAGACAGCGAGGACCTCGCGTGGGCACGCTATTCCCTGCAAGAACACCGAGTACCGGCAGGCTCCACTGGGCTGCTAAGAAACATCCAGGCCCGGAAACCTTTCCCAGTCACTCTGTGTATGCTGAGTGGAGGGCAACACACTGCACTCTTCCTTGGGAGAGCTAGATTTCCTCAGCACTCCAACAGCTCCAGGAAATGTGTTCTCTCACGTCCTACATGTCATGCTAATCTGCCTCATTGCCCTAGGCTGAGCGGCACTGAGAAACCCAAACTGCTTCGCATTCCTCCTACAAAGTCAGACCTTACGACCCCATCCTTACAGGAGAAAGTCGGCCTGCGTTCCTGCTGTAACCAAAGCACAGTTCTTCCTCTTACACTGCAGGGTTTTAGAAGAAGCTAAGCCCGATAGCCTACCTAGAGCGCTCCTTGGGGGAGGCGGTTGGCTACACGCAGAACTCCGTGCCAAATAAACTTTATTCAAGGAAGGGACCAGTGTGTAGCTAGAGTGCATATTTACTTGGTAGAAATCACAAGGAGGTAGGCTGCGTGTTCGCTGGAAGCGGGGACCTTATGGCACAAGCCTTGCTTTCCCATTTTGAAAGCTCCATTCGTGCTGCCCTGAAGCTACCTAAATAACAGTTTTAGGACGTGCTTTTAGTCACTGTAGGCAGGGCTCTGGGAAGGGAACGAGTGTTCTCTCCATCAACAGGGTGCTTTCATAGCCTGGGTGGGAGCTTCTCCTGAGACGCTCTAGAGCTGAAAGGAAACTTGTCGTGAGGCCTTTCCTCAAGGTAAAGACTTGACTAGGCCTGCCGAAGCTCAGCTTGGAGCAGTTGCCTTGAGGCCTTCGTTTCAGGTCTGTTTTCTTTTAAGGTTAGTAAGCTTTTCAAGACAGCGAGGACCTCGCGTGGGCACCCTATTCCCTGCAAGAACACCGAGTACCGGCAGGCTCCACTGGGCTGCTAAGAAACATCCAGGCCCGGAAACCTTTCCCAGTCACTCTGTGTATGCTGAGTGGAGGGCAACACACTGCACTCTTCCTCGGGAGAGCTAGATTTCCTCAGCACTCCAACAGCTCCAGGAAATGTGTTCTCTCACGTCCTACATGTCATGCTAATCTGCCTCATTGCCCTAGGCTGAGCGGCACTGAGAAACCCAAACTGCTTCGCATTCCTCCTACAAAGTCAGACCTTACGACCCCATCCTTACAGGAGAAAGTCGGCCTGCGTTCCTGCTGTAACCAAAGCACAGTTCTTCCTCTTACACTGCAGGGTTTTAGAAGAAGCTAAGCCCGATAGCCTACCTAGAGCGCTCCTTGGGGGAGGCGGTTGGCTACACGCAGAACTCCGTGCCAAATAAACTTTATTCAAGGAAGGGACCAGTGTGTAGCTAGAGTGCATATTTACTTGGTAGAAATCACAAGTAGCTAGGCTGCGTGTTCGCTGGAAGCGGGGACCTTATGGCACAAGCCTTGCTTTCCCATTTTGAAAGCTCCATTCGTGCTGCCCTGAAGCTACCTAAATAACAGTTTTAGGACGTGCTTTTAGTCACTGTAGGCAGGGCTCTGGGAAGGGAACGAGTGTTCTCTCCATCAACAGGGTGCTTTCATAGCCTGGGTGGGAGCTTCTCCTGAGACGCTCTAGAGCTGAAAGGAAACTTGACGTGAGTCCTTTCCTCAAGGTAAAGCCTTGACTAGGCCTGCCGAAGCTCAGCTTGGAGCAGTTGCCTTGAGGCCTTCGTTTCAGGTCTGTTTTCTTTTAAGGTTAGTAAGCTTTTCAAGACAGCGAGGACCTCGCGTGGGCACCCTATTCCCTGCAAGAACACCGAGTACCGGCAGGCTCCACTGGGCTGCTAAGAAACATCCAGGCCCGGAAACCTTTCCCAGTCACTCTGTGTATGCTGAGTGGAGGGCAACACACTGCACTCTTCCTTGGGAGAGCTAGATTTCCTCAGCACTCCAACAGCTCCAGGAAATGTGTTCTCTCACGTCCAACATGTCATGCTAATCTGCCTCATTGCCCTAGGCTGAGCGGCACTGAGAAACCCAAACTGCTTCGCATTCCTCCTACAAAGTCAGACCTTACGACCCCATCCTTACAGGAGAAAGTCGGCCTGCGTTCCTGCTGTAACCAAAGCACAGTTCTTCCTCTTACACTGCAGGGTTTTAGAAGAAGCTAAGCCCGATAGCCTACCTAGAGCGCTCCTTGGGGGAGGCGGTTGGGTACACGCAGAACTCCGTGCCAAATAAACTTTATTCAAGGAAGGGACCAGTGTGTAGCTAGAGTGCATATTTACTTGGTAGAAATCACAAGGAGGTAGGCTGCGTGTTCGCTGGAAGCGGGGACCTTATGGCACAAGCCTTGCTTTCCCATTTTGAAAGCTCCATTCGTGCTGCCCTGAAGCTACCTAAATAACAGTTTTAGGACGTGCTTTTAGTCACTGTAGGCAGGGCTCTGGGAAGGGAACGAGTGTTCTCTCCATCAACAGGGTGCTTTCATAGCCTGGGTGGGAGCTTCTCCTGAGACGCTCTAGAGCTGAAAGGAAACTTGACGTGAGTCCTTTCCTCAAGGTAAAGCCTTGACTAGGCCTGCCGAAGCTCAGCTTGGAGCAGTTGCCTTGAGGCCTTCGTTTCAGGTCTGTTTTCTTTTAAGGTTAGTAAGCTTTTCAAGACAGCGAGGACCTCGCGTGGGCACGCTATTCCCTGCAAGAACACCGAGTACCGGCAGGCTCCACTGGGCTGCTAAGAAACATCCAGGCCCGGAAACCTTTCCCAGTCACTCTGTGTATGCTGAGTGGAGGGCAACACACTGCACTCTTCCTCGGGAGAGCTAGATTTCCTCAGCACTCCAACAGCTCCAGGAAATGTGTTCTCTCACGTCCTACATGTCATGCTAATCTGCCTCATTGCCCTAGGCTGAGCGGCACTGAGAAACCCAAACTGCTTCGCATTCCTCCTACAAAGTCAGACCTTACGACCCCATCCTTACAGGAGAAAGTCGGCCTGCGTTCCTGCTGTAACCAAAGCACAGTTCTTCCTCTTACACTGCAGGGTTTTAGAAGAAGCTAAGCCCGATAGCCTACCTAGAGCGCTCCTTGGGGGAGGCGGTTGGCTACACGCAGAACTCCGTGCCAAATAAACTTTATTCAAGGAAGGGACCAGTGTGTAGCTAGAGTGCATATTTACTTGGTAGAAATCACAAGGAGCTAGGCTGCGTGTTCGCTGGAAGCGGGGACCTTATGGCACAAGCCTTGCTTTCCCATTTTGAAAGCTCCATTCGTGCTGCCCTGAAGCTACCTAAATAACAGTTTTAGGACGTGCTTTTAGTCACTGTAGGCAGGGCTCTGGGAAGGGAACGAGTGTTCTCTCCATCAACAGGGTGCTTTCATAGCCTGGGTGGGAGCTTCTCCTGAGACGCTCTAGAGCTGAAAGGAAACTTGACGTGAGTCCTTTCCTCAAGGTAAAGCCTTGACTAGGCCTGCCGAAGCTCAGCTTGGAGCAGTTGCCTTGAGGCCTTCGTTTCAGGTCTGTTTTCTTTTAAGGTTAGTAAGCTTTTCAAGACAGCGAGGACCTCGCGTGGGCACGCTATTCCCTGCAAGAACACCGAGTACCGGCAGGCTCCACTGGGCTGCTAAGAAACATCCAGGCCCGGAAACCTTTCCCAGTCACTCTGTGTATGCTGAGTGGAGGGCAACACACTGCACTCTTCCTTGGGAGAGCTAGATTTCCTCAGCACTCCAACAGCTCCAGGAAATGTGTTCTCTCACGTCCTACATGTCATGCTAATCTGCCTCATTGCCCTAGGCTGAGCGGCACTGAGAAACCCAAACTGCTTCGCATTCCTCCTACAAAGTCAGACCTTACGACCCCATCCTTACAGGAGAAAGTCGGCCTGCGTTCCTGCTGTAACCAAAGCACAGTTCTTCCTCTTACACTGCAGGGTTTTAGAAGAAGCTAAGCCCGATAGCCTACCTAGAGCGCTCCTTGGGGGAGGCGGTTGGCTACACGCAGAACTCCGTGCCAAATAAACTTTATTCAAGGAAGGGACCAGTGTGTAGCTAGAGTGCATATTTACTTGGTAGAAATCACAAGGAGGTAGGCTGCGTGTTCGCTGGAAGCGGGGACCTTATGGCACAAGCCTTGCTTTCCCATTTTGAAAGCTCCATTCGTGCTGCCCTGAAGCTACCTAAATAACAGTTTTAGGACGTGCTTTTAGTCACTGTAGGCAGGGCTCTGGGAAGGGAACGAGTGTTCTCTCCATCAACAGGGTGCTTTCATAGCCTGGGTGGGAGCTTCTCCTGAGACGCTCTAGAGCTGAAAGGAAACTTGACGTGAGGCCTTTCCTCAAGGTAAAGACTTGACTAGGCCTGCCGAAGCTCAGCTTGGAGCAGTTGCCTTGAGGCCTTCGTTTCAGGTCTGTTTTCTTTTAAGGTTAGTAAGCTTTTCAAGACAGCGAGGACCTCGCGTGGGCACCCTATTCCCTGCAAGAACACCGAGTACCGGCAGGCTCCACTGGGCTGCTAAGAAACATCCAGGCCCGGAAACTTTTCCCAGTCACTCTGTGTATGCTGAGTGGAGGGCAACACACTGCACTCTTCCTTGGGAGAGCTAGATTTCCTCAGCACTCCAACAGCTCCAGGAAATGTGTTCTCTCACGTCCTACATGTCATGCTAATCTGCCTCATTGCCCTAGGCTGAGCGGCACTGAGAAACCCAAACTGCTTCGCATTGCTCCTACAAAGCCATACCTTAAGACCCCATCCTTACAGGAGAAAGTCGGCCTGCGTTCCTGCTGTAACCAAAGCACAGTTCTTCCTCTTACACTGCAGGGTTTTAGAAGAAGCTAAGCCCGATAGCCTACCTAGAGCGCTCCTTGGGGGAGGCGGTTGGCTACACGCAGAACTCCGTGCCAAATAAACTTTATTCAAGGAAGGGACCAGTGTGTAGCTAGAGTGCATATTTACTTGGTAGAAATCACAAGGAGGTAGGCTGCGTGTTCGCTGGAAGCGGGGACCTTATGGCACAAGCCTTGCTTTCCCATTTTGAAAGCTCCATTCGTGCTGCCCTGAAGCTACCTAAACAACAGTTTTAGGACGTGCTTTTAGTCACTGTAGGCAGGGCTCTGGGAAGGGAACGAGTGTTCTCTCCATCAACAGGGTGCTTTCATAGCCTGGGTGGGAGCTTCTCCTGAGACGCTCTAGAGCTGAAAGGAAACTTGACATGAGGCCTTTCCTCAAGGTAAAGACTTGACTAGGCCTGCCGAAGCTCAGCTTGGAGCAGTTGCCTTGAGGCCTTCGTTTCAGGTCTGTTTTCTTTTAAGGTTAGTAAGCTTTTCAAGACAGCGAGGACCTCGCGTGGGCACCCTATTCCCTGCAAGAACACCGAGTACCGGCAGGCTCCACTGGGCTGCTAAGAAACATCCAGGCCCGGAAACCTTTCCCAGTCACTCTGTGTATGCTGAGTGGAGGGCAACACACTGCACTCTTCCTTGGGAGAGCTAGATTTCCTCAGCACTCCAACAGCTCCAGGAAATGTGTTCTCTCACGTCCTACATGTCATGCTAATCTGCCTCATTGCCCTAGGCTCAGCGGCACTGAGAAACCCAAACTGCTTCGCATTCCTCCTACAAAGTCAGACCTTAAGACCCCATCCTTACAGGAGAAAGTCGGCCTGCGTTCCTGCTGTAACCAAAGCACAGTTCTTCCTCTTACCCTGCAGGGTTTTAGAAGAAGCTAAGCCCGATAGCCTACCTAGAGCGCTCCTTGGGGGAGGCGGTTGGCTACACGCAGAACTCCGTGCCAAATAAACTTTATTCAAGGAAGGGACCAGTGTGTAGCTAGAGTGCATATTTACTTGGTAGAAATCACAAGGAGGTAGGCTGCGTGTTCGCTGGAAGCGGGGACCTTATGGCACAAGCCTTGCTTTCCCATTTTGAAAGCTCCATTCGTGCTGCCCTGAAGCTACCTAAATAACAGTTTTAGGACGTGCTTTTAGTCACTGTAGGCAGGGCTCTGGGAAGGGAACGAGTGTTCTCTCCATCAACAGGGTGCTTTCATAGCCGGGGTGGGAGCTTCTCCTGAGACGCTCTAGAGCTGAAAGGAAACTTGACGTGAGGCCTTTCCTCAAGGTAAAGCCTTGACTAGGCCTGCCGAAGCTCAGCTTGGAGCAGTTGCCTTGAGGCCTTCGTTTCAGGTCTGTTTTCTTTTAAGGTTAGTAAGGTTTTCAAGACAGCGAGGACCTCGCGTGGGCACCCTATTCCCTGCAAGAACACCGAGTACCGGCAGGCTCCACTGGGCTGCTAAGATACATCCAGGCCCGGAAACCTTTCCCAGTCACTCTGTGTATGCTGAGTGGAGGGCAACACACTGCACACTTCCTTGGGAGAACTAGATTTCCTCAGCACTCCAACAGCTCCAGGAAATGTGTTCTCTCACGTCCTACATGTCATGCTAATCTGCCTCATTGCCCTAGGCTGAGCGGCACTGAGAAACCCAAACTGCTTCGCATTCCTCCTACAAAGTCAGACCTTACGACCCCATCCTTACAGGAGAAAGTCGGCCTGCGTTCCTGCTGTAACCAAAGCACAGTTCTTCCTCTTACACTGCAGGGTTTTAGAAGAAGCTAAGCCCGATAGCCTACCTAGAGCGCTCCTTGGGGGAGGCGGTTGGCTACACGCAGAACTCCGTGCCAAATACACTTGATTCAAGGAAGGGACCAGTGTGTAGCTAGAGTGCATATTTACTTGGTAGAAATCACAAGGAGGTAGGCTGCGTGTTCGCTGGAAGCGGGGACCTTATGGCACAAGCCTTGCTTTCCCATTTTGAAAGCTCCATTCGTGCTGCCCTGAAGCTACCTAAATAACAGTTTTAGGACGTGCTTTTAGTCACTGTAGGCAGGGCTCTGGGAAGGGAACGAGTGTTCTCTCCATCAACAGGGTGCTTTCATAGCCTGGGTGGGAGCTTCTCCTGAGACGCTCTAGAGCTGAAAGGAAACTTGACGTGAGTCCTTTCCTCAAGGTAAAGCCTTGACTAGGCCTGCCGAAGCTCAGCTTGGAGCAGTTGCCTTGAGGCCTTCATTTCAGGTCTGTTTTCTTTTAAGGTTAGTAAGCTTTTCAAGACAGCGAGGACCTCGCGTGGGCACCCTATTCCCTGCAAGAACACCGAGTACCGGCAGGCTCCACTGGGCTGCTAAGATACATCCAGGCCCGGAAACCTTTCCCAGTCACTCTGTGTATGCTGAGTGGAGGGCAACACACTGCACTCTTCCTTGGGAGAGCTAGATTTCCTCAGCACTCCAACAGCTCCAGGAAATGTGTTCTCTCACGTCCTACATGTCATGCTAATCTGCCTCATTGCCCTAGGCTGAGCGGCACTGAGAAACCCAAACTGCTTCGCATTCCTCCTACAAAGTCAGACCTTAAGACCCCATCCTTACAGGAGAAAGTCGGCCTGCGTTCCTGCTGTAACCAAAGCACAGTTCTTCCTCTTACACTGCAGGGTTTTAGAAGAAGCTAAGCCCGATAGCCTACCTAGAGCGCTCCTTGGGGGAGGCGGTTGGCTACACGCAGAACTCCGTGCCAAATAAACTTTATTCAAGGAAGGGACCAGTGTGTAGCTAGAGTGCATATTTACTTGGTAGAAATCACAAGGAGGTAGGCTGCGTGTTCGCTGGAAGCGGGGACCTTATGGCACAAGCCTTGCTTTCCCATTTTGAAAGCTCCATTCGTGCTGCCCTGAAGCTACCTAAATAACAGTTTTAGGACGTGCTTTTAGTCACTGTAGGCAGGGCTCTGGGAAGGGAACGAGTGTTCTCTCCATCAACAGGGTGCTTTCATAGCCTGGGTGGGAGCTTCTCCTGAGATGCTCTAGAGCTGAAAGGAAACTTGACATGAGGCCTTTCCTCAAGGTAAAGACTTGACTAGGCCTGCCGAAGCTCAGCTTGGAGCAGTTGCCTTGAGGCCTTCGTTTCAGGTCTGTTTTCTTTTAAGGTTAGTAAGCTTTTCAAGACAGCGAGGACCTCGCGTGGGCACCCTATTCCCTGCAAGAACACCGAGTACCGGCAGGCTCCACTGGGCTGCTAAGAAACATCCAGGCCCGGAAACCTTTCCCAGTCACTCTGTGTATGCTGAGTGGAGGGCAACACACTGCACTCTTCCTTGGGAGAGCTAGATTTCCTCAGCACTCCAACAGCTCCAGGAAATGTGTTCTCTCACGTCCTACATGTCATGCTAATCTGCCTCATTGCCCTAGGCTCAGCGGCACTGAGAAACCCAAACTGCTTCGCATTCCTCCTACAAAGTCAGACCTTAAGACCCCATCCTTACAGGAGAAAGTCGGCCTGCGTTCCTGCTGTAACCAAAGCACAGTTCTTCCTCTTACACTGCAGGGTTTTAGAAGAAGCTAAGCCCGATAGCCTACCTAGAGCGCTCCTTGGGGGAGGCGGTTGGCTACACGCAGAACTCCGTGCCAAATAAACTTTATTCAAGGAAGGGACCAGTGTGTAGCTAGAGTGCATATTTACTTGGTAGAAATCACAAGGAGGTAGGCTGCGTGTTCGCTGGAAGCGGGGACCTTATGGCACAAGCCTTGCTTTCCCATTTTGAAAGCTCCATTCGTGCTGCCCTGAAGCTACCTAAATAACAGTTTTAGGACGTGCTTTTAGTCACTGTAGGCAGGGCTCTGGGAAGGGAACGAGTGTTCTCTCCATCAACAGGGTGCTTTCATAGCCGGGGTGGGAGCTTCTCCTGAGACGCTCTAGAGCTGAAAGGAAACTTGACGTGAGGCCTTTCCTCAAGGTAAAGCCTTGACTAGGCCTGCCGAAGCTCAGCTTGGAGCAGTTGCCTTGAGGCCTTCGTTTCAGGTCTGTTTTCTTTTAAGGTTAGTAAGCTTTTCAAGACAGCGAGGACCTCGCGTGGGCACCCTATTCCCTGCAAGAACACCGAGTACCGGCAGGCTCCACTGGGCTGCTAAGATACATCCAGGCCCGGAAACCTTTCCCAGTCACTCTGTGTATGCTGAGTGGAGGGCAACACACTGCACACTTCCTTGGGAGAACTAGATTTCCTCAGCACTCCAACAGCTCCAGGAAATGTGTTCTCTCACGTCCTACATGTCATGCTAATCTGCCTCATTGCCCTAGGCTGAGCGGCACTGAGAAACCCAAACTGCTTCGCATTCCTCCTACAAAGTCAGACCTTACGACCCCATCCTTACAGGAGAAAGTCGGCCTGCGTTCCTGCTGTAACCAAAGCACAGTTCTTCCTCTTACACTGCAGGGTTTTAGAAGAAGCTAAGCCCGATAGCCTACCTAGAGCGCTCCTTGGGGGAGGCGGTTGGCTACACGCAGAACTCCGTGCCAAATACACTTGATTCAAGGAAGGGACCAGTGTGTAGCTAGAGTGCATATTTACTTGGTAGAAATCACAAGGAGGTAGGCTGCGTGTTCGCTGGAAGCGGGGACCTTATGGCACAAGCCTTGCTTTCCCATTTTGAAAGCTCCATTCGTGCTGCCCTGAAGCTACCTAAATAACAGTTTTAGGACGTGCTTTTAGTCACTGTAGGCAGGGCTCTGGGAAGGGAACGAGTGTTCTCTCCATCAACAGGGTGCTTTCATAGCCTGGGTGGGAGCTTCTCCTGAGACGCTCTAGAGCTGAAAGGAAACTTGACGTGAGTCCTTTCCTCAAGGTAAAGCCTTGACTAGGCCTGCCGAAGCTCAGCTTGGAGCAGTTGCCTTGAGGCCTTCGTTTCAGGTCTGTGTTCTTTTAAGGTTAGTAAGCTTTTCAAGACAGCGAGGACCTCGCGTGGGCACCCTATTCCCTGCAAGAACACCGAGTACCGGCAGGCTCCACTGGGCTGCTAAGATACATCCAGGCCCGGAAACCTTTCCCAGTCACTCTGTGTATGCTGAGTGGAGGGCAACACTCTGCACACTTCCTTGGGAGAACTAGATTTCCTCAGCACTCCAACAGCTCCAGGAAATGTGTTCTCTCACGTCCTACATGTCATGCTAATCTGCCTCATTGCCCTAGGCTGAGCGGCACTGAGAAACCCAAACTGCTTCGCATTCCTCCTACAAAGTCAGACCTTACGACCTCATCCTTACAGGAGAAAGTCGGCCTGCGTTCCTGCTGTAACCAAAGCACAGTTCTTCCTCTTACACTGCAGGGTTTTAGAAGAAGCTAAGCCCGATAGCCTACCGAGAGCGCTCCTTGGGGGAGGCGGTTGGCTACACGCAGAACTCCGTGCCAAATAAACTTTATTCAAGGAAGGGACCAGTGTGTAGCTAGAGTGCATATTTACTTGGTAGAAATCACAAGGAGGTAGGCTGCGTGTTCGCTGGAAGCGGGGACCTTATGGCACAAGCCTTGCTTTAGCATTTTGAAAGCTCCATTCGTGCTGCCCTGAAGCTACCTAAATAACAGTTTTAGGACGTGCTTTTAGTCACTGTAGGCAGGGCTCTGGGAAGGGAACGAGTGTTCTCTCCATCAACAGGGTGCTTTCATAGCCTGGGTGGGAGCTTCTCCTGAGACGCTCTAGAGCTGAAAGGAAACTTGACGTGAGTCCTTTCCTCAAGGTAAAGCCTTGACTAGCCCTGCCGAAGCTCAGCTTGGAGCAGTTGCCTTGAGGCCTTCGTTTCAGGTCTGTTTTCTTTTAAGGTTAGTAAGCTTTTCAAGACAGCGAGGACCTCGCGTGGGCACCCTATTCCCTGCAAGAACACCGAGTACCGGCAGGCTCCACTGGGCTGCTAAGATACATCCAGGCCCGGAAACCTTTCCCAATCACTCTGTGTATGGTGAGTGGAGGGCAACACACTGCACTCTTCCTTGGGAGAGCTAGATTTCCTCAGCACTCCAACAGCTCCAGGAAATGTGTTCTCTCACGTCCTACATGTCATGCTAATCTGCCTCATTGCCCTAGGCTGAGCGGCAACGAGAAACCCAAACGGCTTCGCATTCCTCCTACAAAGTCAGACCTTAAGACCCCATCCTTACAGGAGAAAGTCGGCCTGCGTTCCTGCTGTAACCAAAGCACAGTTCTTCCTCTTACACTGCAGGGTTTTAGAAGAAGCTAAGCCCGATAGCCTACCTAGAGCGCTCCTTGGGGGAGGCGGTTGGCTACACGCAGAACTCCGTGCCAAATAAACTTTATTCAAGGAAGGGACCAGTGTGTAGCTAGAGTGTATATTTACTTGGTAGAAATCACAAGGAGGTAGGCTGCGTGTTCGCTGGAAGCGGGGACCTTATGGCACAAGCCTTGCTTTCCCAGTTTGAAAGCTCCATTCGTGCTGCCCTGAAGCTACCTAAATAACAGTTTTAGGACGTGCTTTTAGTCACTGTAGGCAGGGCTCTGGGAAGGGAACGAGTGTTCTCTACATCAACAGGGTGCTTTCATAGCCTGGGTGGGAGCTTCTCCTGAGACGCTCTAGAGCTGAAAGGAAACTTGACGTGAGTCCTTTCCTCAAGGTAAAGCCTTGTCTAGGCCTGCCGAAGCTCAGCTTGGAGCAGTTGCCTTGAGGCCTTCGTTTCAGGTCTGTTTTCTTTTAAGGTTAGTAAGCTTTTCAAGACAGCGAGGACCTCGCGTGGGCACCCTATTCCCTGCAAGAACACCGAGTACCGGCAGGCTCCACTGGGCTGCTAAGATACATCCAGGCCCGGAAACCTTTCCCAGTCACTCTGTGTATGCTGAGTGGAGGGCAACACACTGCACTCTTCCTTGGGAGAGCTAGATTTCCTCAGCACTCCAACAGCTCCAGGAAATGTGTTCTCTCACGTCCTACATGTCATGCTAATCTGCCTCATTGCCCTAGGCTGAGCGGCACTGAGAAACCCAAACTGCTTCGCATTGCTCCTACAAAGCCATACCTTAAGACCCCATCCTTACAGGAGAAAGTCGGCCTGCGTTCCTGCTGTAACCAAAGCACAGTTCTTCCTCTTACACTGCAGGGTTTTAGAAGAAGCTAAGCCCGATAGCCTACCTAGAGCGCTCCTTGGGGGAGGCGGTTGGCTACACGCAGAACTACGTGCCAAATAAACTTTATTCAAGGAAGGGACCAGTGTGTAGCTAGAGTGTATATTTACTTGGTAGAAATCACAAGGAGGTAGGCTGCGTGTTCGCTGGAAGCGGGGACCTTATGGCACAAGCCTTGCTTTCCCATTTTGAAAGCTCCATTCGTGCTGCCCTGAAGCTACCTAAATAACAGTTTTAGGACGTGCTTTTAGTCACTGTAGGCAGGGCTCTCGGAAGGGAACGAGTGTTCTCTCCATCAACAGGGTGCTTTCATAGCCTGGGTGGGAGCTTCTCCTGAGACGCTCTAGAGCTGAAAGGAAACTTGACGTGAGTCCTTTCCTCAAGGTAAAGCCTTGTCTAGGCCTGCCGAAGCTCAGCTTGGAGCAGTTGCCTCGAGGCCTTAGTTTCAGGTCTGTTTTCTTTTAAGGTTAGTAAGCTTTTCAAGACAGCGAGGACCTCGCGTGGGCACCCTATTCCCTGCAAGAACACCGACTACCGGCAGGCTCCACTGGGCTGCTAAGATACATCCAGGCCCGGAAACCTTTCCCAATCACTCTGTGTATGCTGAGTGGAGGGCAACACACTGCACTCTTCCTTGGGAGAGCTAGATTTCCTCAGCACTCCAACAGCTCCAGGAAATGTGTTCTCTCACGTCCTACATGTCATGCTAATCTGCCTCATTGCCCTAGGCTGAGCGGCACTGAGAAACCCAAACTGCTTCGCATTCCTCCTACAAAGTCAGACCTTACGACCCCATCCTTACAGGAGAAAGTCGGCCTGCGTTCCTGCTGTAACCAAAGCACAGTTCTTCCTCTTACACTGCAGGGTTTTAGAAGAAGCTAAGCCCGATAGCCTACCTAGAGCGCTCCTTGGGGGAGGCGGTTGGCTACACGCAGAACTCCGTGCCAAATAAACTTTATTCAAGGAAGGGACCAGTGTGTAGCTAGAGTGCATATTTACTTGGTAGAAATCACAAGGAGGTAGGCTGCGTGTTCGCTGGAAGCGGGGACCTTATGGCACAAGCCTTGCTTTCCCATTTTGAAAGCTCCATTCGTGCTGCCCTGAAGCTACCTAAATAACAGTTTTAGGACGTGCTTTTAGTCACTGTAGGCAGGGCTCTGGGAAGGGAACGAGTGTTCTCTCCATCAACAGGGTGCTTTCATAGCCTGGGTGGGAGCTTCTCCTGAGACGCTCTAGAGCTGAAAGGAAACTTGACGTGAGGCCTTTCCTCAAGGTAAAGCCTTGACTAGGCCTGCCGAAGCTCAGCTTGGAGCAGTTGCCTTGAGGCCTTCGTTTCAGGTCTGTTTTCTTTTAATGTTAGTAAGCTTTTCAAGACAGCGAGGACCTCGCGTGGGCACCCTATTCCCTGCAAGAACACCGAGTACCGGCAGGCTCCACTGGGCTGCTAAGAAACATCCAGGCCCGGAAACCTTTCCCAGTCACTCTGTGTATGCTGAGTGGAGGGCAACACACTGCACTCTTCCTCGGGAGAGCTAGATTTCCTCAGCACTCCAACAGCTCCAGGAAATGTGTTCTCTCACGTCCTACATGTCATGCTAATCTGCCTCATTGCCCTAGGCTGAGCGGCACTGAGAAACCCAAACTGCTTCGCATTCCTCCTACAAAGTCAGACCTTACGACCCCATCCTTACAGGAGAAAGTCGGCCTGCGTTCCTGCTGTAACCAAAGCACAGTTCTTCCTCTTACACTGCAGGGTTTTAGAAGAAGCTAAGCCCGATAGCCTACCTAGAGCGCTCCTTGGGGGAGGCGGTTGGCTACACGCAGAACTCCGTGCCAAATAAACTTTATTCAAGGAAGGGACCAGTGTGTAGCTAGAGTGCATATTTACTTGGTAGAAATCACAAGGAGGTAGGCTGCGTGTTCGCTGGAAGCGGGGACCTTATGGCACAAGCCTTGCTTTCCCATTTTGAAAGCTCCATTCGTGCTGCCCTGAAGCTACCTAAATAACAGTTTTAGGACGTGCTTTTAGTCACTGTAGGCAGGGCTCTGGGAAGGGAACGAGTGTTCTCTCCATCAACAGGGTGCTTTCATAGCCTGGGTGGGAGCTTCTCCTGAGACGCTCTAGAGCTGAAAGGAAACTTGACGTGAGTCCTTTCCTCAAGGTAAAGCCTTGACTAGGCCTGCCGAAGCTCAGCTTGGAGCAGTTGCCTTGAGGCCTTCGTTTCAGGTCTGTTTTCTTTTAAGGTTAGTAAGCTTTTCAAGACAGCGAGGACCTCGCGTGGGCACCCTATTCCCTGCAAGAACACCGAGTACCGGCAGGCTCCACTGGGCTGCTAAGATACATCCAGGCCCGGAAACCTTTCCCAGTCACTCTGTGTATGCTGAGTGGAGGGCAACACACTGCACACTTCCTTGGGAGAACTAGATTTCCTCAGCACTCCAACAGCTCCAGGAAATGTGTTCTCTCACGTCCTACATGTCATGCTAATCTGCCTCATTGCCCTAGGCTGAGCGGCACTGAGAAACCCAAACTGCTTCGCATTCCTCCTACAAAGTCAGACCTTACGACCTCATCCTTACAGGAGAAAGTCGGCCTGCGTTCCTGCTGTAACCAAAGCACAGTTCTTCCTCTTACACTGCAGGGTTTTAGAAGAAGCTAAGCCCGATAGCCTACCGAGAGCGCTCCTTGGGGGAGGCGGTTGGCTACACGCAGAACTCCGTGCCAAATAAACTTTATTCAAGGAAGGGACCAGTGTGTAGCTAGAGTGCATATTTACTTGGTAGAAATCACAAGGAGGTAGGCTGCGTGTTCGCTGGAAGCGGGGACCTTATGGCACAAGCCTTGCTTTAGCATTTTGAAAGC
The DNA here is from genome assembly GCF_949987535.1 of Balaenoptera acutorostrata. Lineage (NCBI taxonomy): Eukaryota > Metazoa > Chordata > Mammalia > Artiodactyla > Balaenopteridae > Balaenoptera > Balaenoptera acutorostrata. The sequence goes on along the minus strand of NW_026645968.1, from coordinate 125,394 downwards.
TCCATTCGTGCTGCCCTGAAGCTACATAAATAACAGTTTTAGGACGTGCTTTTAGTCACTGTAGGCAGGGCTCTGGGAAGGGAACGAGTGTTCTCTCCATGAACAGGGTGCTTTCATAGCCTGGGTGGGAGCTTCTCCTGAGACGCTCTAGAGCTGAAAGGAAACTTGACGTGAGTCCTTTCCTCAAGGTAAAGCCTTGACTAGCCCTGCCGAAGCTCAGCTTGGAGCAGTTGCCTTGAGGCCTTCGTTTCAGGTCTGTTTTCTTTTAAGGTTAGTAAGCTTTTCAAGACAGCGAGGACCTCGCGTGGGCACCCTATTCCCTGCAAGAACACCGAGTACCGGCAGGCTCCACTGGGCTGCTAAGATACATCCAGGCCCGGAAACCTTTCCCAATCACTCTGTGTATGGTGAGTGGAGGGCAACACACTGCACTCTTCCTTGGGAGAGCTAGATTTCCTCAGAACTCCAACAGCTCCAGGAAATGTGTTCTCTCACGTCCTACATGTCATGCTAATCTGCCTCATTGCCCTAGGCTGAGCGGCAACGAGAAACCCAAACGGCTTCGCATTCCTCCTACAAAGTCAGACCTTAAGACCCCATCCTTACAGGAGAAAGTCGGCCTGCGTTCCTGCTGTAACCAAAGCACAGTTCTTCCTCTTACACTGCAGGGTTTTAGAAGAAGCTAAGCCCGATAGCCTACCTAGAGCGCTCCTTGGGGGAGGCGGTTGGCTACACGCAGAACTCCGTGCCAAATAAACTTTATTCAAGGAAGGGACCAGTGTGTAGCTAGAGTGTATATTTACTTGGTAGAAATCACAAGGAGGTAGGCTGCGTGTTCGCTGGAAGCGGGGACCTTATGGCACAAGCCTTGCTTTCCCAGTTTGAAAGCTCCATTCGTGCTGCCCTGAAGCTACCTAAATAACAGTTTTAGGACGTGCTTTTAGTCACTGTAGGCAGGGCTCTGGGAAGGGAACGAGTGTTCTCTACATCAACAGGGTGCTTTCATAGCCTGGGTGGGAGCTTCTCCTGAGACGCTCTAGAGCTGAAAGGAAACTTGACGTGAGTCCTTTCCTCAAGGTAAAGCCTTGTCTAGGCCTGCCGAAGCTCAGCTTGGAGCAGTTGCCTTGAGGCCTTCGTTTCAGGTCTGTTTTCTTTTAAGGTTAGTAAGCTTTTCAAGACAGCGAGGACCTCGCGTGGGCACCCTATTCCCTGCAAGAACACCGAGTACCGGCAGGCTCCACTGGGCTGCTAAGATACATCCAGGCCCGGAAACCTTTCCCAGTCACTCTGTGTATGCTGAGTGGAGGGCAACACACTGCACTCTTCCTTGGGAGAGCTAGATTTCCTCAGCACTCCAACAGCTCCAGGAAATGTGTTCTCTCACGTCCTACATGTCATGCTAATCTGCCTCATTGCCCTAGGCTGAGCGGCACTGAGAAACCCAAACTGCTTCGCATTCCTCCTACAAAGTCAGACCTTACGACCCCATCCTTACAGGAGAAAGTCGGCCTGCGTTCCTGCTGTAACCAAAGCACAGTTCTTCCTCTTACACTGCAGGGTTTTAGAAGAAGCTAAGCCCGATAGCCTACCTAGAGCGCTCCTTGGGGGAGGCGGTTGGCTACACGCAGAACTCCGTGCCAAATAAACTTTATTCAAGGAAGGGACCAGTGTGTAGCTAGAGTGCATATTTACTTGGTAGAAATCACAAGGAGGTAGGCTGCGTGTTCGCTGGAAGCGGGGACCTTATGGCACAAGCCTTGCTTTCCCATTTTGAAAGCTCCATTCGTGCTGCCCTGAAGCTACCTAAATAACAGTTTTAGGACGTGCTTTTAGTCACTGTAGGCAGGGCTCTGGGAAGGGAACGAGTGTTCTCTCCATCAACAGGGTGCTTTCATAGCCTGGGTGGGAGCTTCTCCTGAGACGCTCTAGAGCTGAAAGGAAACTTGACGTGAGGCCTTTCCTCAAGGTAAAGCCTTGACTAGGCCTGCCGAAGCTCAGCTTGGAGCAGTTGCCTTGAAGCCTTCGTTTCAGGTCTGTTTTCTTTTAATGTTAGTAAGCTTTTCAAGACAGCGAGGACCTCGCGTGGGCACCCTATTCCCTGCAAGAACACCGAGTACCGGCAGGCTCCACTGGGCTGCTAAGAAACATCCAGGCCCGGAAACCTTTCCCAGTCACTCTGTGTATGCTGAGTGGAGGGCAACACACTGCACTCTTCCTCGGGAGAGCTAGATTTCCTCAGCACTCCAACAGCTCCAGGAAATGTGTTCTCTCACGTCCTACATGTCATGCTAATCTGCCTCATTGCCCTAGGCTGAGCGGCACTGAGAAACCCAAACTGCTTCGCATTCCTCCTACAAAGTCAGACCTTACGACCCCATCCTTACAGGAGAAAGTCGGCCTGCGTTCCTGCTGTAACCAAAGCACAGTTCTTCCTCTTACACTGCAGGGTTTTAGAAGAAGCTAAGCCCGATAGCCTACCTAGAGCGCTCCTTGGGGGAGGCGGTTGGCTACACGCAGAACTCCGTGCCAAATAAACTTTATTCAAGGAAGGGACCAGTGTGTAGCTAGAGTGCATATTTACTTGGTAGAAATCACAAGGAGGTAGGCTGCGTGTTCGCTGGAAGCGGGGACCTTATGGCACAAGCCTTGCTTTCCCATTTTGAAAGCTCCATTCGTGCTGCCCTGAAGCTACCTAAATAACAGTTTTAGGACGTGCTTTTAGTCACTGTAGGCAGGGCTCTGGGAAGGGAACGAGTGTTCTCTCCATCAACAGGGTGCTTTCATAGCCTGGGTGGGAGCTTCTCCTGAGACGCTCTAGAGCTGAAAGGAAACTTGACGTGAGTCCTTTCCTCAAGGTAAAGCCTTGACTAGGCCTGCCGAAGCTCAGCTTGGAGCAGTTGCCTCGAGGCCTTAGTTTCAGGTCTGTTTTCTTTTAAGGTTAGTAAGCTTTTCAAGACAGCGAGGACCTCGCGTGGGCACCCTATTCCCTGCAAGAACACCGAGTACCGGCAGGCTCCACTGGGCTGCTAAGATACATCCAGGCCCGGAAACCTTTCCCAATCACTCTGTGTATGCTGAGTGGAGGGCAACACACTGCACTCTTCCTTGGGAGAGCTAGATTTCCTCAGCACTCCAACAGCTCCAGGAAATGTGTTCTCTCACGTCCTACATGTCATGCTAATCTGCCTCATTGCCCTAGGCTGAGCGGCAACGAGAAACCCAAACGGCTTCGCATTCCTCCTACAAAGTCAGACCTTAAGACCCCATCCTTACAGGAGAAAGTTGGCCTGCGTTCCTGCTGTAACCAAAGCACAGTTCTTCCTCTTACACTGCAGGGTTTTAGAAGAAGCTAAGCCCGATAGCCTACCTAGAGCGCTCCTTGGGGGAGGCGGTTGGCTACACGCAGAACTCCGTGCCAAATAAACTTTATTCAAGGAAGGGACCAGTGTGTAGCTAGAGTGTATATTTACTTGGTAGAAATCACAAGGAGGTAGGCTGCGTGTTCGCTGGAAGCGGGGACCTTATGGCATAAGCCTTGCTTTCCCATTTTGAAAGCTCCATTCGTGCTGCCCTGAAGCTACCTAAATAACAGTTTTAGGACGTGCTTTTAGTCACTGTAGGCAGGGCTCTGGGAAGGGAACGAGTGTTCTCTCCATCAACAGGGTGCTTTCATAGCCTGGGTGGGAGCTTCTCCTGAGACGCTCTAGAGCTGAAAGGAAACATGACGTGAGTCCTTTCCTCAAGGTAAAGCCTTGACTAGCCCTGCCGAAGCTCAGCTTGGAGCAGTTGCCTTGAGGCCTTCGTTTCAGGTCTGTTTTCTTTTAAGGTTAGTAAGCTTTTCAAGACAGCGAGGACCTCGCGTGGGCACCCTATTCCCTGCAAGAACACCGAGTACCGGCAGGCTCCACTGGGCTGCAAAGAAACATCCAGGCCCGGAAACCTTTCCCAGTCACTCTGTGTATGCTGAGTGGAGGGCAACACACTGCACTCTTCCTTGGGAGAGCTAGATTTCCTCAGCACTCCAACAGCTCCAGGAAATGTGTTCTCTCACGTCCTACATGTCATGCTAATCTGCCTCATTGCCCTAGGCTGAGCGGCACTGAGAAACCCAAACTGCTTCGCATTGCTCCTACAAAGCCATACCTTAAGACCCCATCCTTACAGGAGAAAGTCGGCCTGCGTTCCTGCTGTAACCAAAGCACAGTTCTTCCTCTTACACTGCAGGGTTTTAGAAGAAGCTAAGCCCGATAGCCTACCTAGAGCGCTCCTTGGGGGAGGCGGTTGGCTACACGCAGAACTCCGTGCCAAATAAACTTTATTCAAGGAAGGGACCAGTGTGTAGCTAGAGTGTATATTTACTTGGTAGAAATCACAAGGAGGTAGGCTGCGTGTTCGCTGGAAGCGGGGACCTTATGGCACAAGCCTTGCTTTCCCATTTTGAAAGCTCCATTCGTGCTGCCCTGAAGCTACCTAAATAACAGTTTTAGGACGTGCTTTTAGTCACTGTAGGCAGGGCTCTGGGAAGGGAACGAGTGTTCTCTCCACCAACAGGGTGCTTTCATAGCCGGGGTGGGAGCTTCTCCAGAGACGCTCTAGAGCTGAAAGGAAACTTGACGTGAGTCCTTTCCTCAAGGTAAAGCCTTGACTAGCCCTGCCGAAGCTCAGCTTGGAGCAGTTGCCTTGAGGCCTTCGTTTCAGGTCTGTTTTCTTTTAAGGTTAGTAAACTTTTCAAGACACCGAGGACCTCGCGTGGGCGCCCTATTCCCTGCAAGAACACCGAGTACCGGCAGGCTCCACTGGGCTGCTAAGAAACATCCAGGCCCGGAAAACTTTCCCAGTCACTCTGTGTATGCTGAGTGGAGGGCAACACACTGCACTCTTCCTCGGGAGAGCTAGATTTCCTCAGCACTCCAACAGCTCCAGGAAATGTGTTCTCTCACGTCCTGCATGTCATGCTAATCTGCCTCATTGCCCTAGGCTGAGCGGCAACGAGAAACCCAAAGTGCTTCGCATTCCTCATACAAAGTCATACCTTAAGACCCCATCTTTACAGGAGAAAGTCGGCCTGCGTTCCTGCTGTAAGCAAGGCACAGTTCTTCCTCTTACATTGCAAGGTTTTAGAAGAAGCTAAGCCCGATAGCCTACCTAGAGCGCTCCTTGGGGGAGGCGGTTGGCTACACGCAGAACTCCGTGCCAAATACACTTGATTCAAGGAAGGGACCAGTGTGTAGCTAGAGTGTATATTTACTTGGTAGAAATCACAAGGAGCTAGGCTGCGTGTTCGCTGGAAGCGGGGAGCTTATGGCACAAGCCTTGATTTCCCATTTTGAAAGCTCCATTCATGCTGCCCTGAAGCTACCTAAATAACAGTTTTAGGACGTGCTTTTAGTCACTGTAGGCAGGGCTGTGGGAAGGGAACGAGTGTTCTCTCCACCAACAGGGTGCTTTCATAGCCGGGGTGGGAGCTTCTCCAGAGACGCTCTAGAGCTGAAAGGAAACTTGACGTGAGTCCTTTCCTCAAGATAAAGCCTTGACTAGCCCTGCCGAAGCTCAGCTTGGAGCAGTTGCCTTGAGGCCTTCGTTTCAGGTCTGTTTTCTTTTAAAGTTAGTAAGCTTTTCAAGACACCGAGGACCTCGCGTGGGCGCCCTATTCCCTGCAAGAACACCGAGTACCGGCAGGCTCCACTGGGCTGCTAAGAAACATCCAGGCCCGGAAACCTTTCCCAGTCACTCTGTGTATGCTGAGTGGAGGCAACACACTGCATTCTTCCTCGGGAGAGCTAGATTTCCTCAGCACTCCAACAGCTCCAGGAAATGTGTTCTCTCACGTCCTACATGTCATGCTAATCTGCCTCATTGCCCTAGGCTGAGCGGCACTGAGAAACCCAAACTGCTTCGCATTCCTCCTACAAAGTCATACCTTAAGACCCCATCCTTACAGGAGAAAGTCGGCCTGCGTTCCTGCTGTAAGCAAGGCACAGTTCTTCCTCTTACACTGCAGGGTTTTAGAAGAAGCTAAGCCCGATAGCCTACCTAGAGCGCTCCTTGGGGGAGGCGGTTGGCTACACGCAGAACTCCGTGCCAAATAAACTTTATTCAAGGAAGGGACCAGTGTGTAGCTAGAGTGTATATTTACTTGGTAGAAATCACAAGGAGGTAGGCTGCGTGTTCGCTGGAAGCGGGGACCTTATGGCACAAGCCTTGCTTTCCCATTTTGAAAGCTCCATTCGTGCTGCCCTGAAGCTACCTAAATAACAGTTTTAGGACGTGCTTTTAGTCACTGTAGGCAGGGCTCTGGGAAGGGAACGAGTGTTCTCTACATCAACAGGGTGCTTTCATAGCCGGGGTGGGAGCTTCTCCAGAGACGCTCTAGAGCTGAAAGGAAACTTGACGTGGGTCCTTTCCTCAAGGTAAAGCCTTGACTAGCCCTGCCGAAGCTCAGCTTGGAGCAGTTGCCTTGAGGCCTTCGTTTCAGGTCTGTTTTCTTTTAAGGTTAGTAAGCTTTTCAAGACAGCGAGGACCTCGCGTGGGCACCCTATTCCCTGCAAGAACACCGAGTACCGGCAGGCTCCACTGGGCTGCTAAGAAACATCCAGGCCCGGAAACCTTTCCCAGTCACTCTGTGTATGCTGAGTGGAGGGCAACACACTGCACTCTTCCTTGGGAGAGCTAGATTTCCTCAGCACTCCAACAGCTCCAGGAAATGTGTTCTCTCACGTCCTACATGTCATGCTAATCTGCCTCATTGCCCTAGGCTGAGCGGCACTGAGAAACCCAAACTGCTTCGCATTGCTCCTACAAAGCCATACCTTAAGACCCCATCCTTACAGGAGAAAGTCGGCCTGCGTTCCTGCTGTAACCAAAGCACAGTTCTTCCTCTTACACTGCAGGGTTTTAGAAGAAGCTAAGCCCGATAGCCTACCTAGAGCGCTCCTTGGGGGAGGCGGTTGGCTACACGCAGAACTCCGTGCCAAATAAACTTTATTCAAGGAAGGGACCAGTGTGTAGCTAGAGTGTATATTTACTTGGTAGAAATCACAAGGAGGTAGGCTGCGTGTTCGCTGGAAGCGGGGACCTTATGGCACAAGCCTTGCTTTCCCATTTTGAAAGCTCCATTCGTGCTGCCCTGAAGCTACCTAAATAACAGTTTTAGGACGTGCTTTTAGTCACTGTAGGCAGGGCTCTGGGAAGGGAACGAGTGTTCTCTCCACCAACAGGGTGCTTTCATAGCCGGGGTGGGAGCTTCTCCAGAGACGCTCTAGAGCTGAAAGGAAACTTGACGTGAGTCCTTTCCTCAAGGTAAAGCCTTGACTAGCCCTGCCGAAGCTCAGCTTGGAGCAGTTGCCTTGAGGCCTTCGTTTCAGGTCTGTTTTCTTTTAAGGTTAGTAAACTTTTCAAGACACCGAGGACCTCGCGTGGGCGCCCTATTCCCTGCAAGAACACCGAGTACCGGCAGGCTCCACTGGGCTGCTAAGAAACATCCAGGCCCGGAAACCTTTCCCAGTCACTCTGTGTATGCTGAGTGGAGGGCAACACACTGCACTCTTCCTCGGGAGAGCTAGATTTCCTCAGCACTCCAACAGCTCCAGGAAATGTGTTCTCTCACGTCCTGCATGTCATGCTAATCTGCCTCATTGCCCTAGGCTGAGCGGCAACGAGAAACCCAAACTGCTTCGCATTCCTCATACAAAGTCATACCTTAAGACCCCATCTTTACAGGAGAAAGTCGGCCTGCGTTCCTGCTGTAAGCAAGGCACAGTTCTTCCTCTTACATTGCAGGGTTTTAGAAGAAGCTAAGCCCGATAGCCTACCTAGAGCGCTCCTTGGGGGAGGCGGTTGGCTACACGCAGAACTCCGTGCCAAATACACTTGATTCAAGGAAGGGACCAGTGTGTAGCTAGAGTGTATATTTACTTGGTAGAAATCACAAGGAGCTAGGCTGCGTGTTCGCTGGAAGCGGGGAGCTTATGGCACAAGCCTTGCTTTCCAATTTTGAAAGCTCCATTCATGCTGCCCTGAAGCTACCTAAATAACAGTTTTAGGACGTGCTTTTAGTCACTGTAGGCAGGGCTCTGGGAAGGGAACGAGTGTTCTCTACATCAACAGGGTGCTTTCATAGCCTGGGTGGGAGCTCCTCCAGAGACGCTCTAGAGCTGAAAGGAAACTTGACGTGAGTCCTTTCCTCAAGGTAAAGCCTTGACTAGGCCTGCCGAAGCTCAGCTTGGAGCAGTTGCCTTGAGGCCTTCGTTTCAGGTCTGTTTTCTTTTAAAGTTAGTAAGCTTTTCAAGACACCGAGGACCTCGCGTGGGCGCCCTATTCCCTGCAAGAACACCGAGTACCGGCAGGCTCCACTGGGCTGCTAAGAAACATCCAGGCCCGGAAACCTTTCCCAGTCACTCTGTGTATGCTGAGTGGAGGCAACACACTGCATTCTTCCTCGGGAGAGCTAGATTTCCTCAGCACTCCAACAGCTCCAGGAAATGTGTTCTCTCACGTCCTACATGTCATGCTAATCTGCCTCATTGCCCTAGGCTGAGCGGCACTGAGAAACCCAAACTGCTTCGCATTCCTCCTACAAAGTCATACCTTAAGACCCCATCCTTACAGGAGAAAGTCGGCCTGCGTTCCTGCTGTAAGCAAGGCACAGTTCTTCCTCTTACACTGCAGGGTTTTAGAAGAAGCTAAGCCCGATAGCCTACCTAGAGCGCTCCTTGGGGGAGGCGGTTGGCTACACGCAGAACTCCGTGCCAAATAAACTTTATTCAAGGAAGGGACCAGTGTGTAGCTAGAGTGTATATTTACTTGGTAGAAATCACAAGGAGGTAGGCTGCGTGTTCGCTGGAAGCGGGGACCTTATGGCACAAGCCTTGCTTTCCCATTTTGAAAGCTCCATTCGTGCTGCCCTGAAGCTACCTAAATAACAGTTTTAGGACGTGCTTTTAGTCACTGTAGGCAGGGCTCTGGGAAGGGAACGAGTGTTCTCTACATCAACAGGGTGCTTTCATAGCCGGGGTGGGAGCTTCTCCAGAGACGCTCTAGAGCTGAAAGGAAACTTGACGTGGGTCCTTTCCTCAAGGTAAAGCCTTGACTAGCCCTGCCGAAGCTCAGCTTGGAGCAGTTGCCTTGAGGCCTTCGTTTCAGGTCTGTTTTCTTTTAAGGTTAGTAAGCTTTTCAAGACAGCGAGGACCTCGCGTGGGCACCCTATTCCCTGCAAGAACACCGAGTACCGGCAGGCTCCACTGGGCTGCTAAGAAACATCCAGGCCCGGAAACCTTTCCCAGTCACTCTGTGTATGCTGAGTGGAGGGCAACACACTGCACTCTTCCTTGGGAGAGCTAGATTTCCTCAGCACTCCAACAGCTCCAGGAAATGTGTTCTCTCACGTCCTACATGTCATGCTAATCTGCCTCATTGCCCTAGGCTGAGCGGCACTGAGAAACCCAAACTGCTTCGCATTGCTCCTACAAAGCCATACCTTAAGACCCCATCCTTACAGGAGAAAGTCGGCCTGCGTTCCTGCTGTAACCAAAGCACAGTTCTTCCTCTTACACTGCAGGGTTTTAGAAGAAGCTAAGCCCGATAGCCTACCTAGAGCGCTCCTTGGGGGAGGCGGTTGGCTACACGCAGAACTCCGTGCCAAATAAACTTTATTCAAGGAAGGGACCAGTGTGTAGCTAGAGTGTATATTTACTTGGTAGAAATCACAAGGAGGTAGGCTGCGTGTTCGCTGGAAGCGGGGACCTTATGGCACAAGCCTTGCTTTCCCATTTTGAAAGCTCCATTCGTGCTGCCCTGAAGCTACCTAAATAACAGTTTTAGGACGTGCTTTTAGTCACTGTAGGCAGGGCTCTGGGAAGGGAACGAGTGTTCTCTCCACCAACAGGGTGCTTTCATAGCCGGGGTGGGAGCTTCTCCAGAGACGCTCTAGAGCTGAAAGGAAACTTGACGTGAGTCCTTTCCTCAAGGTAAAGCCTTGACTAGCCCTGCCGAAGCTCAGCTTGGAGCAGTTGCCTTGAGGCCTTCGTTTCAGGTCTGTTTTCTTTTAAGGTTAGTAAACTTTTCAAGACACCGAGGACCTCGCGTGGGCGCCCTATTCCCTGCAAGAACACCGAGTACCGGCAGGCTCCACTGGGCTGCTAAGAAACATCCAGGCCCGGAAACCTTTCCCAGTCACTCTGTGTATGCTGAGTGGAGGGCAACACACTGCACTCTTCCTCGGGAGAGCTAGATTTCCTCAGCACTCCAACAGCTCCAGGAAATGTGTTCTCTCACGTCCTGCATGTCATGCTAATCTGCCTCATTGCCCTAGGCTGAGCGGCAACGAGAAACCCAAACTGCTTCGCATTCCTCATACAAAGTCATACCTTAAGACCCCATCTTTACAGGAGAAAGTCGGCCTGCGTTCCTGCTGTAAGCAAGGCACAGTTCTTCCTCTTACATTGCAGGGTTTTAGAAGAAGCTAAGCCCGATAGCCTACCTAGAGCGCTCCTTGGGGGAGGCGGTTGGCTACACGCAGAACTCCGTGCCAAATACACTTGATTCAAGGAAGGGACCAGTGTGTAGCTAGAGTGTATATTTACTTGGTAGAAATCACAAGGAGCTAGGCTGCGTGTTCGCTGGAAGCGGGGAGCTTATGGCACAAGCCTTGCTTTCCAATTTTGAAAGCTCCATTCATGCTGCCCTGAAGCTACCTAAATAACAGTTTTAGGACGTGCTTTTAGTCACTGTAGGCAGGGCTCTGGGAAGGGAACGAGTGTTCTCTACATCAACAGGGTGCTTTCATAGCCTGGGTGGGAGCTCCTCCAGAGACGCTCTAGAGCTGAAAGGAAACTTGACGTGAGTCCTTTCCTCAAGGTAAAGCCTTGACTAGGCCTGCCGAAGCTCAGCTTGGAGCAGTTGCCTTGAGGCCTTCGTTTCAGGTCTGTTTTCTTTTAAGGTTAGTAAGCTTTTCAAGACAGCGAGGACCTCGCGTGGGCACCCTATTCCCTGCAAGAACACCGAGTACCCCCAGGCTCACTGGGCTGCAAAGAAACATCCAGGCCCGGAAACCTTTCCCAGTCACTCTGTGTATGCTGAGTGGAGGGCAACACACTGCACTCTTCCTTGGGAGAGCTAGATTTCCTCAGCACTCCAACAGCTCCAGGAAATGTGTTCTCTCACGTCCTACATGTCATGCTAATGTGCCTCATTGCCCTAGGCTGAGCGGCACTGAGAAACCCAAACTGCTTCGCATTGCTCCTACAAAGCCATACCTTAAGACCCCATCCTTACAGGAGAAAGTCGGCCTGCGTTCCTGCTGTAACCAAAGCACAGTTCTTCCTCTTACACTGCAGGGTTTTAGAAGAAGCTAAGCCCGATAGCCTACCTAGAGCGCTCCTTGGGGGAGGCGGTTGGCTACACGCAGAACTCCGTGCCAAATAAACTTTATTCAAGGAAGGGACCAGTGTGTAGCTAGAGTGTATATTTACTTGGTAGAAATCACAAGGAGGTAGGCTGCGTGTTCGCTGGAAGCGGGGACCTTATGGCACAAGCCTTGCTTTCCAATTTTGAAAGCTCCATTCATGCTGCCCTGAAGCTACCTAAATAACAGTTTTAGGACGTGCTTTTAGTCACTGTAGGCAGGGCTCTGGGAAGGGAACGAGTGTTCTCTACATCAACAGGGTGCTTTCATAGCCGGGGTGGGAGCTTCTCCAGACACGCTGTAGAGCTGAAAGGAAACTTGACGTGAGTCCTTTCCTCAAGGTAAAGCCTTGACTAGGCCTGCCGAAGCTCAGCTTGGAGCAGTTGCCTTGAGGCCTTCGTTTCAGGACTGTTTTCTTTTAAGGTTAGTAAGCTTTTCAAGACAGCGAGGACCTCGCGTGGGCACCCTATTCCCTGCAAGAACACCGAGTACCGGCAGGCTCCACTGGGCTGCTAAGAAACATCCAGGCCCGGAAACCTTTCCCAGTCACTCTGTGTATGCTGAGTGGAGGGCAACACACTGCACTCTTCCTTGGGAGAGCTAGATTTCCTCAGCACTCCAACAGCTCCAGGAAATGTGTTCTCTCACGTCCTACATGTCATGCTAATCTGCCTCATTGCCCTAGGCTGAGCGGCACTGAGAAACCCAAACTGCTTCGCATTGCTCCTACAAAGCCATACCTTAAGACCCCATCCTTACAGGAGAAAGTCGGCCTGCGTTCCTGCTGTAACCAAAGCACAGTTCTTCCTCTTACACTGCAGGGTTTTAGAAGAAGCTAAGCCCGATAGCCTACCTAGAGCGCTCCTTGGGGGAGGCGGTTGGCTACACGCAGAACTCCGTGCCAAATAAACTTTATTCAAGGAAGGGACCAGTGTGTAGCTAGAGTGTATATTTACTTGGTAGAAATCACAAGGAGGTAGGCTGCGTGTTCGCTGGAAGCGGGGACCTTATGGCACAAGCCTTGCTTTCCCATTTTGAAAGCTCCATTCGTGCTGCCCTGAAGCTACCTAAATAACAGTTTTAGGACGTGCTTTTAGTCACTGTAGGCAGGGCTCTGGGAAGGGAACGAGTGTTCTCTACATCAACAGGGTGCTTTCATAGCCTGGGTGGGAGCTCCTCCAAGGACGCTCTAGAGCTGAAAGGAAACTTGACGTGAGTCCTTTCCTCAAGGTAAAGCCTTGACTAGCCCGGCCGAAGCTCAGCTTGGAGCAGTTGCCTTGAGGCCTTCGTTTCAGGTCTGTTTTCTTTTAAGGTTAGTAAGCTTTTCAAGACAGCGAGGACCTCGCGTGGGCACCCTATTCCCTGCAAGAACACCGAGTACCGGCAGGCTCCACTGCGCTGCAAAGAAACATCCAGGCCCGGAAACCTTTCCCAGTCACTCTGTGTATGCTGAGTGGAGGGCAACACACTGCACTCTTCCTTGGGAGAGCTAGATTTCCTCAGCACTCCAACAGCTCCAGGAAATGTGTTCTCTCACGTCCTACATGTCATGCTAATCTGCCTCATTGCCCTAGGCTGAGCGGCACTGAGAAACCCAAACTGCTTCGCATTGCTCCTACAAAGCCATACCTTAAGACCCCATCCTTACAGGAGAAAGTCGGCCTGCGTTCCTGCTGTAACCAAAGCACAGTTCTTCCTCTTACACTGCAGGGTTTTAGAAGAAGCTAAGCCTGATAGCCTACCTAGAGCGCTCCTTGGGGGAGGCGGTTGGCTACACGCAGAACTCCGTGCCAAATAAACTTTATTCAAGGAAGGGACCAGTGTGTAGCTAGAGTGTATATTTACTTGGTAGAAATCACAAGGAGGTAGGCTGCGTGTTCGCTGGAAGCGGGGACCTTATGGCACAAGCCTTGCTTTCCCATTTTGAAAGCTCCATTCATGCTGCCCTGAAGCTACCTAAATAACAGTTTTAGGACGTGCTTTTAGTCACTGTAGGCAGGGCTCTGGGAAGGGAACGAGTGTTCTCTACATCAACAGGGTGCTTTCATAGCCTGGGTGGGAGCTTCTCCTGAGACGCTCTAGAGCTGAAAGGAAACTTGACGTGAGTCCTTTCCTCAAGGTAAAGCCTTGACTAGGCCTGCCGAAGCTCAGCTTGGAGCAGTTGCCTTGAGGCCTTCGTTTCAGGACTGTTTTCTTTTAAGGTTAGTAAGCTTTTCAAGACAGCGAGGACCTCGCGTTGGCACCCTATTCCCTGCAAGAACACCGAGTACCGGCAGGCTCCACTGGGCTGCTAAGAAACATCCAGGCCCGGAAACCTTTCCCAGTCACTCTGTGTATGCTGAGTGGAGGGCAACACACTGCACTCTTCCTTGGGAGAGCTAGATTTCCTCAGCACTCCAACAGCTCCAGGAAATGTGTTCTCTCACGTCCTACATGTCATGCTAATCTGCCTCATTGCCCTAGGCTGAGCGGCACTGAGAAACCCAAACTGCTTCGCATTGCTCCTACAAAGCCATACCTTAAGACCCCATCCTTACAGGAGAAAGTCGGCCTGCGTTCCTGCTGTAACCAAAGCACAGTTCTTCCTCTTACACTGCAGGGTTTTAGAAGAAATAAGCCCGATAGCTTACCTAGAGCGCTCCTTGGGGGAGGCGGTTGGCTACACGCAGAACTCCGTGCCAAATAAACTTTATTCAAGGAAGGGACCAGTGTGTAGCTAGAGTGTATATTTACTTGGTAGAAATCACAAGGAGGTAGGCTGCGTGTTCGCTGGAAGCGGGGACCTTATGGCACAAGCCTTGCTTTCCCATTTTGAAAGCTCCATTCATGCTGCCCTGAAGCTACCTAAATAACAGTTTTAGGACGTGCTTTTAGTCACTGTAGGCAGGGCTCTGGGAAGGGAACGAGTGTTCTCTACATCAACAGGGTGCTTTCATAGCCTGGGTGGGAGCTCCTCCAAGGACGCTCTAGAGCTGAAAGGAAACTTGACGTGAGTCCTTTCCTCAAGGTAAAGCCTTGACTAGGCCTGCCGAAGCTCAGCTTGGAGCAGTTGCCTTGAGGCCTTCGTTTCAGGTCTGTTTTCTTTTAAGGTTAGTAAGCTTTTCAAGACAGCGAGGACCTCGCGTGGGCACCCTATTCCCTGCAAGAACACCGAGTACCGGCAGGCTCCACTGGGCTGCAAAGAAACATCCAGGCCCGGAAACCTTTCCCAGTCACTCTGTGTATGCTGAGTGGAGGGCAACACACTGCACTCTTCCTTGGGAGAGCTAGATTTCCTCAGCACTCCAACAGCTCCAGGAAATGTGTTCTCTCACGTCCTACATGTCATGCTAATCTGCCTCATTGCCCTAGGCTGAGCGGCACTGAGAAACCCAAACTGCTTCGCATTGCTCCTACAAAGCCATACCTTAAGACCCCATCCTTACAGGAGAAAGTCGGCCTGCGTTCCTGCTGTAACCAAAGCACAGTTCTTCCTCTTACACTGCAGGGTTTTAGAAGAAGCTAAGCCCGATAGCCTACCTAGAGCGCTCCTTGGGGGAGGCGGTTGGCTACACGCAGAACTCCGTGCCAAATAAACTTTATTCAAGGAAGGGACCAGTGTGTAGCTAGAGTGTATATTTACTTGGTAGAAATCACAAGGAGGTAGGCTGCGTGTTCGCTGGAAGCGGGGACCTTATGGCACAAGCCTTGCTTTCCCATTTTGAAAGCTCCATTCATGCTGCCCTGAAGCTACCTAAATAACAGTTTTAGGACGTGCTTTTAGTCACTGTAGGCAGGGCTCTGGGAAGGGAACGAGTGTTCTCTACATCAACAGGGTGCTTTCATAGCCGGGGTGGGAGCTTCTCCAGACACGCTGTAGAGCTGAAAGGAAACTTGACGTGAGTCCTTTCCTCAAGGTAAAGCCTTGACTAGGCCTGCCGAAGCTCAGCTTGGAGCAGTTGCCTTGAGGCCTTCGTTTCAGGACTGTTTTCTTTTAAGGTTAGTAAGCTTTTCAAGACAGCGAGGACCTCGCGTGGGCACCCTATTCCCTGCAAGAACACCGAGTACCGGCAGGCTCCACTGGGCTGCTAAGAAACATCCAGACCCGGAAACCTTTCCCAGTCACTCTGTGTATGCTGAGTGGAGGGCAACACACTGCACTCTTCCTTGGGAGAGCTAGATTTCCTCAGCACTCCAACAGCTCCAGGAAATGTGTTCTCTCCCGTCCTACATGTCATGCTAATCTGCCTCATTGCCCTAGGCTGAGCGGCACTGAGAAACCCAAACTGCTTCGCATTCCTCCTACAAAGTCATACCTTAGGACCCCATCCTTACAGGAGAAAGTCGGCCTGCGTTCCTGCTGTAACCAATGCACAGTTCTTCCTCTTACACTGCAGGGTTTTAGAAGAAGCTAAGCCCGATAGCCTACCTAAAGCGCTCCTTGGGGGAGGCGGTTGGCTATACGCAGAACTCCGTGCCAAATAAACTTTATTCAAGGAAGGGACCAGTGTGTAGCTAGAGTGTATATTTACTTGGTAGAAATCACAAGGAGGTAGGCTGCGTGTTCGCTGGAAGCGGGGACCTTATGGCACAAGCCTTGCTTTCCCATTTTGAAAGCTCCATTCATGCTGCCCGGAAGCTACCTAAATAACAGTTTTAGGACGTGCTTTTAGTCACTGTAGGCAGGGCTCTGGGAAGGGAACGAGTGTTCTCTACATCAACAGGGTGCTTTCATAGCCGGGGTGGGAGCTGCTCCAGAGACGCCCTAGAGCTGAAAGGAAACGTGACATGAGTCCTTTTCTCAAGGTAAAGCCTTGACTAGCCCGGCCGAAGCTCAGCTTGGAGCAGTTGCCTTGAGGCCTTAGTTTCAGGTCTGTTTTCTTTTAAGGTTAGTAAGCTTTTCAAGACACCGAGGACCTCCCGAGGGCACCCTATTCCCTGCAAGAACACCGAGGACCGGCAGGCTCCACTGGGCTGCTAAGAAACATCCAGGCCCGGAAACCTTTCCCAGTCACTCTCTGTATGCTGAGTGGAGGGCAACACACTGCACTCTTCCTTGGGAGAGCTAGATTTCCTCAGCACTCCAACAGCTCCAGGAAATGTGTTCTCTCCCGTCCTACATGTCATGCTAATCTGCCTCATTGCCCTAGGCTGAGCGGCACTGAGAAACCCAAACTGCTTCGCATTCCTCCTACAAAGTCATACCTTAGGACCCCATCCTTACAGGAGAAAGTCGGCCTGCGTTCCTGCTGTAACCAAAGCACAGTTCTTCCTGTTACACTGCAGGGTTTTAGAAGAAGCTAAGCCCGATAGCCTACCTAGAGCGCTCCTTGGGGGAGGCGGTTGGCTACACGCAGAACTCCGTGCCAAATAAACTTTATTCAAGGAAGGGACCAGTGTGTAGCTAGAGTGTATATTTACTTGGTAGAAATCACAAGGAGGTAGGCTGCGTGTTCGCTGGAAGCGGGGACCTTATGGCACAAGCCTTGCTTTCCCATTTTGAAAGCTCCATTCATGCTGCCCGGAAGCTACCTAAATAACAGTTTTAGGACGTGCTTTTAGTCACTGTAGGCAGGGCTCTGGGAAGGGAACGAGTGTTCTCTACATCAACAGGGTGCTTTCATAGCCGGGGTGGGAGCTGCTCCAGAGACGCCCTAGAGCTGAAAGGAAACGTGACGTGAGTCCTTTTCTCAAGGTAAAGCCTTGACTAGCCCGGCCGAAGCTCAGCTTGGAGCAGTTGCCTTGAGGCCTTAGTTTCAGGTCTGTTTTCTTTTAAGGTTAGTAAGCTTTTCAAGACACCGAGGACCTCGCGTGGGCACCCTATTCCCTGCAAGAACACCGAGGACCGGCAGGCTCCACTGGGCTGCTAAGAAACATCCAGGCCCGGAAACCTTTCCCAGTCACTCTGTGTATGCTGAGTGGAGGGCAACACACTGCACTCTTCCTTGGGAGAGCTAGATTTCCTCAGCACTCCAACAGCTCCAGGAAATGTGTTCTCTCCCGTCCTACATGTCATGCTAATCTGCCTCATTGCCCTAGGCTGAGCGGCACTGAGAAACCCAAACTGCTTCGCATTCCTCCTACAAAGTCAAACCTTAGGACCCCATCCTTACAGGAGAAAGTCGGCCTGCGTTCCTGCTGTAACCAATGCACAGTTCTTCCTCTTACACTGCAGGGTTTTAGAAGAAGCTAAGCCCGATAGCCTACCTAAAGCGCTCCTTGGGGGAGGCGGTTGGCTATACGCAGAACTCCGTGCCAAATAAACTTTATTCAAGGAAGGGACCAGTGTGTAGCTAGAGTGTATATTTACTTGGTAGAAATCACAAGGAGGTAGGCTGCGTGTTCGCTGGAAGCGGGGACCTTATGGCACAAGCCTTACTTTCCCATTTTGAAAGCTCCATTCATGCTGCCCGGAAGCTACCTAAATAACAGTTTTAGGACGTGCTTTTAGTCACTGTAGGCAGGGCTCTGGGAAGGGAACGAGTGTTCTCTACATCAACAGGGTGCTTTCATAGCCGGGGTGGGAGCTGCTCCAGAGACGCCCTAGAGCTGAAAGGAAACGTGACGTGAGTCCTTTTCTCAAGGTAAAGCCTTGACTAGCCCGGCCGAAGCTCAGCTTGGAGCAGTTGCCTTGAGGCCTTAGTTTCAGGTCTGTTTTCTTTTAAGGTTAGTAAGCTTTTCAAGACACCGAGGACCTCGCGTGGGCACCCTATTCCCTGCAAGAACACCGAGGACCGGCAGGCTCCACTGGGCTGCTAAGAAACATCCAGGCCCGGAAACCTTTCCCAGTCACTTTGTGTATCCTGAGTGGAGGGCAACACACTGTACTCTTCCTTGGGAGAGCTAGATTTCCTCAGCACTCCAACAGCTCCAGGAAATGTGTTCTCTCACGTCCTACATGTCATGCTAATCTGCCTCATTGCTCTAGGCTGAGCGGCACTGAGAAACCCAAACTGCTTCGCATTCCTCCTACAAAGTCATACTTTAAGACCCCATCCTTATAGGAGAAAGTCGGCCTGCGTTCCTGCTGTAACCAAAGCACAGTTCTTCCTCTTACACTGCAGGGTTTTAGAAGAAGCTAAGCCCGATAGCCTACCTAGAGCGCTCCTTGGGGGAGGCGGTTGGCTACACGCAGAACTCCGTGCCAAATAAACTTTATTCAAGGAAGGGACCAGTGTGTAGCTAGAGTGTATATTTACTTGGTAGAAATCACAAGGAGGTAGGCTGCGTGTTCGCTGGAAGCGGGGACCTTATGGCACAAGCCTTGCTTTCCCATTTTGAAAGCTCCATTCATGCTGCCCGGAAGCTACCTAAATAACAGTTTTAGGACGTGCTTTTAGTCACTGTAGGCAGGGCTCTGGGAAGGGAACGAGTGTTCTCTACATCAACAGGGTGCTTTCATAGCCGGGGTGGGAGCTGCTCCAGAGACGCCCTAGAGCTGAAAGGAAACGTGACATGAGTCCTTTTCTCAAGGTAAAGCCTTGACTAGCCCGGCCGAAGCTCAGCTTGGAGCAGTTGCCTTGAGGCCTTAGTTTCAGGTCTGTTTTCTTTTAAGGTTAGTAAGCTTTTCAAGACACCGAGGACCTCCCGAGGGCACCCTATTCCCTGCAAGAACACCGAGGACCGGCAGGCTCCACTGGGCTGCTAAGAAACATCCAGGCCCGGAAACCTTTCCCAGTCACTCTGTGTATGCTGAGTGGAGGGCAACACACTGCACTCTTCCTTGGGAGAGCTAGATTTCCTCAGCACTCCAACAGCTCCAGGAAATGTGTTCTCTCCCGTCCTACATGTCATGCTAATCTGCCTCATTGCCCTAGGCTGAGCGGCACTGAGAAACCCAAACTGCTTCGCATTCCTCCTACAAAGTCATACCTTAGGACCCCATCCTTACAGGAGAAAGTCGGCCTGCGTTCCTGCTGTAACCAATGCACAGTTCTTCCTCTTACACTGCAGGGTTTTAGAAGAAGCTAAGCCCGATAGCCTACCTAGAGCGCTCCTTGGGGGAGGCGGTTGGCTACACGCAGAACTCCGTGCCAAATAAACTTTATTCAAGGAAGGGACCAGTGTGTAGCTAGAGTGTATATTTACTTGGTAGAAATCACAAGGAGGTAGGCTGCGTGTTCGCTGGAAGCGGGGACCTTATGGCACAAGCCTTGCTTTCCCATTTTGAAAGCTCCATTCATGCTGCCCGGAAGCTACCTAAATAACAGTTTTAGGACGTGCTTTTAGTCACTGTAGGCAGGGCTCTGGGAAGGGAACGAGTGTTCTCTACATCAACAGGGTGCTTTCATAGCCGGGGTGGGAGCTGCTCCAGAGACGCCCTAGAGCTGAAAGGAAACGTGACGTGAGTCCTTTTCTCAAGGTAAAGCCTTGACTAGCCCGGCCGAAGCTCAGCTTGGAGCAGTTGCCTTGAGGCCTTAGTTTCAGGTCTGTTTTCTTTTAAGGTTAGTAAGCTTTTCAAGACACCGAGGACCTCGCGTGGGCACCCTATTCCCTGCAAGAACACCGAGGACCGGCAGGCTCCACTGGGCTGCTAAGAAACATCCAGGCCCGGAAACCTTTCCCAGTCACTCTGTGTATGCTGAGTGGAGGGCAACACACTGCACTCTTCCTCGGGAGAGCTAGATTTCCTCAGCACTCCAACAGCTCCAGGAAATGTGTTCTCTCACGTCCTACATGTCATGCTAATCTGCCTCATTGCCCTAGGCTGAGCGGCACTGAGAAACCCAAACTGCTTCGCATTCCTCCTACAAAGTCAGACCTTACGACCCCATCCTTACAGGAGAAAGTCGGCCTGCGTTCCTGCTGTAACCAAAGCACAGTTCTTCCTCTTACACTGCAGGGTTTTAGAAGAAGCTAAGCCCGATAGCCTACCTAGAGCGCTCCTTGGGGGAGGCGGTTGGCTACACGCAGAACTCCGTGCCAAATACACTTGATTCAAGGAAGGGACCAGTGTGTAGCTAGAGTGCATATTTACTTGGTAGAAATCACAAGGAGGTAGGCTGCGTGTTCGCTGGAAGCGGGGACCTTATGGCACAAGCCTTGCTTTCCCATTTTGAAAGCTCCATTCGTGCTGCCCTGAAGCTACCTAAATAACAGTTTTAGGACGTGCTTTTAGTCACTGTAGGCAGGGCTCTGGGAAGGGAACGAGTGTTCTCTCCATCAACAGGGTGCTTTCATAGCCTGGGTGGGAGCTTCTCCTGAGACGCTCTAGAGCTGAAAGGAAACTTGACGTGAGTCCTTTCCTCAAGGTAAAGCCTTGACTAGGCCTGCCGAAGCTCAGCTTGGAGCAGTTGCCTTGAGGCCTTCGTTTCAGGTCTGTTTTCTTTTAAGGTTAGTAAGCTTTTCAAGACAGCGAGGACCTCGCGTGGGCACCCTATTCCCTGCAAGAACACCGAGTACCGGCAGGCTCCACTGGGCTGCTAAGATACATCCAGGCCCGGAAACCTTTCCCAGTCACTCTGTGTATGCTGAGTGGAGGGCAACACACTGCACACTTCCTTGGGAGAACTAGATTTCCTCAGCACTCCAACAGCTCCAGGAAATGTGTTCTCTCACGTCCTACATGTCATGCTAATCTGCCTCATTGCCCTAGGCTGAGCGGCACTGAGAAACCCAAACTGCTTCGCATTCCTCCTACAAAGTCAGACCTTACGACCTCATCCTTACAGGAGAAAGTCGGCCTGCGTTCCTGCTGTAACCAAAGCACAGTTCTTCCTCTTACACTGCAGGGTTTTAGAAGAAGCTAAGCCCGATAGCCTACCTAGAGCGCTCCTTGGGGGAGGCGGTTGGCTACACGCAGAACTCCGTGCCAAATACACTTGATTCAAGGAAGGGACCAGTGTGTAGCTAGAGTGCATATTTACTTGGTAGAAATCACAAGGAGGTAGGCTGCGTGTTCGCTGGAAGCGGGGACCTTATGGCACAAGCCTTGCTTTCCCATTTTGAAAGCTCCATTCGTGCTGCCCTGAAGCTACCTAAATAACAGTTTTAGGACGTGCTTTTAGTCACTGTAGGCAGGGCTCTGGGAAGGGAACGAGTGTTCTCTCCATCAACAGGGTGCTTTCATAGCCTGGGTGGGAGCTTCTCCTGAGACGCTCTAGAGCTGAAAGGAAACTTGACGTGAGGCCTTTCCTCAAGGTAAAGCCTTGACTAGGCCTGCCGAAGCTCAGCTTGGAGCAGTTGCCTTGAGGCCTTCGTTTCAGGTCTGTTTTCTTTTAAGGTTAGTAAGCTTTTCAAGACAGCGAGGACCTCGCGTGGGCACCCTATTCCCTGCAAGAACACCGAGTACCGGCAGGCTCCACTGGGCTGCTAAGAAACATCCAGGCCCGGAAACCTTTCCCAGTCACTCTGTGTATGCTGAGTGGAGGGCAACACACTGCACTCTTCCTTGGGAGAGCTAGATTTCCTCAGCACTCCAACAGCTCCAGGAAATGTGTTCTCTCACGTCCTACATGTCATGCTAATCTGCCTCATTGCCCTAGGCTGAGCGGCACTGAGAAACCCAAACTGCTTCGCATTCCTCCTACAAAGTCAGACCTTACGACGCCATCCTTACAGGAAAAAGTCAGCCTGCGTTCCTGCTGTAACCAAAGCACAGTTCTTCCTCTTACACTGCAGGGTTTTAGAAGAAGCTAAGCCCGATAGCCTACCTAGAGCGCTCCTTGGGGGAGGCGGTTGGCTACACGCAGAACTCCGTGCCAAATAAACTTTATTCAAGGAAGGGACCAGTGTGTAGCTAGAGTGCATATTTACTTGGTAGAAATCACAAGGAGGTAGGCTGCGTGTTCGCTGGAAGCGGGGACCTTATGGCACAAGCCTTGCTTTCCCATTTTGAAAGCTCCATTCGTGCTGCCCTGAAGCTACCTAAATAACAGTTTTAGGACGTGCTTTTAGTCACTGTAGGCAGGGCTCTGGGAAGGGAACGAGTGTTCTCTCCATCAACAGGGTGCTTTCATAGCCTGGGTGGGAGCTTCTCCTGAGACGCTCTAGAGCTGAAAGGAAACTTGACGTGAGTCCTTTCCTCAAGGTAAAGCCTTGACTAGGCCTGCCGAAGCTCAGCTTGGAGCAGTTGCCTTGAGGCCTTCGTTTCAGGTCTGTTTTCTTTTAGGGTTAGTAAGCTTTTCAAGACAGCGAGGACCTCGCGTGGGCACCCTATTCCCTGCAAGAACACCGAGTACCGGCAGGCTCCACTGGGCTGCTAAGAAACATCCAGGCCCGGAAACCTTTCCCAGTCACTCTGTGTATGCTGAGTGGAGGGCAACACACTGCACTCTTCCTCGGGAGAGCTAGATTTCCTCAGCACTCCAACAGCTCCAGGAAATGTGTTCTCTCACGTCCTACATGTCATGCTAATCTGCCTCATTGCCCTAGGCTGAGCGGCACTGAGAAACCCAAACTGCTTCGCATTCCTCCTACAAAGTCAGACCTTACGACCCCATCCTTACAGGAGAAAGTCGGCCTGCGTTCCTGCTGTAACCAAAGCACAGTTCTTCCTCTTACACTGCAGGGTTTTAGAAGAAGCTAAGCCCGATAGCCTACCTAGAGCGCTCCTTGGGGGAGGCGGTTGGCTACACGCAGAACTCCGTGCCAAATAAACTTTATTCAAGGAAGGGACCAGTGTGTAGCTAGAGTGCATATTTACTTGGTAGAAATCACAAGGAGGTAGGCTGCGTGTTCGCTGGAAGCGGGGACCTTATGGCACAAGCCTTGCTTTCCCATTTTGAAAGCTCCATTCGTGCTGCCCTGAAGCTACCTAAATAACAGTTTTAGGACGTGCTTTTAGTCACTGTAGGCAGGGCTCTGGGAAGGGAACGAGTGTTCTCTCCATCAACAGGGTGCTTTCATAGCCGGGGTGGGAGCTTCTCCTGAGACGCTCTAGAGCTGAAAGGAAACTTGACGTGAGGCCTTTCCTCAAGGTAAAGCCTTGACTAGGCCTGCCGAAGCTCAGCTTGGAGCAGTTGCCTTGAGGCCTTCGTTTCAGGTCTGTTTTCTTTTAAGGTTAGTAAGCTTTTCAAGACAGCGAGGACCTCGCGTGGGCACCCTATTCCCTGCAAGAACACCGAGTACCGGCAGGCTCCACTGGGCTGCTAAGATACATCCAGGCCCGGAAACCTTTCCCAGTCACTCTGTGTATGCTGAGTGGAGGGCAACACACTGCACACTTCCTTGGGAGAACTAGATTTCCTCAGCACTCCAACAGCTCCAGGAAATGTGTTCTCTCACGTCCTACATGTCATGCTAATCTGCCTCATTGCCCTAGGCTGAGCGGCACTGAGAAACCCAAACTGCTTCGCATTCCTCCTACAAAGTCAGACCTTACGACCCCATCCTTACAGGAGAAAGTCGGCCTGCGTTCCTGCTGTAACCAAAGCACAGTTCTTCCTCTTACACTGCAGGGTTTTAGAAGAAGCTAAGCCCGATAGCCTACCTAGAGCGCTCCTTGGGGGAGGCGGTTGGCTACACGCAGAACTCCGTGCCAAATAAACTTTATTCAAGGAAGGGACCAGTGTGTAGCTAGAGTGTATATTTACTTGGTAGAAATCACAAGGAGGTAGGCTGCGTGTTCGCTGGAAGCGGGGACCTTATGGCACAAGCCTTGCTTTCCCATTTTGAAAGCTCCATTCGTGCTGCCCTGAAGCTACCTAAATAACAGTTTTAGGACGTGCTTTTAGTCACTGTAGGCAGGGCTCTGGGAAGGGAACGAGTGTTCTCTCCATCAACAGGGTGCTTTCATAGCCTGGGTGGGAGCTTCTCCTGAGACGCTCTAGAGCTGAAAGGAAACTTGACGTGAGGCCTTTCCTCAAGGTAAAGCCTTGACTAGGCCTGCCGAAGCTCAGCTTGGAGCAGTTGCCTCGAGGCCTTAGTTTCAGGTCTGTTTTCTTTTAAGGTTAGTAAGCTTTTCAAGACAGCGAGGACCTCGCGTGGGCACCCTATTCCCTGCAAGAACACCGACTACCGGCAGGCTCCACTGGGCTGCTAAGATACATCCAGGCCCGGAAACCTTTCCCAATCACTCTGTGTATGCTGAGTGGAGGGCAACACACTGCACTCTTCCTTGGGAGAGCTAGATTTCCTCAGCACTCCAACAGCTCCAGGAAATGTGTTCTCTCACGTCCTACATGTCATGCTAATCTGCCTCATTGCCCTAGGCTGAGCGGCACTGAGAAACCCAAACTGCTTCGCATTCCTCCTACAAAGTCAGACCTTACGACCCCATCCTTACAGGAGAAAGTCGGCCTGCGTTCCTGCTGTAACCAAAGCACAGTTCTTCCTCTTACACTGCAGGGTTTTAGAAGAAGCTAAGCCCGATAGCCTACCTAGAGCGCTCCTTGGGGGAGGCGGTTGGCTACACGCAGAACTCCGTGCCAAATAAACTTTATTCAAGGAAGGGACCAGTGTGTAGCTAGAGTGCATATTTACTTGGTAGAAATCACAAGGAGGTAGGCTGCGTGTTCGCTGGAAGCGGGGACCTTATGGCACAAGCCTTGCTTTCCCATTTTGAAAGCTCCATTCGTGCTGCCCTGAAGCTACCTAAATAACAGTTTTAGGACGTGCTTTTAGTCACTGTAGGCAGGGCTCTGGGAAGGGAACGAGTGTTCTCTCCATCAACAGGGTGCTTTCATAGCCTGGGTGGGAGCTTCTCCTGAGACGCTCTAGAGCTGAAAGGAAACTTGACGTGAGTCCTTTCCTCAAGGTAAAGCCTTGACTAGGCCTGCCGAAGCTCAGCTTGGAGCAGTTGCCTTGAGGCCTTCGTTTCAGGTCTGTTTTCTTTTAAGGTTAGTAAGCTTTTCAAGACAGCGAGGACCTCGCGTGGGCACGCTATTCCCTGCAAGAACACCGAGTACCGGCAGGCTCCACTGGGCTGCTAAGAAACATCCAGGCCCGGAAACCTTTCCCAGTCACTCTGTGTATGCTGAGTGGAGGGCAACACACTGCACTCTTCCTTGGGAGAGCTAGATTTCCTCAGCACTCCAACAGCTCCAGGAAATGTGTTCTCTCACGTCCTACATGTCATGCTAATCTGCCTCATTGCCCTAGGCTGAGCGGCACTGAGAAACCCAAACTGCTTCGCATTCCTCCTACAAAGTCAGACCTTACGACCCCATCCTTACAGGAGAAAGTCGGCCTGCGTTCCTGCTGTAACCAAAGCACAGTTCTTCCTCTTACACTGCAGGGTTTTAGAAGAAGCTAAGCCCGATAGCCTACCTAGAGCGCTCCTTGGGGGAGGCGGTTGGCTACACGCAGAACTCCGTGCCAAATAAACTTTATTCAAGGAAGGGACCAGTGTGTAGCTAGAGTGCATATTTACTTGGTAGAAATCACAAGGAGGTAGGCTGCGTGTTCGCTGGAAGCGGGGACCTTATGGCACAAGCCTTGCTTTCCCATTTTGAAAGCTCCATTCGTGCTGCCCTGAAGCTACCTAAATAACAGTTTTAGGACGTGCTTTTAGTCACTGTAGGCAGGGCTCTGGGAAGGGAACGAGTGTTCTCTCCATCAACAGGGTGCTTTCATAGCCTGGGTGGGAGCTTCTCCTGAGACGCTCTAGAGCTGAAAGGAAACTTGTCGTGAGGCCTTTCCTCAAGGTAAAGACTTGACTAGGCCTGCCGAAGCTCAGCTTGGAGCAGTTGCCTTGAGGCCTTCGTTTCAGGTCTGTTTTCTTTTAAGGTTAGTAAGCTTTTCAAGACAGCGAGGACCTCGCGTGGGCACCCTATTCCCTGCAAGAACACCGAGTACCGGCAGGCTCCACTGGGCTGCTAAGAAACATCCAGGCCCGGAAACCTTTCCCAGTCACTCTGTGTATGCTGAGTGGAGGGCAACACACTGCACTCTTCCTCGGGAGAGCTAGATTTCCTCAGCACTCCAACAGCTCCAGGAAATGTGTTCTCTCACGTCCTACATGTCATGCTAATCTGCCTCATTGCCCTAGGCTGAGCGGCACTGAGAAACCCAAACTGCTTCGCATTCCTCCTACAAAGTCAGACCTTACGACCCCATCCTTACAGGAGAAAGTCGGCCTGCGTTCCTGCTGTAACCAAAGCACAGTTCTTCCTCTTACACTGCAGGGTTTTAGAAGAAGCTAAGCCCGATAGCCTACCTAGAGCGCTCCTTGGGGGAGGCGGTTGGCTACACGCAGAACTCCGTGCCAAATAAACTTTATTCAAGGAAGGGACCAGTGTGTAGCTAGAGTGCATATTTACTTGGTAGAAATCACAAGTAGCTAGGCTGCGTGTTCGCTGGAAGCGGGGACCTTATGGCACAAGCCTTGCTTTCCCATTTTGAAAGCTCCATTCGTGCTGCCCTGAAGCTACCTAAATAACAGTTTTAGGACGTGCTTTTAGTCACTGTAGGCAGGGCTCTGGGAAGGGAACGAGTGTTCTCTCCATCAACAGGGTGCTTTCATAGCCTGGGTGGGAGCTTCTCCTGAGACGCTCTAGAGCTGAAAGGAAACTTGACGTGAGTCCTTTCCTCAAGGTAAAGCCTTGACTAGGCCTGCCGAAGCTCAGCTTGGAGCAGTTGCCTTGAGGCCTTCGTTTCAGGTCTGTTTTCTTTTAAGGTTAGTAAGCTTTTCAAGACAGCGAGGACCTCGCGTGGGCACCCTATTCCCTGCAAGAACACCGAGTACCGGCAGGCTCCACTGGGCTGCTAAGAAACATCCAGGCCCGGAAACCTTTCCCAGTCACTCTGTGTATGCTGAGTGGAGGGCAACACACTGCACTCTTCCTTGGGAGAGCTAGATTTCCTCAGCACTCCAACAGCTCCAGGAAATGTGTTCTCTCACGTCCAACATGTCATGCTAATCTGCCTCATTGCCCTAGGCTGAGCGGCACTGAGAAACCCAAACTGCTTCGCATTCCTCCTACAAAGTCAGACCTTACGACCCCATCCTTACAGGAGAAAGTCGGCCTGCGTTCCTGCTGTAACCAAAGCACAGTTCTTCCTCTTACACTGCAGGGTTTTAGAAGAAGCTAAGCCCGATAGCCTACCTAGAGCGCTCCTTGGGGGAGGCGGTTGGGTACACGCAGAACTCCGTGCCAAATAAACTTTATTCAAGGAAGGGACCAGTGTGTAGCTAGAGTGCATATTTACTTGGTAGAAATCACAAGGAGGTAGGCTGCGTGTTCGCTGGAAGCGGGGACCTTATGGCACAAGCCTTGCTTTCCCATTTTGAAAGCTCCATTCGTGCTGCCCTGAAGCTACCTAAATAACAGTTTTAGGACGTGCTTTTAGTCACTGTAGGCAGGGCTCTGGGAAGGGAACGAGTGTTCTCTCCATCAACAGGGTGCTTTCATAGCCTGGGTGGGAGCTTCTCCTGAGACGCTCTAGAGCTGAAAGGAAACTTGACGTGAGTCCTTTCCTCAAGGTAAAGCCTTGACTAGGCCTGCCGAAGCTCAGCTTGGAGCAGTTGCCTTGAGGCCTTCGTTTCAGGTCTGTTTTCTTTTAAGGTTAGTAAGCTTTTCAAGACAGCGAGGACCTCGCGTGGGCACGCTATTCCCTGCAAGAACACCGAGTACCGGCAGGCTCCACTGGGCTGCTAAGAAACATCCAGGCCCGGAAACCTTTCCCAGTCACTCTGTGTATGCTGAGTGGAGGGCAACACACTGCACTCTTCCTCGGGAGAGCTAGATTTCCTCAGCACTCCAACAGCTCCAGGAAATGTGTTCTCTCACGTCCTACATGTCATGCTAATCTGCCTCATTGCCCTAGGCTGAGCGGCACTGAGAAACCCAAACTGCTTCGCATTCCTCCTACAAAGTCAGACCTTACGACCCCATCCTTACAGGAGAAAGTCGGCCTGCGTTCCTGCTGTAACCAAAGCACAGTTCTTCCTCTTACACTGCAGGGTTTTAGAAGAAGCTAAGCCCGATAGCCTACCTAGAGCGCTCCTTGGGGGAGGCGGTTGGCTACACGCAGAACTCCGTGCCAAATAAACTTTATTCAAGGAAGGGACCAGTGTGTAGCTAGAGTGCATATTTACTTGGTAGAAATCACAAGGAGCTAGGCTGCGTGTTCGCTGGAAGCGGGGACCTTATGGCACAAGCCTTGCTTTCCCATTTTGAAAGCTCCATTCGTGCTGCCCTGAAGCTACCTAAATAACAGTTTTAGGACGTGCTTTTAGTCACTGTAGGCAGGGCTCTGGGAAGGGAACGAGTGTTCTCTCCATCAACAGGGTGCTTTCATAGCCTGGGTGGGAGCTTCTCCTGAGACGCTCTAGAGCTGAAAGGAAACTTGACGTGAGTCCTTTCCTCAAGGTAAAGCCTTGACTAGGCCTGCCGAAGCTCAGCTTGGAGCAGTTGCCTTGAGGCCTTCGTTTCAGGTCTGTTTTCTTTTAAGGTTAGTAAGCTTTTCAAGACAGCGAGGACCTCGCGTGGGCACGCTATTCCCTGCAAGAACACCGAGTACCGGCAGGCTCCACTGGGCTGCTAAGAAACATCCAGGCCCGGAAACCTTTCCCAGTCACTCTGTGTATGCTGAGTGGAGGGCAACACACTGCACTCTTCCTTGGGAGAGCTAGATTTCCTCAGCACTCCAACAGCTCCAGGAAATGTGTTCTCTCACGTCCTACATGTCATGCTAATCTGCCTCATTGCCCTAGGCTGAGCGGCACTGAGAAACCCAAACTGCTTCGCATTCCTCCTACAAAGTCAGACCTTACGACCCCATCCTTACAGGAGAAAGTCGGCCTGCGTTCCTGCTGTAACCAAAGCACAGTTCTTCCTCTTACACTGCAGGGTTTTAGAAGAAGCTAAGCCCGATAGCCTACCTAGAGCGCTCCTTGGGGGAGGCGGTTGGCTACACGCAGAACTCCGTGCCAAATAAACTTTATTCAAGGAAGGGACCAGTGTGTAGCTAGAGTGCATATTTACTTGGTAGAAATCACAAGGAGGTAGGCTGCGTGTTCGCTGGAAGCGGGGACCTTATGGCACAAGCCTTGCTTTCCCATTTTGAAAGCTCCATTCGTGCTGCCCTGAAGCTACCTAAATAACAGTTTTAGGACGTGCTTTTAGTCACTGTAGGCAGGGCTCTGGGAAGGGAACGAGTGTTCTCTCCATCAACAGGGTGCTTTCATAGCCTGGGTGGGAGCTTCTCCTGAGACGCTCTAGAGCTGAAAGGAAACTTGACGTGAGGCCTTTCCTCAAGGTAAAGACTTGACTAGGCCTGCCGAAGCTCAGCTTGGAGCAGTTGCCTTGAGGCCTTCGTTTCAGGTCTGTTTTCTTTTAAGGTTAGTAAGCTTTTCAAGACAGCGAGGACCTCGCGTGGGCACCCTATTCCCTGCAAGAACACCGAGTACCGGCAGGCTCCACTGGGCTGCTAAGAAACATCCAGGCCCGGAAACTTTTCCCAGTCACTCTGTGTATGCTGAGTGGAGGGCAACACACTGCACTCTTCCTTGGGAGAGCTAGATTTCCTCAGCACTCCAACAGCTCCAGGAAATGTGTTCTCTCACGTCCTACATGTCATGCTAATCTGCCTCATTGCCCTAGGCTGAGCGGCACTGAGAAACCCAAACTGCTTCGCATTGCTCCTACAAAGCCATACCTTAAGACCCCATCCTTACAGGAGAAAGTCGGCCTGCGTTCCTGCTGTAACCAAAGCACAGTTCTTCCTCTTACACTGCAGGGTTTTAGAAGAAGCTAAGCCCGATAGCCTACCTAGAGCGCTCCTTGGGGGAGGCGGTTGGCTACACGCAGAACTCCGTGCCAAATAAACTTTATTCAAGGAAGGGACCAGTGTGTAGCTAGAGTGCATATTTACTTGGTAGAAATCACAAGGAGGTAGGCTGCGTGTTCGCTGGAAGCGGGGACCTTATGGCACAAGCCTTGCTTTCCCATTTTGAAAGCTCCATTCGTGCTGCCCTGAAGCTACCTAAACAACAGTTTTAGGACGTGCTTTTAGTCACTGTAGGCAGGGCTCTGGGAAGGGAACGAGTGTTCTCTCCATCAACAGGGTGCTTTCATAGCCTGGGTGGGAGCTTCTCCTGAGACGCTCTAGAGCTGAAAGGAAACTTGACATGAGGCCTTTCCTCAAGGTAAAGACTTGACTAGGCCTGCCGAAGCTCAGCTTGGAGCAGTTGCCTTGAGGCCTTCGTTTCAGGTCTGTTTTCTTTTAAGGTTAGTAAGCTTTTCAAGACAGCGAGGACCTCGCGTGGGCACCCTATTCCCTGCAAGAACACCGAGTACCGGCAGGCTCCACTGGGCTGCTAAGAAACATCCAGGCCCGGAAACCTTTCCCAGTCACTCTGTGTATGCTGAGTGGAGGGCAACACACTGCACTCTTCCTTGGGAGAGCTAGATTTCCTCAGCACTCCAACAGCTCCAGGAAATGTGTTCTCTCACGTCCTACATGTCATGCTAATCTGCCTCATTGCCCTAGGCTCAGCGGCACTGAGAAACCCAAACTGCTTCGCATTCCTCCTACAAAGTCAGACCTTAAGACCCCATCCTTACAGGAGAAAGTCGGCCTGCGTTCCTGCTGTAACCAAAGCACAGTTCTTCCTCTTACCCTGCAGGGTTTTAGAAGAAGCTAAGCCCGATAGCCTACCTAGAGCGCTCCTTGGGGGAGGCGGTTGGCTACACGCAGAACTCCGTGCCAAATAAACTTTATTCAAGGAAGGGACCAGTGTGTAGCTAGAGTGCATATTTACTTGGTAGAAATCACAAGGAGGTAGGCTGCGTGTTCGCTGGAAGCGGGGACCTTATGGCACAAGCCTTGCTTTCCCATTTTGAAAGCTCCATTCGTGCTGCCCTGAAGCTACCTAAATAACAGTTTTAGGACGTGCTTTTAGTCACTGTAGGCAGGGCTCTGGGAAGGGAACGAGTGTTCTCTCCATCAACAGGGTGCTTTCATAGCCGGGGTGGGAGCTTCTCCTGAGACGCTCTAGAGCTGAAAGGAAACTTGACGTGAGGCCTTTCCTCAAGGTAAAGCCTTGACTAGGCCTGCCGAAGCTCAGCTTGGAGCAGTTGCCTTGAGGCCTTCGTTTCAGGTCTGTTTTCTTTTAAGGTTAGTAAGGTTTTCAAGACAGCGAGGACCTCGCGTGGGCACCCTATTCCCTGCAAGAACACCGAGTACCGGCAGGCTCCACTGGGCTGCTAAGATACATCCAGGCCCGGAAACCTTTCCCAGTCACTCTGTGTATGCTGAGTGGAGGGCAACACACTGCACACTTCCTTGGGAGAACTAGATTTCCTCAGCACTCCAACAGCTCCAGGAAATGTGTTCTCTCACGTCCTACATGTCATGCTAATCTGCCTCATTGCCCTAGGCTGAGCGGCACTGAGAAACCCAAACTGCTTCGCATTCCTCCTACAAAGTCAGACCTTACGACCCCATCCTTACAGGAGAAAGTCGGCCTGCGTTCCTGCTGTAACCAAAGCACAGTTCTTCCTCTTACACTGCAGGGTTTTAGAAGAAGCTAAGCCCGATAGCCTACCTAGAGCGCTCCTTGGGGGAGGCGGTTGGCTACACGCAGAACTCCGTGCCAAATACACTTGATTCAAGGAAGGGACCAGTGTGTAGCTAGAGTGCATATTTACTTGGTAGAAATCACAAGGAGGTAGGCTGCGTGTTCGCTGGAAGCGGGGACCTTATGGCACAAGCCTTGCTTTCCCATTTTGAAAGCTCCATTCGTGCTGCCCTGAAGCTACCTAAATAACAGTTTTAGGACGTGCTTTTAGTCACTGTAGGCAGGGCTCTGGGAAGGGAACGAGTGTTCTCTCCATCAACAGGGTGCTTTCATAGCCTGGGTGGGAGCTTCTCCTGAGACGCTCTAGAGCTGAAAGGAAACTTGACGTGAGTCCTTTCCTCAAGGTAAAGCCTTGACTAGGCCTGCCGAAGCTCAGCTTGGAGCAGTTGCCTTGAGGCCTTCATTTCAGGTCTGTTTTCTTTTAAGGTTAGTAAGCTTTTCAAGACAGCGAGGACCTCGCGTGGGCACCCTATTCCCTGCAAGAACACCGAGTACCGGCAGGCTCCACTGGGCTGCTAAGATACATCCAGGCCCGGAAACCTTTCCCAGTCACTCTGTGTATGCTGAGTGGAGGGCAACACACTGCACTCTTCCTTGGGAGAGCTAGATTTCCTCAGCACTCCAACAGCTCCAGGAAATGTGTTCTCTCACGTCCTACATGTCATGCTAATCTGCCTCATTGCCCTAGGCTGAGCGGCACTGAGAAACCCAAACTGCTTCGCATTCCTCCTACAAAGTCAGACCTTAAGACCCCATCCTTACAGGAGAAAGTCGGCCTGCGTTCCTGCTGTAACCAAAGCACAGTTCTTCCTCTTACACTGCAGGGTTTTAGAAGAAGCTAAGCCCGATAGCCTACCTAGAGCGCTCCTTGGGGGAGGCGGTTGGCTACACGCAGAACTCCGTGCCAAATAAACTTTATTCAAGGAAGGGACCAGTGTGTAGCTAGAGTGCATATTTACTTGGTAGAAATCACAAGGAGGTAGGCTGCGTGTTCGCTGGAAGCGGGGACCTTATGGCACAAGCCTTGCTTTCCCATTTTGAAAGCTCCATTCGTGCTGCCCTGAAGCTACCTAAATAACAGTTTTAGGACGTGCTTTTAGTCACTGTAGGCAGGGCTCTGGGAAGGGAACGAGTGTTCTCTCCATCAACAGGGTGCTTTCATAGCCTGGGTGGGAGCTTCTCCTGAGATGCTCTAGAGCTGAAAGGAAACTTGACATGAGGCCTTTCCTCAAGGTAAAGACTTGACTAGGCCTGCCGAAGCTCAGCTTGGAGCAGTTGCCTTGAGGCCTTCGTTTCAGGTCTGTTTTCTTTTAAGGTTAGTAAGCTTTTCAAGACAGCGAGGACCTCGCGTGGGCACCCTATTCCCTGCAAGAACACCGAGTACCGGCAGGCTCCACTGGGCTGCTAAGAAACATCCAGGCCCGGAAACCTTTCCCAGTCACTCTGTGTATGCTGAGTGGAGGGCAACACACTGCACTCTTCCTTGGGAGAGCTAGATTTCCTCAGCACTCCAACAGCTCCAGGAAATGTGTTCTCTCACGTCCTACATGTCATGCTAATCTGCCTCATTGCCCTAGGCTCAGCGGCACTGAGAAACCCAAACTGCTTCGCATTCCTCCTACAAAGTCAGACCTTAAGACCCCATCCTTACAGGAGAAAGTCGGCCTGCGTTCCTGCTGTAACCAAAGCACAGTTCTTCCTCTTACACTGCAGGGTTTTAGAAGAAGCTAAGCCCGATAGCCTACCTAGAGCGCTCCTTGGGGGAGGCGGTTGGCTACACGCAGAACTCCGTGCCAAATAAACTTTATTCAAGGAAGGGACCAGTGTGTAGCTAGAGTGCATATTTACTTGGTAGAAATCACAAGGAGGTAGGCTGCGTGTTCGCTGGAAGCGGGGACCTTATGGCACAAGCCTTGCTTTCCCATTTTGAAAGCTCCATTCGTGCTGCCCTGAAGCTACCTAAATAACAGTTTTAGGACGTGCTTTTAGTCACTGTAGGCAGGGCTCTGGGAAGGGAACGAGTGTTCTCTCCATCAACAGGGTGCTTTCATAGCCGGGGTGGGAGCTTCTCCTGAGACGCTCTAGAGCTGAAAGGAAACTTGACGTGAGGCCTTTCCTCAAGGTAAAGCCTTGACTAGGCCTGCCGAAGCTCAGCTTGGAGCAGTTGCCTTGAGGCCTTCGTTTCAGGTCTGTTTTCTTTTAAGGTTAGTAAGCTTTTCAAGACAGCGAGGACCTCGCGTGGGCACCCTATTCCCTGCAAGAACACCGAGTACCGGCAGGCTCCACTGGGCTGCTAAGATACATCCAGGCCCGGAAACCTTTCCCAGTCACTCTGTGTATGCTGAGTGGAGGGCAACACACTGCACACTTCCTTGGGAGAACTAGATTTCCTCAGCACTCCAACAGCTCCAGGAAATGTGTTCTCTCACGTCCTACATGTCATGCTAATCTGCCTCATTGCCCTAGGCTGAGCGGCACTGAGAAACCCAAACTGCTTCGCATTCCTCCTACAAAGTCAGACCTTACGACCCCATCCTTACAGGAGAAAGTCGGCCTGCGTTCCTGCTGTAACCAAAGCACAGTTCTTCCTCTTACACTGCAGGGTTTTAGAAGAAGCTAAGCCCGATAGCCTACCTAGAGCGCTCCTTGGGGGAGGCGGTTGGCTACACGCAGAACTCCGTGCCAAATACACTTGATTCAAGGAAGGGACCAGTGTGTAGCTAGAGTGCATATTTACTTGGTAGAAATCACAAGGAGGTAGGCTGCGTGTTCGCTGGAAGCGGGGACCTTATGGCACAAGCCTTGCTTTCCCATTTTGAAAGCTCCATTCGTGCTGCCCTGAAGCTACCTAAATAACAGTTTTAGGACGTGCTTTTAGTCACTGTAGGCAGGGCTCTGGGAAGGGAACGAGTGTTCTCTCCATCAACAGGGTGCTTTCATAGCCTGGGTGGGAGCTTCTCCTGAGACGCTCTAGAGCTGAAAGGAAACTTGACGTGAGTCCTTTCCTCAAGGTAAAGCCTTGACTAGGCCTGCCGAAGCTCAGCTTGGAGCAGTTGCCTTGAGGCCTTCGTTTCAGGTCTGTGTTCTTTTAAGGTTAGTAAGCTTTTCAAGACAGCGAGGACCTCGCGTGGGCACCCTATTCCCTGCAAGAACACCGAGTACCGGCAGGCTCCACTGGGCTGCTAAGATACATCCAGGCCCGGAAACCTTTCCCAGTCACTCTGTGTATGCTGAGTGGAGGGCAACACTCTGCACACTTCCTTGGGAGAACTAGATTTCCTCAGCACTCCAACAGCTCCAGGAAATGTGTTCTCTCACGTCCTACATGTCATGCTAATCTGCCTCATTGCCCTAGGCTGAGCGGCACTGAGAAACCCAAACTGCTTCGCATTCCTCCTACAAAGTCAGACCTTACGACCTCATCCTTACAGGAGAAAGTCGGCCTGCGTTCCTGCTGTAACCAAAGCACAGTTCTTCCTCTTACACTGCAGGGTTTTAGAAGAAGCTAAGCCCGATAGCCTACCGAGAGCGCTCCTTGGGGGAGGCGGTTGGCTACACGCAGAACTCCGTGCCAAATAAACTTTATTCAAGGAAGGGACCAGTGTGTAGCTAGAGTGCATATTTACTTGGTAGAAATCACAAGGAGGTAGGCTGCGTGTTCGCTGGAAGCGGGGACCTTATGGCACAAGCCTTGCTTTAGCATTTTGAAAGCTCCATTCGTGCTGCCCTGAAGCTACCTAAATAACAGTTTTAGGACGTGCTTTTAGTCACTGTAGGCAGGGCTCTGGGAAGGGAACGAGTGTTCTCTCCATCAACAGGGTGCTTTCATAGCCTGGGTGGGAGCTTCTCCTGAGACGCTCTAGAGCTGAAAGGAAACTTGACGTGAGTCCTTTCCTCAAGGTAAAGCCTTGACTAGCCCTGCCGAAGCTCAGCTTGGAGCAGTTGCCTTGAGGCCTTCGTTTCAGGTCTGTTTTCTTTTAAGGTTAGTAAGCTTTTCAAGACAGCGAGGACCTCGCGTGGGCACCCTATTCCCTGCAAGAACACCGAGTACCGGCAGGCTCCACTGGGCTGCTAAGATACATCCAGGCCCGGAAACCTTTCCCAATCACTCTGTGTATGGTGAGTGGAGGGCAACACACTGCACTCTTCCTTGGGAGAGCTAGATTTCCTCAGCACTCCAACAGCTCCAGGAAATGTGTTCTCTCACGTCCTACATGTCATGCTAATCTGCCTCATTGCCCTAGGCTGAGCGGCAACGAGAAACCCAAACGGCTTCGCATTCCTCCTACAAAGTCAGACCTTAAGACCCCATCCTTACAGGAGAAAGTCGGCCTGCGTTCCTGCTGTAACCAAAGCACAGTTCTTCCTCTTACACTGCAGGGTTTTAGAAGAAGCTAAGCCCGATAGCCTACCTAGAGCGCTCCTTGGGGGAGGCGGTTGGCTACACGCAGAACTCCGTGCCAAATAAACTTTATTCAAGGAAGGGACCAGTGTGTAGCTAGAGTGTATATTTACTTGGTAGAAATCACAAGGAGGTAGGCTGCGTGTTCGCTGGAAGCGGGGACCTTATGGCACAAGCCTTGCTTTCCCAGTTTGAAAGCTCCATTCGTGCTGCCCTGAAGCTACCTAAATAACAGTTTTAGGACGTGCTTTTAGTCACTGTAGGCAGGGCTCTGGGAAGGGAACGAGTGTTCTCTACATCAACAGGGTGCTTTCATAGCCTGGGTGGGAGCTTCTCCTGAGACGCTCTAGAGCTGAAAGGAAACTTGACGTGAGTCCTTTCCTCAAGGTAAAGCCTTGTCTAGGCCTGCCGAAGCTCAGCTTGGAGCAGTTGCCTTGAGGCCTTCGTTTCAGGTCTGTTTTCTTTTAAGGTTAGTAAGCTTTTCAAGACAGCGAGGACCTCGCGTGGGCACCCTATTCCCTGCAAGAACACCGAGTACCGGCAGGCTCCACTGGGCTGCTAAGATACATCCAGGCCCGGAAACCTTTCCCAGTCACTCTGTGTATGCTGAGTGGAGGGCAACACACTGCACTCTTCCTTGGGAGAGCTAGATTTCCTCAGCACTCCAACAGCTCCAGGAAATGTGTTCTCTCACGTCCTACATGTCATGCTAATCTGCCTCATTGCCCTAGGCTGAGCGGCACTGAGAAACCCAAACTGCTTCGCATTGCTCCTACAAAGCCATACCTTAAGACCCCATCCTTACAGGAGAAAGTCGGCCTGCGTTCCTGCTGTAACCAAAGCACAGTTCTTCCTCTTACACTGCAGGGTTTTAGAAGAAGCTAAGCCCGATAGCCTACCTAGAGCGCTCCTTGGGGGAGGCGGTTGGCTACACGCAGAACTACGTGCCAAATAAACTTTATTCAAGGAAGGGACCAGTGTGTAGCTAGAGTGTATATTTACTTGGTAGAAATCACAAGGAGGTAGGCTGCGTGTTCGCTGGAAGCGGGGACCTTATGGCACAAGCCTTGCTTTCCCATTTTGAAAGCTCCATTCGTGCTGCCCTGAAGCTACCTAAATAACAGTTTTAGGACGTGCTTTTAGTCACTGTAGGCAGGGCTCTCGGAAGGGAACGAGTGTTCTCTCCATCAACAGGGTGCTTTCATAGCCTGGGTGGGAGCTTCTCCTGAGACGCTCTAGAGCTGAAAGGAAACTTGACGTGAGTCCTTTCCTCAAGGTAAAGCCTTGTCTAGGCCTGCCGAAGCTCAGCTTGGAGCAGTTGCCTCGAGGCCTTAGTTTCAGGTCTGTTTTCTTTTAAGGTTAGTAAGCTTTTCAAGACAGCGAGGACCTCGCGTGGGCACCCTATTCCCTGCAAGAACACCGACTACCGGCAGGCTCCACTGGGCTGCTAAGATACATCCAGGCCCGGAAACCTTTCCCAATCACTCTGTGTATGCTGAGTGGAGGGCAACACACTGCACTCTTCCTTGGGAGAGCTAGATTTCCTCAGCACTCCAACAGCTCCAGGAAATGTGTTCTCTCACGTCCTACATGTCATGCTAATCTGCCTCATTGCCCTAGGCTGAGCGGCACTGAGAAACCCAAACTGCTTCGCATTCCTCCTACAAAGTCAGACCTTACGACCCCATCCTTACAGGAGAAAGTCGGCCTGCGTTCCTGCTGTAACCAAAGCACAGTTCTTCCTCTTACACTGCAGGGTTTTAGAAGAAGCTAAGCCCGATAGCCTACCTAGAGCGCTCCTTGGGGGAGGCGGTTGGCTACACGCAGAACTCCGTGCCAAATAAACTTTATTCAAGGAAGGGACCAGTGTGTAGCTAGAGTGCATATTTACTTGGTAGAAATCACAAGGAGGTAGGCTGCGTGTTCGCTGGAAGCGGGGACCTTATGGCACAAGCCTTGCTTTCCCATTTTGAAAGCTCCATTCGTGCTGCCCTGAAGCTACCTAAATAACAGTTTTAGGACGTGCTTTTAGTCACTGTAGGCAGGGCTCTGGGAAGGGAACGAGTGTTCTCTCCATCAACAGGGTGCTTTCATAGCCTGGGTGGGAGCTTCTCCTGAGACGCTCTAGAGCTGAAAGGAAACTTGACGTGAGGCCTTTCCTCAAGGTAAAGCCTTGACTAGGCCTGCCGAAGCTCAGCTTGGAGCAGTTGCCTTGAGGCCTTCGTTTCAGGTCTGTTTTCTTTTAATGTTAGTAAGCTTTTCAAGACAGCGAGGACCTCGCGTGGGCACCCTATTCCCTGCAAGAACACCGAGTACCGGCAGGCTCCACTGGGCTGCTAAGAAACATCCAGGCCCGGAAACCTTTCCCAGTCACTCTGTGTATGCTGAGTGGAGGGCAACACACTGCACTCTTCCTCGGGAGAGCTAGATTTCCTCAGCACTCCAACAGCTCCAGGAAATGTGTTCTCTCACGTCCTACATGTCATGCTAATCTGCCTCATTGCCCTAGGCTGAGCGGCACTGAGAAACCCAAACTGCTTCGCATTCCTCCTACAAAGTCAGACCTTACGACCCCATCCTTACAGGAGAAAGTCGGCCTGCGTTCCTGCTGTAACCAAAGCACAGTTCTTCCTCTTACACTGCAGGGTTTTAGAAGAAGCTAAGCCCGATAGCCTACCTAGAGCGCTCCTTGGGGGAGGCGGTTGGCTACACGCAGAACTCCGTGCCAAATAAACTTTATTCAAGGAAGGGACCAGTGTGTAGCTAGAGTGCATATTTACTTGGTAGAAATCACAAGGAGGTAGGCTGCGTGTTCGCTGGAAGCGGGGACCTTATGGCACAAGCCTTGCTTTCCCATTTTGAAAGCTCCATTCGTGCTGCCCTGAAGCTACCTAAATAACAGTTTTAGGACGTGCTTTTAGTCACTGTAGGCAGGGCTCTGGGAAGGGAACGAGTGTTCTCTCCATCAACAGGGTGCTTTCATAGCCTGGGTGGGAGCTTCTCCTGAGACGCTCTAGAGCTGAAAGGAAACTTGACGTGAGTCCTTTCCTCAAGGTAAAGCCTTGACTAGGCCTGCCGAAGCTCAGCTTGGAGCAGTTGCCTTGAGGCCTTCGTTTCAGGTCTGTTTTCTTTTAAGGTTAGTAAGCTTTTCAAGACAGCGAGGACCTCGCGTGGGCACCCTATTCCCTGCAAGAACACCGAGTACCGGCAGGCTCCACTGGGCTGCTAAGATACATCCAGGCCCGGAAACCTTTCCCAGTCACTCTGTGTATGCTGAGTGGAGGGCAACACACTGCACACTTCCTTGGGAGAACTAGATTTCCTCAGCACTCCAACAGCTCCAGGAAATGTGTTCTCTCACGTCCTACATGTCATGCTAATCTGCCTCATTGCCCTAGGCTGAGCGGCACTGAGAAACCCAAACTGCTTCGCATTCCTCCTACAAAGTCAGACCTTACGACCTCATCCTTACAGGAGAAAGTCGGCCTGCGTTCCTGCTGTAACCAAAGCACAGTTCTTCCTCTTACACTGCAGGGTTTTAGAAGAAGCTAAGCCCGATAGCCTACCGAGAGCGCTCCTTGGGGGAGGCGGTTGGCTACACGCAGAACTCCGTGCCAAATAAACTTTATTCAAGGAAGGGACCAGTGTGTAGCTAGAGTGCATATTTACTTGGTAGAAATCACAAGGAGGTAGGCTGCGTGTTCGCTGGAAGCGGGGACCTTATGGCACAAGCCTTGCTTTAGCATTTTGAAAGCTCCATTCGTGCTGCCCTGAAGCTACATAAATAACAGTTTTAGGACGTGCTTTTAGTCACTGTAGGCAGGGCTCTGGGAAGGGAACGAGTGTTCTCTCCATGAACAGGGTGCTTTCATAGCCTGGGTGGGAGCTTCTCCTGAGACGCTCTAGAGCTGAAAGGAAACTTGACGTGAGTCCTTTCCTCAAGGTAAAGCCTTGACTAGCCCTGCCGAAGCTCAGCTTGGAGCAGTTGCCTTGAGGCCTTCGTTTCAGGTCTGTTTTCTTTTAAGGTTAGTAAGCTTTTCAAGACAGCGAGGACCTCGCGTGGGCACCCTATTCCCTGCAAGAACACCGAGTACCGGCAGGCTCCACTGGGCTGCTAAGATACATCCAGGCCCGGAAACCTTTCCCAATCACTCTGTGTATGGTGAGTGGAGGGCAACACACTGCACTCTTCCTTGGGAGAGCTAGATTTCCTCAGAACTCCAACAGCTCCAGGAAATGTGTTCTCTCACGTCCTACATGTCATGCTAATCTGCCTCATTGCCCTAGGCTGAGCGGCAACGAGAAACCCAAACGGCTTCGCATTCCTCCTACAAAGTCAGACCTTAAGACCCCATCCTTACAGGAGAAAGTCGGCCTGCGTTCCTGCTGTAACCAAAGCACAGTTCTTCCTCTTACACTGCAGGGTTTTAGAAGAAGCTAAGCCCGATAGCCTACCTAGAGCGCTCCTTGGGGGAGGCGGTTGGCTACACGCAGAACTCCGTGCCAAATAAACTTTATTCAAGGAAGGGACCAGTGTGTAGCTAGAGTGTATATTTACTTGGTAGAAATCACAAGGAGGTAGGCTGCGTGTTCGCTGGAAGCGGGGACCTTATGGCACAAGCCTTGCTTTCCCAGTTTGAAAGCTCCATTCGTGCTGCCCTGAAGCTACCTAAATAACAGTTTTAGGACGTGCTTTTAGTCACTGTAGGCAGGGCTCTGGGAAGGGAACGAGTGTTCTCTACATCAACAGGGTGCTTTCATAGCCTGGGTGGGAGCTTCTCCTGAGACGCTCTAGAGCTGAAAGGAAACTTGACGTGAGTCCTTTCCTCAAGGTAAAGCCTTGTCTAGGCCTGCCGAAGCTCAGCTTGGAGCAGTTGCCTTGAGGCCTTCGTTTCAGGTCTGTTTTCTTTTAAGGTTAGTAAGCTTTTCAAGACAGCGAGGACCTCGCGTGGGCACCCTATTCCCTGCAAGAACACCGAGTACCGGCAGGCTCCACTGGGCTGCTAAGATACATCCAGGCCCGGAAACCTTTCCCAGTCACTCTGTGTATGCTGAGTGGAGGGCAACACACTGCACTCTTCCTTGGGAGAGCTAGATTTCCTCAGCACTCCAACAGCTCCAGGAAATGTGTTCTCTCACGTCCTACATGTCATGCTAATCTGCCTCATTGCCCTAGGCTGAGCGGCACTGAGAAACCCAAACTGCTTCGCATTCCTCCTACAAAGTCAGACCTTACGACCCCATCCTTACAGGAGAAAGTCGGCCTGCGTTCCTGCTGTAACCAAAGCACAGTTCTTCCTCTTACACTGCAGGGTTTTAGAAGAAGCTAAGCCCGATAGCCTACCTAGAGCGCTCCTTGGGGGAGGCGGTTGGCTACACGCAGAACTCCGTGCCAAATAAACTTTATTCAAGGAAGGGACCAGTGTGTAGCTAGAGTGCATATTTACTTGGTAGAAATCACAAGGAGGTAGGCTGCGTGTTCGCTGGAAGCGGGGACCTTATGGCACAAGCCTTGCTTTCCCATTTTGAAAGCTCCATTCGTGCTGCCCTGAAGCTACCTAAATAACAGTTTTAGGACGTGCTTTTAGTCACTGTAGGCAGGGCTCTGGGAAGGGAACGAGTGTTCTCTCCATCAACAGGGTGCTTTCATAGCCTGGGTGGGAGCTTCTCCTGAGACGCTCTAGAGCTGAAAGGAAACTTGACGTGAGGCCTTTCCTCAAGGTAAAGCCTTGACTAGGCCTGCCGAAGCTCAGCTTGGAGCAGTTGCCTTGAAGCCTTCGTTTCAGGTCTGTTTTCTTTTAATGTTAGTAAGCTTTTCAAGACAGCGAGGACCTCGCGTGGGCACCCTATTCCCTGCAAGAACACCGAGTACCGGCAGGCTCCACTGGGCTGCTAAGAAACATCCAGGCCCGGAAACCTTTCCCAGTCACTCTGTGTATGCTGAGTGGAGGGCAACACACTGCACTCTTCCTCGGGAGAGCTAGATTTCCTCAGCACTCCAACAGCTCCAGGAAATGTGTTCTCTCACGTCCTACATGTCATGCTAATCTGCCTCATTGCCCTAGGCTGAGCGGCACTGAGAAACCCAAACTGCTTCGCATTCCTCCTACAAAGTCAGACCTTACGACCCCATCCTTACAGGAGAAAGTCGGCCTGCGTTCCTGCTGTAACCAAAGCACAGTTCTTCCTCTTACACTGCAGGGTTTTAGAAGAAGCTAAGCCCGATAGCCTACCTAGAGCGCTCCTTGGGGGAGGCGGTTGGCTACACGCAGAACTCCGTGCCAAATAAACTTTATTCAAGGAAGGGACCAGTGTGTAGCTAGAGTGCATATTTACTTGGTAGAAATCACAAGGAGGTAGGCTGCGTGTTCGCTGGAAGCGGGGACCTTATGGCACAAGCCTTGCTTTCCCATTTTGAAAGCTCCATTCGTGCTGCCCTGAAGCTACCTAAATAACAGTTTTAGGACGTGCTTTTAGTCACTGTAGGCAGGGCTCTGGGAAGGGAACGAGTGTTCTCTCCATCAACAGGGTGCTTTCATAGCCTGGGTGGGAGCTTCTCCTGAGACGCTCTAGAGCTGAAAGGAAACTTGACGTGAGTCCTTTCCTCAAGGTAAAGCCTTGACTAGGCCTGCCGAAGCTCAGCTTGGAGCAGTTGCCTCGAGGCCTTAGTTTCAGGTCTGTTTTCTTTTAAGGTTAGTAAGCTTTTCAAGACAGCGAGGACCTCGCGTGGGCACCCTATTCCCTGCAAGAACACCGAGTACCGGCAGGCTCCACTGGGCTGCTAAGATACATCCAGGCCCGGAAACCTTTCCCAATCACTCTGTGTATGCTGAGTGGAGGGCAACACACTGCACTCTTCCTTGGGAGAGCTAGATTTCCTCAGCACTCCAACAGCTCCAGGAAATGTGTTCTCTCACGTCCTACATGTCATGCTAATCTGCCTCATTGCCCTAGGCTGAGCGGCAACGAGAAACCCAAACGGCTTCGCATTCCTCCTACAAAGTCAGACCTTAAGACCCCATCCTTACAGGAGAAAGTTGGCCTGCGTTCCTGCTGTAACCAAAGCACAGTTCTTCCTCTTACACTGCAGGGTTTTAGAAGAAGCTAAGCCCGATAGCCTACCTAGAGCGCTCCTTGGGGGAGGCGGTTGGCTACACGCAGAACTCCGTGCCAAATAAACTTTATTCAAGGAAGGGACCAGTGTGTAGCTAGAGTGTATATTTACTTGGTAGAAATCACAAGGAGGTAGGCTGCGTGTTCGCTGGAAGCGGGGACCTTATGGCATAAGCCTTGCTTTCCCATTTTGAAAGCTCCATTCGTGCTGCCCTGAAGCTACCTAAATAACAGTTTTAGGACGTGCTTTTAGTCACTGTAGGCAGGGCTCTGGGAAGGGAACGAGTGTTCTCTCCATCAACAGGGTGCTTTCATAGCCTGGGTGGGAGCTTCTCCTGAGACGCTCTAGAGCTGAAAGGAAACATGACGTGAGTCCTTTCCTCAAGGTAAAGCCTTGACTAGCCCTGCCGAAGCTCAGCTTGGAGCAGTTGCCTTGAGGCCTTCGTTTCAGGTCTGTTTTCTTTTAAGGTTAGTAAGCTTTTCAAGACAGCGAGGACCTCGCGTGGGCACCCTATTCCCTGCAAGAACACCGAGTACCGGCAGGCTCCACTGGGCTGCAAAGAAACATCCAGGCCCGGAAACCTTTCCCAGTCACTCTGTGTATGCTGAGTGGAGGGCAACACACTGCACTCTTCCTTGGGAGAGCTAGATTTCCTCAGCACTCCAACAGCTCCAGGAAATGTGTTCTCTCACGTCCTACA
The DNA here is from genome assembly GCF_949987535.1 of Balaenoptera acutorostrata. Lineage (NCBI taxonomy): Eukaryota > Metazoa > Chordata > Mammalia > Artiodactyla > Balaenopteridae > Balaenoptera > Balaenoptera acutorostrata. The sequence continues at coordinate 81,334 of NW_026645968.1, read as the reverse complement.
TGTCATGCTAATCTGCCTCATTGCCCTAGGCTGAGCGGCACTGAGAAACCCAAACTGCTTCGCATTGCTCCTACAAAGCCATACCTTAAGACCCCATCCTTACAGGAGAAAGTCGGCCTGCGTTCCTGCTGTAACCAAAGCACAGTTCTTCCTCTTACACTGCAGGGTTTTAGAAGAAGCTAAGCCCGATAGCCTACCTAGAGCGCTCCTTGGGGGAGGCGGTTGGCTACACGCAGAACTCCGTGCCAAATAAACTTTATTCAAGGAAGGGACCAGTGTGTAGCTAGAGTGTATATTTACTTGGTAGAAATCACAAGGAGGTAGGCTGCGTGTTCGCTGGAAGCGGGGACCTTATGGCACAAGCCTTGCTTTCCCATTTTGAAAGCTCCATTCGTGCTGCCCTGAAGCTACCTAAATAACAGTTTTAGGACGTGCTTTTAGTCACTGTAGGCAGGGCTCTGGGAAGGGAACGAGTGTTCTCTCCACCAACAGGGTGCTTTCATAGCCGGGGTGGGAGCTTCTCCAGAGACGCTCTAGAGCTGAAAGGAAACTTGACGTGAGTCCTTTCCTCAAGGTAAAGCCTTGACTAGCCCTGCCGAAGCTCAGCTTGGAGCAGTTGCCTTGAGGCCTTCGTTTCAGGTCTGTTTTCTTTTAAGGTTAGTAAACTTTTCAAGACACCGAGGACCTCGCGTGGGCGCCCTATTCCCTGCAAGAACACCGAGTACCGGCAGGCTCCACTGGGCTGCTAAGAAACATCCAGGCCCGGAAAACTTTCCCAGTCACTCTGTGTATGCTGAGTGGAGGGCAACACACTGCACTCTTCCTCGGGAGAGCTAGATTTCCTCAGCACTCCAACAGCTCCAGGAAATGTGTTCTCTCACGTCCTGCATGTCATGCTAATCTGCCTCATTGCCCTAGGCTGAGCGGCAACGAGAAACCCAAAGTGCTTCGCATTCCTCATACAAAGTCATACCTTAAGACCCCATCTTTACAGGAGAAAGTCGGCCTGCGTTCCTGCTGTAAGCAAGGCACAGTTCTTCCTCTTACATTGCAAGGTTTTAGAAGAAGCTAAGCCCGATAGCCTACCTAGAGCGCTCCTTGGGGGAGGCGGTTGGCTACACGCAGAACTCCGTGCCAAATACACTTGATTCAAGGAAGGGACCAGTGTGTAGCTAGAGTGTATATTTACTTGGTAGAAATCACAAGGAGCTAGGCTGCGTGTTCGCTGGAAGCGGGGAGCTTATGGCACAAGCCTTGATTTCCCATTTTGAAAGCTCCATTCATGCTGCCCTGAAGCTACCTAAATAACAGTTTTAGGACGTGCTTTTAGTCACTGTAGGCAGGGCTGTGGGAAGGGAACGAGTGTTCTCTCCACCAACAGGGTGCTTTCATAGCCGGGGTGGGAGCTTCTCCAGAGACGCTCTAGAGCTGAAAGGAAACTTGACGTGAGTCCTTTCCTCAAGATAAAGCCTTGACTAGCCCTGCCGAAGCTCAGCTTGGAGCAGTTGCCTTGAGGCCTTCGTTTCAGGTCTGTTTTCTTTTAAAGTTAGTAAGCTTTTCAAGACACCGAGGACCTCGCGTGGGCGCCCTATTCCCTGCAAGAACACCGAGTACCGGCAGGCTCCACTGGGCTGCTAAGAAACATCCAGGCCCGGAAACCTTTCCCAGTCACTCTGTGTATGCTGAGTGGAGGCAACACACTGCATTCTTCCTCGGGAGAGCTAGATTTCCTCAGCACTCCAACAGCTCCAGGAAATGTGTTCTCTCACGTCCTACATGTCATGCTAATCTGCCTCATTGCCCTAGGCTGAGCGGCACTGAGAAACCCAAACTGCTTCGCATTCCTCCTACAAAGTCATACCTTAAGACCCCATCCTTACAGGAGAAAGTCGGCCTGCGTTCCTGCTGTAAGCAAGGCACAGTTCTTCCTCTTACACTGCAGGGTTTTAGAAGAAGCTAAGCCCGATAGCCTACCTAGAGCGCTCCTTGGGGGAGGCGGTTGGCTACACGCAGAACTCCGTGCCAAATAAACTTTATTCAAGGAAGGGACCAGTGTGTAGCTAGAGTGTATATTTACTTGGTAGAAATCACAAGGAGGTAGGCTGCGTGTTCGCTGGAAGCGGGGACCTTATGGCACAAGCCTTGCTTTCCCATTTTGAAAGCTCCATTCGTGCTGCCCTGAAGCTACCTAAATAACAGTTTTAGGACGTGCTTTTAGTCACTGTAGGCAGGGCTCTGGGAAGGGAACGAGTGTTCTCTACATCAACAGGGTGCTTTCATAGCCGGGGTGGGAGCTTCTCCAGAGACGCTCTAGAGCTGAAAGGAAACTTGACGTGGGTCCTTTCCTCAAGGTAAAGCCTTGACTAGCCCTGCCGAAGCTCAGCTTGGAGCAGTTGCCTTGAGGCCTTCGTTTCAGGTCTGTTTTCTTTTAAGGTTAGTAAGCTTTTCAAGACAGCGAGGACCTCGCGTGGGCACCCTATTCCCTGCAAGAACACCGAGTACCGGCAGGCTCCACTGGGCTGCTAAGAAACATCCAGGCCCGGAAACCTTTCCCAGTCACTCTGTGTATGCTGAGTGGAGGGCAACACACTGCACTCTTCCTTGGGAGAGCTAGATTTCCTCAGCACTCCAACAGCTCCAGGAAATGTGTTCTCTCACGTCCTACATGTCATGCTAATCTGCCTCATTGCCCTAGGCTGAGCGGCACTGAGAAACCCAAACTGCTTCGCATTGCTCCTACAAAGCCATACCTTAAGACCCCATCCTTACAGGAGAAAGTCGGCCTGCGTTCCTGCTGTAACCAAAGCACAGTTCTTCCTCTTACACTGCAGGGTTTTAGAAGAAGCTAAGCCCGATAGCCTACCTAGAGCGCTCCTTGGGGGAGGCGGTTGGCTACACGCAGAACTCCGTGCCAAATAAACTTTATTCAAGGAAGGGACCAGTGTGTAGCTAGAGTGTATATTTACTTGGTAGAAATCACAAGGAGGTAGGCTGCGTGTTCGCTGGAAGCGGGGACCTTATGGCACAAGCCTTGCTTTCCCATTTTGAAAGCTCCATTCGTGCTGCCCTGAAGCTACCTAAATAACAGTTTTAGGACGTGCTTTTAGTCACTGTAGGCAGGGCTCTGGGAAGGGAACGAGTGTTCTCTCCACCAACAGGGTGCTTTCATAGCCGGGGTGGGAGCTTCTCCAGAGACGCTCTAGAGCTGAAAGGAAACTTGACGTGAGTCCTTTCCTCAAGGTAAAGCCTTGACTAGCCCTGCCGAAGCTCAGCTTGGAGCAGTTGCCTTGAGGCCTTCGTTTCAGGTCTGTTTTCTTTTAAGGTTAGTAAACTTTTCAAGACACCGAGGACCTCGCGTGGGCGCCCTATTCCCTGCAAGAACACCGAGTACCGGCAGGCTCCACTGGGCTGCTAAGAAACATCCAGGCCCGGAAACCTTTCCCAGTCACTCTGTGTATGCTGAGTGGAGGGCAACACACTGCACTCTTCCTCGGGAGAGCTAGATTTCCTCAGCACTCCAACAGCTCCAGGAAATGTGTTCTCTCACGTCCTGCATGTCATGCTAATCTGCCTCATTGCCCTAGGCTGAGCGGCAACGAGAAACCCAAACTGCTTCGCATTCCTCATACAAAGTCATACCTTAAGACCCCATCTTTACAGGAGAAAGTCGGCCTGCGTTCCTGCTGTAAGCAAGGCACAGTTCTTCCTCTTACATTGCAGGGTTTTAGAAGAAGCTAAGCCCGATAGCCTACCTAGAGCGCTCCTTGGGGGAGGCGGTTGGCTACACGCAGAACTCCGTGCCAAATACACTTGATTCAAGGAAGGGACCAGTGTGTAGCTAGAGTGTATATTTACTTGGTAGAAATCACAAGGAGCTAGGCTGCGTGTTCGCTGGAAGCGGGGAGCTTATGGCACAAGCCTTGCTTTCCAATTTTGAAAGCTCCATTCATGCTGCCCTGAAGCTACCTAAATAACAGTTTTAGGACGTGCTTTTAGTCACTGTAGGCAGGGCTCTGGGAAGGGAACGAGTGTTCTCTACATCAACAGGGTGCTTTCATAGCCTGGGTGGGAGCTCCTCCAGAGACGCTCTAGAGCTGAAAGGAAACTTGACGTGAGTCCTTTCCTCAAGGTAAAGCCTTGACTAGGCCTGCCGAAGCTCAGCTTGGAGCAGTTGCCTTGAGGCCTTCGTTTCAGGTCTGTTTTCTTTTAAAGTTAGTAAGCTTTTCAAGACACCGAGGACCTCGCGTGGGCGCCCTATTCCCTGCAAGAACACCGAGTACCGGCAGGCTCCACTGGGCTGCTAAGAAACATCCAGGCCCGGAAACCTTTCCCAGTCACTCTGTGTATGCTGAGTGGAGGCAACACACTGCATTCTTCCTCGGGAGAGCTAGATTTCCTCAGCACTCCAACAGCTCCAGGAAATGTGTTCTCTCACGTCCTACATGTCATGCTAATCTGCCTCATTGCCCTAGGCTGAGCGGCACTGAGAAACCCAAACTGCTTCGCATTCCTCCTACAAAGTCATACCTTAAGACCCCATCCTTACAGGAGAAAGTCGGCCTGCGTTCCTGCTGTAAGCAAGGCACAGTTCTTCCTCTTACACTGCAGGGTTTTAGAAGAAGCTAAGCCCGATAGCCTACCTAGAGCGCTCCTTGGGGGAGGCGGTTGGCTACACGCAGAACTCCGTGCCAAATAAACTTTATTCAAGGAAGGGACCAGTGTGTAGCTAGAGTGTATATTTACTTGGTAGAAATCACAAGGAGGTAGGCTGCGTGTTCGCTGGAAGCGGGGACCTTATGGCACAAGCCTTGCTTTCCCATTTTGAAAGCTCCATTCGTGCTGCCCTGAAGCTACCTAAATAACAGTTTTAGGACGTGCTTTTAGTCACTGTAGGCAGGGCTCTGGGAAGGGAACGAGTGTTCTCTACATCAACAGGGTGCTTTCATAGCCGGGGTGGGAGCTTCTCCAGAGACGCTCTAGAGCTGAAAGGAAACTTGACGTGGGTCCTTTCCTCAAGGTAAAGCCTTGACTAGCCCTGCCGAAGCTCAGCTTGGAGCAGTTGCCTTGAGGCCTTCGTTTCAGGTCTGTTTTCTTTTAAGGTTAGTAAGCTTTTCAAGACAGCGAGGACCTCGCGTGGGCACCCTATTCCCTGCAAGAACACCGAGTACCGGCAGGCTCCACTGGGCTGCTAAGAAACATCCAGGCCCGGAAACCTTTCCCAGTCACTCTGTGTATGCTGAGTGGAGGGCAACACACTGCACTCTTCCTTGGGAGAGCTAGATTTCCTCAGCACTCCAACAGCTCCAGGAAATGTGTTCTCTCACGTCCTACATGTCATGCTAATCTGCCTCATTGCCCTAGGCTGAGCGGCACTGAGAAACCCAAACTGCTTCGCATTGCTCCTACAAAGCCATACCTTAAGACCCCATCCTTACAGGAGAAAGTCGGCCTGCGTTCCTGCTGTAACCAAAGCACAGTTCTTCCTCTTACACTGCAGGGTTTTAGAAGAAGCTAAGCCCGATAGCCTACCTAGAGCGCTCCTTGGGGGAGGCGGTTGGCTACACGCAGAACTCCGTGCCAAATAAACTTTATTCAAGGAAGGGACCAGTGTGTAGCTAGAGTGTATATTTACTTGGTAGAAATCACAAGGAGGTAGGCTGCGTGTTCGCTGGAAGCGGGGACCTTATGGCACAAGCCTTGCTTTCCCATTTTGAAAGCTCCATTCGTGCTGCCCTGAAGCTACCTAAATAACAGTTTTAGGACGTGCTTTTAGTCACTGTAGGCAGGGCTCTGGGAAGGGAACGAGTGTTCTCTCCACCAACAGGGTGCTTTCATAGCCGGGGTGGGAGCTTCTCCAGAGACGCTCTAGAGCTGAAAGGAAACTTGACGTGAGTCCTTTCCTCAAGGTAAAGCCTTGACTAGCCCTGCCGAAGCTCAGCTTGGAGCAGTTGCCTTGAGGCCTTCGTTTCAGGTCTGTTTTCTTTTAAGGTTAGTAAACTTTTCAAGACACCGAGGACCTCGCGTGGGCGCCCTATTCCCTGCAAGAACACCGAGTACCGGCAGGCTCCACTGGGCTGCTAAGAAACATCCAGGCCCGGAAACCTTTCCCAGTCACTCTGTGTATGCTGAGTGGAGGGCAACACACTGCACTCTTCCTCGGGAGAGCTAGATTTCCTCAGCACTCCAACAGCTCCAGGAAATGTGTTCTCTCACGTCCTGCATGTCATGCTAATCTGCCTCATTGCCCTAGGCTGAGCGGCAACGAGAAACCCAAACTGCTTCGCATTCCTCATACAAAGTCATACCTTAAGACCCCATCTTTACAGGAGAAAGTCGGCCTGCGTTCCTGCTGTAAGCAAGGCACAGTTCTTCCTCTTACATTGCAGGGTTTTAGAAGAAGCTAAGCCCGATAGCCTACCTAGAGCGCTCCTTGGGGGAGGCGGTTGGCTACACGCAGAACTCCGTGCCAAATACACTTGATTCAAGGAAGGGACCAGTGTGTAGCTAGAGTGTATATTTACTTGGTAGAAATCACAAGGAGCTAGGCTGCGTGTTCGCTGGAAGCGGGGAGCTTATGGCACAAGCCTTGCTTTCCAATTTTGAAAGCTCCATTCATGCTGCCCTGAAGCTACCTAAATAACAGTTTTAGGACGTGCTTTTAGTCACTGTAGGCAGGGCTCTGGGAAGGGAACGAGTGTTCTCTACATCAACAGGGTGCTTTCATAGCCTGGGTGGGAGCTCCTCCAGAGACGCTCTAGAGCTGAAAGGAAACTTGACGTGAGTCCTTTCCTCAAGGTAAAGCCTTGACTAGGCCTGCCGAAGCTCAGCTTGGAGCAGTTGCCTTGAGGCCTTCGTTTCAGGTCTGTTTTCTTTTAAGGTTAGTAAGCTTTTCAAGACAGCGAGGACCTCGCGTGGGCACCCTATTCCCTGCAAGAACACCGAGTACCCCCAGGCTCACTGGGCTGCAAAGAAACATCCAGGCCCGGAAACCTTTCCCAGTCACTCTGTGTATGCTGAGTGGAGGGCAACACACTGCACTCTTCCTTGGGAGAGCTAGATTTCCTCAGCACTCCAACAGCTCCAGGAAATGTGTTCTCTCACGTCCTACATGTCATGCTAATGTGCCTCATTGCCCTAGGCTGAGCGGCACTGAGAAACCCAAACTGCTTCGCATTGCTCCTACAAAGCCATACCTTAAGACCCCATCCTTACAGGAGAAAGTCGGCCTGCGTTCCTGCTGTAACCAAAGCACAGTTCTTCCTCTTACACTGCAGGGTTTTAGAAGAAGCTAAGCCCGATAGCCTACCTAGAGCGCTCCTTGGGGGAGGCGGTTGGCTACACGCAGAACTCCGTGCCAAATAAACTTTATTCAAGGAAGGGACCAGTGTGTAGCTAGAGTGTATATTTACTTGGTAGAAATCACAAGGAGGTAGGCTGCGTGTTCGCTGGAAGCGGGGACCTTATGGCACAAGCCTTGCTTTCCAATTTTGAAAGCTCCATTCATGCTGCCCTGAAGCTACCTAAATAACAGTTTTAGGACGTGCTTTTAGTCACTGTAGGCAGGGCTCTGGGAAGGGAACGAGTGTTCTCTACATCAACAGGGTGCTTTCATAGCCGGGGTGGGAGCTTCTCCAGACACGCTGTAGAGCTGAAAGGAAACTTGACGTGAGTCCTTTCCTCAAGGTAAAGCCTTGACTAGGCCTGCCGAAGCTCAGCTTGGAGCAGTTGCCTTGAGGCCTTCGTTTCAGGACTGTTTTCTTTTAAGGTTAGTAAGCTTTTCAAGACAGCGAGGACCTCGCGTGGGCACCCTATTCCCTGCAAGAACACCGAGTACCGGCAGGCTCCACTGGGCTGCTAAGAAACATCCAGGCCCGGAAACCTTTCCCAGTCACTCTGTGTATGCTGAGTGGAGGGCAACACACTGCACTCTTCCTTGGGAGAGCTAGATTTCCTCAGCACTCCAACAGCTCCAGGAAATGTGTTCTCTCACGTCCTACATGTCATGCTAATCTGCCTCATTGCCCTAGGCTGAGCGGCACTGAGAAACCCAAACTGCTTCGCATTGCTCCTACAAAGCCATACCTTAAGACCCCATCCTTACAGGAGAAAGTCGGCCTGCGTTCCTGCTGTAACCAAAGCACAGTTCTTCCTCTTACACTGCAGGGTTTTAGAAGAAGCTAAGCCCGATAGCCTACCTAGAGCGCTCCTTGGGGGAGGCGGTTGGCTACACGCAGAACTCCGTGCCAAATAAACTTTATTCAAGGAAGGGACCAGTGTGTAGCTAGAGTGTATATTTACTTGGTAGAAATCACAAGGAGGTAGGCTGCGTGTTCGCTGGAAGCGGGGACCTTATGGCACAAGCCTTGCTTTCCCATTTTGAAAGCTCCATTCGTGCTGCCCTGAAGCTACCTAAATAACAGTTTTAGGACGTGCTTTTAGTCACTGTAGGCAGGGCTCTGGGAAGGGAACGAGTGTTCTCTACATCAACAGGGTGCTTTCATAGCCTGGGTGGGAGCTCCTCCAAGGACGCTCTAGAGCTGAAAGGAAACTTGACGTGAGTCCTTTCCTCAAGGTAAAGCCTTGACTAGCCCGGCCGAAGCTCAGCTTGGAGCAGTTGCCTTGAGGCCTTCGTTTCAGGTCTGTTTTCTTTTAAGGTTAGTAAGCTTTTCAAGACAGCGAGGACCTCGCGTGGGCACCCTATTCCCTGCAAGAACACCGAGTACCGGCAGGCTCCACTGCGCTGCAAAGAAACATCCAGGCCCGGAAACCTTTCCCAGTCACTCTGTGTATGCTGAGTGGAGGGCAACACACTGCACTCTTCCTTGGGAGAGCTAGATTTCCTCAGCACTCCAACAGCTCCAGGAAATGTGTTCTCTCACGTCCTACATGTCATGCTAATCTGCCTCATTGCCCTAGGCTGAGCGGCACTGAGAAACCCAAACTGCTTCGCATTGCTCCTACAAAGCCATACCTTAAGACCCCATCCTTACAGGAGAAAGTCGGCCTGCGTTCCTGCTGTAACCAAAGCACAGTTCTTCCTCTTACACTGCAGGGTTTTAGAAGAAGCTAAGCCTGATAGCCTACCTAGAGCGCTCCTTGGGGGAGGCGGTTGGCTACACGCAGAACTCCGTGCCAAATAAACTTTATTCAAGGAAGGGACCAGTGTGTAGCTAGAGTGTATATTTACTTGGTAGAAATCACAAGGAGGTAGGCTGCGTGTTCGCTGGAAGCGGGGACCTTATGGCACAAGCCTTGCTTTCCCATTTTGAAAGCTCCATTCATGCTGCCCTGAAGCTACCTAAATAACAGTTTTAGGACGTGCTTTTAGTCACTGTAGGCAGGGCTCTGGGAAGGGAACGAGTGTTCTCTACATCAACAGGGTGCTTTCATAGCCTGGGTGGGAGCTTCTCCTGAGACGCTCTAGAGCTGAAAGGAAACTTGACGTGAGTCCTTTCCTCAAGGTAAAGCCTTGACTAGGCCTGCCGAAGCTCAGCTTGGAGCAGTTGCCTTGAGGCCTTCGTTTCAGGACTGTTTTCTTTTAAGGTTAGTAAGCTTTTCAAGACAGCGAGGACCTCGCGTTGGCACCCTATTCCCTGCAAGAACACCGAGTACCGGCAGGCTCCACTGGGCTGCTAAGAAACATCCAGGCCCGGAAACCTTTCCCAGTCACTCTGTGTATGCTGAGTGGAGGGCAACACACTGCACTCTTCCTTGGGAGAGCTAGATTTCCTCAGCACTCCAACAGCTCCAGGAAATGTGTTCTCTCACGTCCTACATGTCATGCTAATCTGCCTCATTGCCCTAGGCTGAGCGGCACTGAGAAACCCAAACTGCTTCGCATTGCTCCTACAAAGCCATACCTTAAGACCCCATCCTTACAGGAGAAAGTCGGCCTGCGTTCCTGCTGTAACCAAAGCACAGTTCTTCCTCTTACACTGCAGGGTTTTAGAAGAAATAAGCCCGATAGCTTACCTAGAGCGCTCCTTGGGGGAGGCGGTTGGCTACACGCAGAACTCCGTGCCAAATAAACTTTATTCAAGGAAGGGACCAGTGTGTAGCTAGAGTGTATATTTACTTGGTAGAAATCACAAGGAGGTAGGCTGCGTGTTCGCTGGAAGCGGGGACCTTATGGCACAAGCCTTGCTTTCCCATTTTGAAAGCTCCATTCATGCTGCCCTGAAGCTACCTAAATAACAGTTTTAGGACGTGCTTTTAGTCACTGTAGGCAGGGCTCTGGGAAGGGAACGAGTGTTCTCTACATCAACAGGGTGCTTTCATAGCCTGGGTGGGAGCTCCTCCAAGGACGCTCTAGAGCTGAAAGGAAACTTGACGTGAGTCCTTTCCTCAAGGTAAAGCCTTGACTAGGCCTGCCGAAGCTCAGCTTGGAGCAGTTGCCTTGAGGCCTTCGTTTCAGGTCTGTTTTCTTTTAAGGTTAGTAAGCTTTTCAAGACAGCGAGGACCTCGCGTGGGCACCCTATTCCCTGCAAGAACACCGAGTACCGGCAGGCTCCACTGGGCTGCAAAGAAACATCCAGGCCCGGAAACCTTTCCCAGTCACTCTGTGTATGCTGAGTGGAGGGCAACACACTGCACTCTTCCTTGGGAGAGCTAGATTTCCTCAGCACTCCAACAGCTCCAGGAAATGTGTTCTCTCACGTCCTACATGTCATGCTAATCTGCCTCATTGCCCTAGGCTGAGCGGCACTGAGAAACCCAAACTGCTTCGCATTGCTCCTACAAAGCCATACCTTAAGACCCCATCCTTACAGGAGAAAGTCGGCCTGCGTTCCTGCTGTAACCAAAGCACAGTTCTTCCTCTTACACTGCAGGGTTTTAGAAGAAGCTAAGCCCGATAGCCTACCTAGAGCGCTCCTTGGGGGAGGCGGTTGGCTACACGCAGAACTCCGTGCCAAATAAACTTTATTCAAGGAAGGGACCAGTGTGTAGCTAGAGTGTATATTTACTTGGTAGAAATCACAAGGAGGTAGGCTGCGTGTTCGCTGGAAGCGGGGACCTTATGGCACAAGCCTTGCTTTCCCATTTTGAAAGCTCCATTCATGCTGCCCTGAAGCTACCTAAATAACAGTTTTAGGACGTGCTTTTAGTCACTGTAGGCAGGGCTCTGGGAAGGGAACGAGTGTTCTCTACATCAACAGGGTGCTTTCATAGCCGGGGTGGGAGCTTCTCCAGACACGCTGTAGAGCTGAAAGGAAACTTGACGTGAGTCCTTTCCTCAAGGTAAAGCCTTGACTAGGCCTGCCGAAGCTCAGCTTGGAGCAGTTGCCTTGAGGCCTTCGTTTCAGGACTGTTTTCTTTTAAGGTTAGTAAGCTTTTCAAGACAGCGAGGACCTCGCGTGGGCACCCTATTCCCTGCAAGAACACCGAGTACCGGCAGGCTCCACTGGGCTGCTAAGAAACATCCAGACCCGGAAACCTTTCCCAGTCACTCTGTGTATGCTGAGTGGAGGGCAACACACTGCACTCTTCCTTGGGAGAGCTAGATTTCCTCAGCACTCCAACAGCTCCAGGAAATGTGTTCTCTCCCGTCCTACATGTCATGCTAATCTGCCTCATTGCCCTAGGCTGAGCGGCACTGAGAAACCCAAACTGCTTCGCATTCCTCCTACAAAGTCATACCTTAGGACCCCATCCTTACAGGAGAAAGTCGGCCTGCGTTCCTGCTGTAACCAATGCACAGTTCTTCCTCTTACACTGCAGGGTTTTAGAAGAAGCTAAGCCCGATAGCCTACCTAAAGCGCTCCTTGGGGGAGGCGGTTGGCTATACGCAGAACTCCGTGCCAAATAAACTTTATTCAAGGAAGGGACCAGTGTGTAGCTAGAGTGTATATTTACTTGGTAGAAATCACAAGGAGGTAGGCTGCGTGTTCGCTGGAAGCGGGGACCTTATGGCACAAGCCTTGCTTTCCCATTTTGAAAGCTCCATTCATGCTGCCCGGAAGCTACCTAAATAACAGTTTTAGGACGTGCTTTTAGTCACTGTAGGCAGGGCTCTGGGAAGGGAACGAGTGTTCTCTACATCAACAGGGTGCTTTCATAGCCGGGGTGGGAGCTGCTCCAGAGACGCCCTAGAGCTGAAAGGAAACGTGACATGAGTCCTTTTCTCAAGGTAAAGCCTTGACTAGCCCGGCCGAAGCTCAGCTTGGAGCAGTTGCCTTGAGGCCTTAGTTTCAGGTCTGTTTTCTTTTAAGGTTAGTAAGCTTTTCAAGACACCGAGGACCTCCCGAGGGCACCCTATTCCCTGCAAGAACACCGAGGACCGGCAGGCTCCACTGGGCTGCTAAGAAACATCCAGGCCCGGAAACCTTTCCCAGTCACTCTCTGTATGCTGAGTGGAGGGCAACACACTGCACTCTTCCTTGGGAGAGCTAGATTTCCTCAGCACTCCAACAGCTCCAGGAAATGTGTTCTCTCCCGTCCTACATGTCATGCTAATCTGCCTCATTGCCCTAGGCTGAGCGGCACTGAGAAACCCAAACTGCTTCGCATTCCTCCTACAAAGTCATACCTTAGGACCCCATCCTTACAGGAGAAAGTCGGCCTGCGTTCCTGCTGTAACCAAAGCACAGTTCTTCCTGTTACACTGCAGGGTTTTAGAAGAAGCTAAGCCCGATAGCCTACCTAGAGCGCTCCTTGGGGGAGGCGGTTGGCTACACGCAGAACTCCGTGCCAAATAAACTTTATTCAAGGAAGGGACCAGTGTGTAGCTAGAGTGTATATTTACTTGGTAGAAATCACAAGGAGGTAGGCTGCGTGTTCGCTGGAAGCGGGGACCTTATGGCACAAGCCTTGCTTTCCCATTTTGAAAGCTCCATTCATGCTGCCCGGAAGCTACCTAAATAACAGTTTTAGGACGTGCTTTTAGTCACTGTAGGCAGGGCTCTGGGAAGGGAACGAGTGTTCTCTACATCAACAGGGTGCTTTCATAGCCGGGGTGGGAGCTGCTCCAGAGACGCCCTAGAGCTGAAAGGAAACGTGACGTGAGTCCTTTTCTCAAGGTAAAGCCTTGACTAGCCCGGCCGAAGCTCAGCTTGGAGCAGTTGCCTTGAGGCCTTAGTTTCAGGTCTGTTTTCTTTTAAGGTTAGTAAGCTTTTCAAGACACCGAGGACCTCGCGTGGGCACCCTATTCCCTGCAAGAACACCGAGGACCGGCAGGCTCCACTGGGCTGCTAAGAAACATCCAGGCCCGGAAACCTTTCCCAGTCACTCTGTGTATGCTGAGTGGAGGGCAACACACTGCACTCTTCCTTGGGAGAGCTAGATTTCCTCAGCACTCCAACAGCTCCAGGAAATGTGTTCTCTCCCGTCCTACATGTCATGCTAATCTGCCTCATTGCCCTAGGCTGAGCGGCACTGAGAAACCCAAACTGCTTCGCATTCCTCCTACAAAGTCAAACCTTAGGACCCCATCCTTACAGGAGAAAGTCGGCCTGCGTTCCTGCTGTAACCAATGCACAGTTCTTCCTCTTACACTGCAGGGTTTTAGAAGAAGCTAAGCCCGATAGCCTACCTAAAGCGCTCCTTGGGGGAGGCGGTTGGCTATACGCAGAACTCCGTGCCAAATAAACTTTATTCAAGGAAGGGACCAGTGTGTAGCTAGAGTGTATATTTACTTGGTAGAAATCACAAGGAGGTAGGCTGCGTGTTCGCTGGAAGCGGGGACCTTATGGCACAAGCCTTACTTTCCCATTTTGAAAGCTCCATTCATGCTGCCCGGAAGCTACCTAAATAACAGTTTTAGGACGTGCTTTTAGTCACTGTAGGCAGGGCTCTGGGAAGGGAACGAGTGTTCTCTACATCAACAGGGTGCTTTCATAGCCGGGGTGGGAGCTGCTCCAGAGACGCCCTAGAGCTGAAAGGAAACGTGACGTGAGTCCTTTTCTCAAGGTAAAGCCTTGACTAGCCCGGCCGAAGCTCAGCTTGGAGCAGTTGCCTTGAGGCCTTAGTTTCAGGTCTGTTTTCTTTTAAGGTTAGTAAGCTTTTCAAGACACCGAGGACCTCGCGTGGGCACCCTATTCCCTGCAAGAACACCGAGGACCGGCAGGCTCCACTGGGCTGCTAAGAAACATCCAGGCCCGGAAACCTTTCCCAGTCACTTTGTGTATCCTGAGTGGAGGGCAACACACTGTACTCTTCCTTGGGAGAGCTAGATTTCCTCAGCACTCCAACAGCTCCAGGAAATGTGTTCTCTCACGTCCTACATGTCATGCTAATCTGCCTCATTGCTCTAGGCTGAGCGGCACTGAGAAACCCAAACTGCTTCGCATTCCTCCTACAAAGTCATACTTTAAGACCCCATCCTTATAGGAGAAAGTCGGCCTGCGTTCCTGCTGTAACCAAAGCACAGTTCTTCCTCTTACACTGCAGGGTTTTAGAAGAAGCTAAGCCCGATAGCCTACCTAGAGCGCTCCTTGGGGGAGGCGGTTGGCTACACGCAGAACTCCGTGCCAAATAAACTTTATTCAAGGAAGGGACCAGTGTGTAGCTAGAGTGTATATTTACTTGGTAGAAATCACAAGGAGGTAGGCTGCGTGTTCGCTGGAAGCGGGGACCTTATGGCACAAGCCTTGCTTTCCCATTTTGAAAGCTCCATTCATGCTGCCCGGAAGCTACCTAAATAACAGTTTTAGGACGTGCTTTTAGTCACTGTAGGCAGGGCTCTGGGAAGGGAACGAGTGTTCTCTACATCAACAGGGTGCTTTCATAGCCGGGGTGGGAGCTGCTCCAGAGACGCCCTAGAGCTGAAAGGAAACGTGACATGAGTCCTTTTCTCAAGGTAAAGCCTTGACTAGCCCGGCCGAAGCTCAGCTTGGAGCAGTTGCCTTGAGGCCTTAGTTTCAGGTCTGTTTTCTTTTAAGGTTAGTAAGCTTTTCAAGACACCGAGGACCTCCCGAGGGCACCCTATTCCCTGCAAGAACACCGAGGACCGGCAGGCTCCACTGGGCTGCTAAGAAACATCCAGGCCCGGAAACCTTTCCCAGTCACTCTGTGTATGCTGAGTGGAGGGCAACACACTGCACTCTTCCTTGGGAGAGCTAGATTTCCTCAGCACTCCAACAGCTCCAGGAAATGTGTTCTCTCCCGTCCTACATGTCATGCTAATCTGCCTCATTGCCCTAGGCTGAGCGGCACTGAGAAACCCAAACTGCTTCGCATTCCTCCTACAAAGTCATACCTTAGGACCCCATCCTTACAGGAGAAAGTCGGCCTGCGTTCCTGCTGTAACCAATGCACAGTTCTTCCTCTTACACTGCAGGGTTTTAGAAGAAGCTAAGCCCGATAGCCTACCTAGAGCGCTCCTTGGGGGAGGCGGTTGGCTACACGCAGAACTCCGTGCCAAATAAACTTTATTCAAGGAAGGGACCAGTGTGTAGCTAGAGTGTATATTTACTTGGTAGAAATCACAAGGAGGTAGGCTGCGTGTTCGCTGGAAGCGGGGACCTTATGGCACAAGCCTTGCTTTCCCATTTTGAAAGCTCCATTCATGCTGCCCGGAAGCTACCTAAATAACAGTTTTAGGACGTGCTTTTAGTCACTGTAGGCAGGGCTCTGGGAAGGGAACGAGTGTTCTCTACATCAACAGGGTGCTTTCATAGCCGGGGTGGGAGCTGCTCCAGAGACGCCCTAGAGCTGAAAGGAAACGTGACGTGAGTCCTTTTCTCAAGGTAAAGCCTTGACTAGCCCGGCCGAAGCTCAGCTTGGAGCAGTTGCCTTGAGGCCTTAGTTTCAGGTCTGTTTTCTTTTAAGGTTAGTAAGCTTTTCAAGACACCGAGGACCTCGCGTGGGCACCCTATTCCCTGCAAGAACACCGAGGACCGGCAGGCTCCACTGGGCTGCTAAGAAACATCCAGGCCCGGAAACCTTTCCCAGTCACTCTGTGTATGCTGAGTGGAGGGCAACACACTGCACTCTTCCTTGGGAGAGCTAGATTTCCTCAGCACTCCAACAGCTCCAGGAAATGTGTTCTCTCCCGTCCTACATGTCATGCTAATCTGCCTCATTGCCCTAGGCTGAGCGGCACTGAGAAACCCAAACTGCTTCGCATTCCTCCTACAAAGTCATACCTTAGGACCCCATCCTTACAGGAGAAAGTCGGCCTGCGTTCCTGCTGTAACCAATGCACAGTTCTTCCTCTTACACTGCAGGGTTTTAGAAGAAGCTAAGCCCGATAGCCTACCTAAAGCGCTCCTTGGGGGAGGCGGTTGGCTATACGCAGAACTCCGTGCCAAATAAACTTTATTCAAGGAAGGGACCAGTGTGTAGCTAGAGTGTATATTTACTTGGTAGAAATCACAAGGAGGTAGGCTGCGTGTTCGCTGGAAGCGGGGACCTTATGGCACAAGCCTTGCTTTCCCATTTTGAAAGCTCCATTCATGCTGCCCGGAAGCTACCTAAATAACAGTTTTAGGACGTGCTTTTAGTCACTGTAGGCAGGGCTCTGGGAAGGGAACGAGTGTTCTCTACATCAACAGGGTGCTTTCATAGCCGGGGTGGGAGCTGCTCCAGAGACGCCCTAGAGCTGAAAGGAAACGTGACGTGAGTCCTTTTCTCAAGGTAAAGCCTTGACTAGCCCGGCCGAAGCTCAGCTTGGAGCAGTTGCCTTGAGGCCTTAGTTTCAGGTCTGTTTTCTTTTAAGGTTAGTAAGCTTTTCAAGACACCGAGGACCTCGCGTGGGCACCCTATTCCCTGCAAGAACACCGAGGACCGGCAGGCTCCACTGGGCTGCTAAGAAACATCCAGGCCCGGAAACCTTTCCCAGTCACTTTGTGTATCCTGAGTGGAGGGCAACACACTGTACTCTTCCTTGGGAGAGCTAGATTTCCTCAGCACTCCAACAGCTCCAGGAAATGTGTTCTCTCACGTCCTACATGTCATGCTAATCTGCCTCATTGCTCTAGGCTGAGCGGGACTGAGAAACCCAAACTGCTTCGCATTCCTCCTACAAAGTCATACCTTAAGACCCCATCCTTATAGGAGAAAGTCGGCCTGCGTTCCTGCTGTAACCAAAGCACAGTTCTTCCTCTTACACTGCAGGGTTTTAGAAGAAGCTAAGCCCGATAGCCTACCTAGAGCGCTCCTTGGGGGAGGCGGTTGGCTACACGCAGAACTCCGTGCCAAATAAACTTTATTCAAGGAAGGGACCAGTGTGTAGCTAGAGTGTATATTTACTTGGTAGAAATCACAAGGAGGTAGGCTGCGTGTTCGCTGGAAGCGGGGACCTTATGGCACAAGCCTTGCTTTCCCATTTTGAAAGCTCCATTCATGCTGCCCGGAAGCTACCTAAATAACAGTTTTAGGACGTGCTTTTAGTCACTGTAGGCAGGGCTCTGGGAAGGGAACGAGTGTTCTCTACATCAACAGGGTGCTTTCATAGCCGGGGTGGGAGCTGCTCCAGAGACGCCCTAGAGCTGAAAGGAAACGTGACATGAGTCCTTTTCTCAAGGTAAAGCCTTGACTAGCCCGGCCGAAGCTCAGCTTGGAGCAGTTGCCTTGAGGCCTTAGTTTCAGGTCTGTTTTCTTTTAAGGTTAGTAAGCTTTTCAAGACACCGAGGACCTCCCGAGGGCACCCTATTCCCTGCAAGAACACCGAGGACCGGCAGGCTCCACTGGGCTGCTAAGAAACATCCAGGCCCGGAAACCTTTCCCAGTCACTCTGTGTATGCTGAGTGGAGGGCAACACACTGCACTCTTCCTTGGGAGAGCTAGATTTCCTCAGCACTCCAACAGCTCCAGGAAATGTGTTCTCTCCCGTCCTACATGTCATGCTAATCTGCCTCATTGCCCTAGGCTGAGCGGCACTGAGAAACCCAAACTGCTTCGCATTCCTCCTACAAAGTCATACCTTAGGACCCCATCCTTACAGGAGAAAGTCGGCCTGCGTTCCTGCTGTAACCAAAGCACAGTTCTTCCTGTTACACTGCAGGGTTTTAGAAGAAGCTAAGCCCGATAGCCTACCTAGAGCGCTCCTTGGGGGAGGCGGTTGGCTACACGCAGAACTCCGTGCCAAATAAACTTTATTCAAGGAAGGGACCAGTGTGTAGCTAGAGTGTATATTTACTTGGTAGAAATCACAAGGAGGTAGGCTGCGTGTTCGCTGGAAGCGGGGACCTTATGGCACAAGCCTTGCTTTCCCATTTTGAAAGCTCCATTCATGCTGCCCGGAAGCTACCTAAATAACAGTTTTAGGACGTGCTTTTAGTCACTGTAGGCAGGGCTCTGGGAAGGGAACGAGTGTTCTCTACATCAACAGGGTGCTTTCATAGCCGGGGTGGGAGCTGCTCCAGAGACGCCCTAGAGCTGAAAGGAAACGTGACGTGAGTCCTTTTCTCAAGGTAAAGCCTTGACTAGCCCGGCCGAAGCTCAGCTTGGAGCAGTTGCCTTGAGGCCTTAGTTTCAGGTCTGTTTTCTTTTAAGGTTAGTAAGCTTTTCAAGACACCGAGGACCTCGCGTGGGCACCCTATTCCCTGCAAGAACACCGAGGACCGGCAGGCTCCACTGGGCTGCTAAGAAACATCCAGGCCCGGAAACCTTTCCCAGTCACTCTGTGTATGCTGAGTGGAGGGCAACACACTGCACTCTTCCTTGGGAGAGCTAGATTTCCTCAGCACTCCAACAGCTCCAGGAAATGTGTTCTCTCCCGTCCTACATGTCATGCTAATCTGCCTCATTGCCCTAGGCTGAGCGGCACTGAGAAACCCAAACTGCTTCGCATTCCTCCTACAAAGTCATACCTTAAGACCCCATCCTTACAGGAGAAAGTCGGCCTGCGTTCCTGCTGTAACCAATGCACAGTTCTTCCTCTTACACTGCAGGGTTTTAGAAGAAGCTAAGCCCGATAGCCTACCTAGAGCGCTCCTTGGGAGAGGCGGTTGGCTACACGCAGAACTCCATGCCAAATAAACTTTATTCAAGGAAGGGACCAGTGTGTAGCTAGAGTGCATATTTACTTGGTAGAAATCACAAGGAGGTAGGCTGCGTGTTCGCTGGAAGCGGGGACCTTATGGCACAAGACTTGCTTTCCCATTTTGAAAGCTCCATTCATGCTGCCCGGAAGCTACCTAAATAACAGTTTTAGGACGTGCTTTTAGTCACTGTAGGCAGGGCTCTGGGAAGGGAACGAGTGTTCTCTACATCAACAGGGTGCTTTCATAGCCGGGGTGGGAGCTGCTCCAGAGACGCCCTAGAGCTGAAAGGAAACGTGACGTGAGTCCTTTCCTCAAGGTAAAGCCTTGACTAGCCCGGCCGAAGCTCAGCTTGGAGCAGTTGCCTTGAGGCCTTAGTTTCAGGTCTGTTTTCTTTTAAGGTTAGTAAGCTTTTCAAGACACCGAGGACCTCGCGTGGGCACCCTATTCCCTGCAAGAACACCGAGGACCGGCAGGCTCCACTGGGCTGCTAAGAAACATCCAGGCGCGGAAACCTTTCCCAGTCACTCTGTGTATGCTGAGTGGAGGGCAACACACTGTACTCTTCCTTGGGAGAGCTAGATTTCCTCAGCTCTCCAACAGCTCCAGGAAATGTGTTCTCTCACCTCCTACATGTCATGCTAATCTGCCTCATTGCTCTAGGCTGAGCGGCACTGAGAAACCCAAACTGCTTCGCATTCCTCCTACAAAGTCATACCTTAAGACCCCATCCTTACAGGAGAAAGTCGGCCTGCGTTCCTGCTGTAACCAATGCACAGTTCTTCCTCTTACACTGCAGGGTTTTAGAAGAAGCTAAGCCCGATAGCCTACCTAAAGCGCTCCTTGGGGGAGGCGGTTGGCTACACGCAGAACTCCGTGCCAAATAAACTTTATTCAAGGAAGGGACCAGTGTGTAGCTAGAGTGTATATTTACTTGGTAGAAATCACAAGGAGGTAGGCTGCGTGTTCGCTGGAAGCGGGGACCTTATGGCACAAGCCTTGCTTTCCCATTTTGAAAGCTCCATTCGTGCTGCCCTGAAGCTACCTAAATAACAGTTTTAGGATGTGCTTTTAGTCACTGTAGGCAGGGCTGTGGGAAGGGAACGAGTGTTCTCTACATCAACAGGGTGCTTTCATAGCCGGGGTGGGAGCTGCTCCAGAGACGCCCTAGAGCTGAAAGGAAACGTGACGTGAGTCCTTTTCTCAAGGTAAAGCCTTGACTAGCCCGGCCGAAGCTCAGCTTGGAGCAGTTGCCTTGAGGCCTTAGTTTCAGGTCTGTTTTCTTTTAAGGTTAGTAAGCTTTTCAAGACACCGAGGACCTCTCGTGGTCACCCTATTCCCTGCAAGAACACCGAGGACCGGCAGGCTCCACTGGGCTGCTAAGAAACATCCAGGCCCGGAAACCTTTCCCAGTCACTCTGTGTATGCTGAGTGGAGGGCAACACACTGCACTCTTCCTTGGGAGAGCTAGATTTCCTCAGCACTCCAACAGCTCCAGGAAATGTGTTCTCTCCCGTCCTACATGTCATGCTAATCTGCCTCATTGCCCTAGGCTGAGCGGCACTGAGAAACCCAAACTGCTTCGCATTCCTCCTACAAAGTCATACCTTAGGACCCCATCCTTACAGGAGAAAGTCGGCCTGCGTTCCTGCTGTAACCAAAGCACAGTTCTTCCTGTTACACTGCAGGGTTTTAGAAGAAGCTAAGCCCGATAGCCTACCTAGAGCGCTCCTTGGGGGAGGCGGTTGGCTACACGCAGAACTCCGTGCCAAATAAACTTTATTCAAGGAAGGGACCAGTGTGTAGCTAGAGTGTATATTTACTTGGTAGAAATCACAAGGAGGTAGGCTGCGTGTTCGCTGGAAGCGGGGACCTTATGGCACAAGCCTTGCTTTCCCATTTTGAAAGCTCCATTCATGCTGCCCGGAAGCTACCTAAATAACAGTTTTAGGACGTGCTTTTAGTCACTGTAGGCAGGGCTCTGGGAAGGGAACGAGTGTTCTCTACATCAACAGGGTGCTTTCATAGCTGGGGTGGGAGCTGCTCCAGAGACGCCCTAGAGCTGAAAGGAAACGTGACGTGAGTCCTTTTCTCAAGGTAAAGCCTTGACTAGCCCGGCCGAAGCTCAGCTTGGAGCAGTTGCCTTGAGGCCTTAGTTTCAGGTCTGTTTTCTTTTAAGGTTAGTAAGCTTTTCAAGACACCGAGGACCTCGCGTGCGCACCCTATTCCCTGCAAGAACACCGAGGACCGGCAGGCTCCACTGGGCTGCTAAGAAACATCCAGGCCCGGAAACCTTTCCCAGTCACTCTGTGTATGCTGAGTGGAGGGCAACACACTGCACTCTTCCTTGGGAGAGCTAGATTTCCTCAGCACTCCAACAGCTCCAGGAAATGTGTTCTCTCCCGTCCTACATGTCATCCTAATCTGCCTCATTGCCCTAGGCTGAGCGGCACTGAGAAACCCAAACTGCTTCGCATTCCTCCTACAAAGTCATACCTTAAGACCCCATCCTTACAGGAGAAAGTCGGCCTGCGTTCCTGCTGTAACCAATGCACAGTTCTTCCTCTTACACTGCAGGGTTTTAGAAGAAGCTAAGCCCGATAGCCTACCTAGAGCGCTCCTTGGGAGAGGCGGTTGGCTACACGCAGAACTCCATGCCAAATAAACTTTATTCAAGGAAGGGACCAGTGTGTAGCTAGAGTGCATATTTACTTGGTAGAAATCACAAGGAGGTAGGCTGCGTGTTCGCTGGAAGCGGGGACCTTATGGCACAAGACTTGCTTTCCCATTTTGAAAGCTCCATTCGTGCTGCCCGGAAGCTACCTAAATAACAGTTTTAGGACGTGCTTTTAGTCACTGTAGGCAGGGCTCTGGGAAGGGAACGAGTGTTCTCTACATCAACAGGGTGCTTTCATAGCCGGGGTGGGAGCTGCTCCAGAGACGCCCTAGAGCTGAAAGGAAACGTGACGTGAGTCCTTTCCTCAAGGTAAAGCCTTGACTAGCCCGGCCGAAGCTCAGCTTGGAGCAGTTGCCTTGAGGCCTTAGTTTCAGGTCTGTTTTCTTTTAAGGTTAGTAAGCTTTTCAAGACACCGAGGACCTCGCGTGGGCACCCTATTCCCTGCAAGAACACCGAGGACCGGCAGGCTCCACTGGGCTGCTAAGAAACATCCAGGCGCGGAAACCTTTCCCAGTCACTCTGTGTATGCTGAGTGGAGGGCAACACAGTGCACTCTTCCTTGGGAGAGCTAGATTTCCTCAGCTCTCCAACAGCTCCAGGAAATGTGTTCTCTCACCTCCTACATGTCATGCTAATCTGCCTCATTGCTCTAGGCTGAGCGGCACTGAGAAACCCAAACTGCTTCGCATTCCTCCTACAAAGCCATACCTTAAGACCCCATCCTTACAGGAGAAAGTCGGCCTGCGTTCCTGCTGTAACCAATGCACAGTTCTTCCTCTTACACTGCAGGGTTTTAGAAGAAGCTAAGCCCGATAGCCTACCTAAAGCGCTCCTTGGGGGAGGCGGTTGGCTAAACGCAGAACTCCGTGCCAAATAAACTTTATTCAAGGAAGGGACCAGTGTGTAGCTAGAGTGTATATTTACTTGGTAGAAATCACAAGGAGGTAGGCTGCGTGTTCGCTGGAAGCGGGGACCTTATGGCACAAGCCTTGCTTTCCCATTTTGAAAGCTCCATTTATGCTGCCCGGAAGCTACCTAAATAACAGTTTTAGGACGTGCTTTTAGTCACTGTAGGCAGGGCTCTGGGAAGGGAACGAGTGTTCTCTACATCAACAGGGTGCTTTCATAGCCGGGGTGGGAGCTGCTCCAGAGACGCCCTAGAGCTGAAAGGAAACGTGACGTGAGTCCTTTCCTCAAGGTAAAGCCTTGACTAGCCCTGCCGAAGCTCAGCTTGGAGCAGTTGCCTTGAGGCCTTAGTTTCAGGTCTGTTTTCTTTTAAGGTTAGTAAGCTTTTCAAGACACCGAGGACCTCGCGTGGGCACCCTATTCCCTGCAAGAACACCGAGGATCGGCAGGCTCCACTGGGCTGCTAAGGAACATCCAGGCCCGGAAACCTTTCCCAGTCACTCTGTGTATGCTGAGTGGAGGGCAACACACTGTACTCTTCCTTGGGAGAGCTAGATTTCCTCAGCTCTCCAACAGCTCCAGGAAATGTGTTCTCTCACCTCCTACATGTCATGCTAATCTGCCTCATTGCTCTAGGCTGAGCGGCACTGAGAAACCCAAACTGCTTCGCATTCCTCCTACAAAGTCATACCTTAAGACCCCATCCTTACAGGAGAAAGTCGGCCTGCGTTCCTGCTGTAACCAATGCACAGTTCTTCCTCTTACACTGCAGGGTTTTAGAAGAAGCTAAGCCCGATAGCCTACCTAAAGCGCTCCTTGGGGGAGGCGGTTGGCTACACGCAGAACTCCGTGCCAAATAAACTTTATTCAAGGAAGGGACCAGTGTGTAGCTAGAGTGTATATTTACTTGGTAGAAATCACAAGGAGGTAGGCTGCGTGTTCGCTGGAAGCGGGGACCTTATGGCACAAGCCTTGCTTTCCCATTTTGAAAGCTCCATTCGTGCTGCCCTGAAGCTACCTAAATAACAGTTTTAGGATGTGCTTTTAGTCACTGTAGGCAGGGCTCTGGGAAGGGAACGAGTGTTCTCTACATCAACAGGGTGCTTTCATAGCCGGGGTGGGAGCTGCTCCAGAGACGCCCTAGAGCTGAAAGGAAACGTGACGTGAGTCCTTTTCTCAAGGTAAAGCCTTGACTAGCCCGGCCGAAGCTCAGCTTGGAGCAGTTGCCTTGAGGCCTTAGTTTCAGGTCTGTTTTCTTTTAAGGTTAGTAAGCTTTTCAAGACACCGAGGACCTCGCGTGGGCACCCTATTCCCTGCAAGAACACCGAGGACCGGCAGGCTCCACTGGGCTGCTAAGAAACATCCAGGCCCGGAAACCTTTCCCAGTCACTCTGTGTATGCTGAGTGGAGGGCAACACACTGCACTCTTCCTTGGGAGAGCTAGATTTCCTCAGCACTCCAACAGCTCCAGGAAATGTGTTCTCTCCCGTCCTACATGTCATGCTAATCTGCCTCATTGCCCTAGGCTGAGCGGCACTGAGAAACCCAAACTGCTTCGCATTCCTCCTACAAAGTCATACCTTAAGACCCCATCCTTACAGGAGAAAGTCGGCCTGCGTTCCTGCTGTAACCAATGCACAGTTCTTCCTCTTACACTGCAGGGTTTTAGAAGAAGCTAAGCCCGATAGCCTACCTAGAGCGCTCCTTGGGAGAGGCGGTTGGCTACACGCAGAACTCCATGCCAAATAAACTTTATTCAAGGAAGGGACCAGTGTGTAGCTAGAGTGCATATTTACTTGGTAGAAATCACAAGGAGGTAGGCTGCGTGTTCGCTGGAAGCGGGGACCTTATGGCACAAGACTTGCTTTCCCATTTTGAAAGCTCCATTCGTGCTGCCCGGAAGCTACCTAAATAACAGTTTTAGGACGTGCTTTTAGTCACTGTAGGCAGGGCTCTGGGAAGGGAACGAGTGTTCTCTACATCAACAGGGTGCTTTCATAGCCGGGGTGGGAGCTGCTCCAGAGACGCCCTAGAGCTGAAAGGAAACGTGACGTGAGTCCTTTCCTCAAGGTAAAGCCTTGACTAGCCCGGCCGAAGCTCAGCTTGGAGCAGTTGCCTTGAGGCCTTAGTTTCAGGTCTGTTTTCTTTTAAGGTTAGTAAGCTTTTCAAGACACCGAGGACCTCGCGTGGGCACCCTATTCCCTGCAAGAACACCGAGGATCGGCAGGCTCCACTGGGCTGCTAAGGAACATCCAGGCCCGGAAACCTTTCCCAGTCACTCTGTGTATGCTGAGTGGAGGGCAACACACTGTACTCTTCCTTGGGAGAGCTAGATTTCCTCAGCTCTCCAACAGCTCCAGGAAATGTGTTCTCTCACCTCCTACATGTCATGCTAATCTGCCTCATTGCTCTAGGCTGAGCGGCACTGAGAAACCCAAACTGCTTCGCATTCCTCCTACAATGTCATACCTTAAGACCCCATCCTTACAGGAGAAAGTCGGCCTGCGTTCCTGCTGTAACCAATGCACAGTTCTTCCTCTTACACTGCAGGGTTTTAGAAGAAGCTAAGCCCGATAGCCTACCTAAAGCGCTCCTTGGGGGAGGCGGTTGGCTACACGCAGAACTCCGTGCCAAATAAACTTTATTCAAGGAAGGGACCAGTGTGTAGCTAGAGTGCATATTTACTTGGTAGAAATCACAAGGAGGTAGGCTGCGTGTTCGCTGGAAGCGGGGACCTTATGGCACAAGTCTTGCTTTCCCATTTTGAAAGCTCCATTCATGCTGCCCGGAAGCTACCTAAATAACAGTTTTAGGACGTGCTTTTAGTCACTGTAGGCAGGGCTCTGGGAAGGGAACGAGTGTTCTCTACATCAACAGGGTGCTTTCATAGCCGGGGTGGGAGCTGCTCCAGAGACGCCCTAGAGCTGAAAGGAAACGTGACATGAGTCCTTTTCTCAAGGTAAAGCCTTGACTAGCCCGGCCGAAGCTCAGCTTGGAGCAGTTGCCTTGAGGCCTTAGTTTCAGGTCTGTTTTCTTTTAAGGTTAGTAAGCTTTTCAAGACACCGAGGACCTCGCGTGGGCACCCTATTCCCTGCAAGAACACCGAGGATCGGCAGGCTCCACTGGGCTGCTAAGGAACATCCAGGCCCGGAAACCTTTCCCAGTCACTCTGTGTATGCTGAGTGGAGGGCAACACACTGTACTCTTCCTTGGGAGAGCTAGATTTCCTCAGCTCTCCAACAGCTCCAGGAAATGTGTTCTCTCACCTCCTACATGTCATGCTAATCTGCCTCATTGCTCTAGGCTGAGCGGCACTGAGAAACCCAAACTGCTTCGCATTCCTCCTACAATGTCATACCTTAAGACCCCATCCTTACAGGAGAAAGTCGGCCTGCGTTCCTGCTGTAACCAATGCACAGTTCTTCCTCTTACACTGCAGGGTTTTAGAAGAAGCTAAGCCCGATAGCCTACCTAAAGCGCTCCTTGGGGGAGGCGGTTGGCTACACGCAGAACTCCGTGCCAAATAAACTTTATTCAAGGAAGGGACCAGTGTGTAGCTAGAGTGCATATTTACTTGGTAGAAATCACAAGGAGGTAGGCTGCGTGTTCGCTGGAAGCGGGGACCTTATGGCACAAGTCTTGCTTTCCCATTTTGAAAGCTCCATTCATGCTGCCCGGAAGCTACCTAAATAACAGTTTTAGGACGTGCTTTTAGTCACTGTAGGCAGGGCTCTGGGAAGGGAACGAGTGTTCTCTACATCAACAGGGTGCTTTCATAGCCGGGGTGGGAGCTGCTCCAGAGACGCCCTAGAGCTGAAAGGAAACGTGACATGAGTCCTTTTCTCAAGGTAAAGCCTTGACTAGCCCGGCCGAAGCTCAGCTTGGAGCAGTTGCCTTGAGGCCTTAGTTTCAGGTCTGTTTTCTTTTAAGGTTAGTAAGCTTTTCAAGACACCGAGGACCTCCCGAGGGCACCCTATTCCCTGCAAGAACACCGAGGACCGGCAGGCTCCACTGGGCTGCTAAGAAACATCCAGGCCCGGAAACCTTTCCCAGTCACTCTGTGTATGCTGAGTGGAGGGCAACACACTGCACTCTTCCTTGGGAGAGCTAGATTTCCTCAGCACTCCAACAGCTCCAGGAAATGTGTTCTCTCCCGTCCTACATGTCATGCTAATCTGCCTCATTGCCCTAGGCTGAGCGGCACTGAGAAACCCAAACTGCTTCGCATTCCTCCTACAAAGTCATACCTTAGGACCCCATCCTTACAGGAGAAAGTCGGCCTGCGTTCCTGCTGTAACCAAAGCACAGTTCTTCCTGTTACACTGCAGGGTTTTAGAAGAAGCTAAGCCCGATAGCCTACCTAGAGCGCTCCTTGGGGGAGGCGGTTGGCTACACGCAGAACTCCGTGCCAAATAAACTTTATTCAAGGAAGGGACCAGTGTGTAGCTAGAGTGTATATTTACTTGGTAGAAATCACAAGGAGGTAGGCTGCGTGTTCGCTGGAAGCGGGGACCTTATGGCACAAGCCTTGCTTTCCCATTTTGAAAGCTCCATTCATGCTGCCCGGAAGCTACCTAAATAACAGTTTTAGGACGTGCTTTTAGTCACTGTAGGCAGGGCTCTGGGAAGGGAACGAGTGTTCTCTACATCAACAGGGTGCTTTCATAGCCGGGGTGGGAGCTGCTCCAGAGACGCCCTAGAGCTGAAAGGAAACGTGACGTGAGTCCTTTTCTCAAGGTAAAGCCTTGACTAGCCCGGCCGAAGCTCAGCTTGGAGCAGTTGCCTTGAGGCCTTAGTTTCAGGTCTGTTTTCTTTTAAGGTTAGTAAGCTTTTCAAGACACCGAGGACCTCGCGTGGGCACCCTATTCCCTGCAAGAACACCGAGGACCGGCAGGCTCCACTGGGCTGCTAAGAAACATCCAGGCCCGGAAACCTTTCCCAGTCACTCTGTGTATGCTGAGTGGAGGGCAACACACTGCACTCTTCCTTGGGAGAGCTAGATTTCCTCAGCACTCCAACAGCTCCAGGAAATGTGTTCTCTCCCGTCCTACATGTCATGCTAATCTGCCTCATTGCCCTAGGCTGAGCGGCACTGAGAAACCCAAACTGCTTCGCATTCCTCCTACAAAGTCATACCTTAAGACCCCATCCTTACAGGAGAAAGTCGGCCTGCGTTCCTGCTGTAACCAATGCACAGTTCTTCCTCTTACACTGCAGGGTTTTAGAAGAAGCTAAGCCCGATAGCCTACCTAGAGCGCTCCTTGGGAGAGGCGGTTGGCTACACGCAGAACTCCATGCCAAATAAACTTTATTCAAGGAAGGGACCAGTGTGTAGCTAGAGTGCATATTTACTTGGTAGAAATCACAAGGAGGTAGGCTGCGTGTTCGCTGGAAGCGGGGACCTTATGGCACAAGACTTGCTTTCCCATTTTGAAAGCTCCATTCGTGCTGCCCGGAAGCTACCTAAATAACAGTTTTAGGACGTGCTTTTAGTCACTGTAGGCAGGGCTCTGGGAAGGGAACGAGTGTTCTCTACATCAACAGGGTGCTTTCATAGCCGGGGTGGGAGCTGCTCCAGAGACGCCCTAGAGCTGAAAGGAAACGTGACGTGAGTCCTTTCCTCAAGGTAAAGCCTTGACTAGCCCGGCCGAAGCTCAGCTTGGAGCAGTTGCCTTGAGGCCTTAGTTTCAGGTCTGTTTTCTTTTAAGGTTAGTAAGCTTTTCAAGACACCGAGGACCTCGCGTGGGCACCCTATTCCCTGCAAGAACACCGAGGATCGGCAGGCTCCACTGGGCTGCTAAGGAACATCCAGGCCCGGAAACCTTTCCCAGTCACTCTGTGTATGCTGAGTGGAGGGCAACACACTGTACTCTTCCTTGGGAGAGCTAGATTTCCTCAGCTCTCCAACAGCTCCAGGAAATGTGTTCTCTCACCTCCTACATGTCATGCTAATCTGCCTCATTGCTCTAGGCTGAGCGGCACTGAGAAACCCAAACTGCTTCGCATTCCTCCTACAATGTCATACCTTAAGACCCCATCCTTACAGGAGAAAGTCGGCCTGCGTTCCTGCTGTAACCAATGCACAGTTCTTCCTCTTACACTGCAGGGTTTTAGAAGAAGCTAAGCCCGATAGCCTACCTAAAGCGCTCCTTGGGGGAGGCGGTTGGCTACACGCAGAACTCCGTGCCAAATAAACTTTATTCAAGGAAGGGACCAGTGTGTAGCTAGAGTGCATATTTACTTGGTAGAAATCACAAGGAGGTAGGCTGCGTGTTCGCTGGAAGCGGGGACCTTATGGCACAAGCCTTGCTTTCCCATTTTGAAAGCTCCATTCATGCTGCCCGGAAGCTACCTAAATAACAGTTTTAGGACGTGCTTTTAGTCACTGTAGGCAGGGCTCTGGGAAGGGAACGAGTGTTCTCTACATCAACAGGGTGCTTTCATAGCCGGGGTGGGAGCTGCTCCAGAGACGCCCTAGAGCTGAAAGGAAACGTGACATGAGTCCTTTTCTCAAGGTAAAGCCTTGACTAGCCCGGCCGAAGCTCAGCTTGCAGCAGTTGCCTTGAGGCCTTAGTTTCAGGTCTGTTTTCTTTTAAGGTTAGTAAGCTTTTCAAGACACCGAGGACCTCCCGAGGGCACCCTATTCCCTGCAAGAACACCGAGGACCGGCAGGCTCCACTGGGCTGCTAAGAAACATCCAGGCCCGGAAACCTTTCCCAGTCACTCTGTGTATGCTGAGTGGAGGGCAACACACTGCACTCTTCCTTGGGAGAGCTAGATTTCCTCAGCACTCCAACAGCTCCAGGAAATGTGTTCTCTCCCGTCCTACATGTCATGCTAATCTGCCTCATTGCCCTAGGCTGAGCGGCACTGAGAAACCCAAACTGCTTCGCATTCCTCCTACAAAGTCATACCTTAGGACCCCATCCTTACAGGAGAAAGTCGGCCTGCGTTCCTGCTGTAACCAAAGCACAGTTCTTCCTGTTACACTGCAGGGTTTTAGAAGAAGCTAAGCCCGATAGCCTACCTAGAGCGCTCCTTGGGGGAGGCGGTTGGCTACACGCAGAACTCCGTGCCAAATAAACTTTATTCAAGGAAGGGACCAGTGTGTAGCTAGAGTGTATATTTACTTGGTAGAAATCACAAGGAGGTAGGCTGCGTGTTCGCTGGAAGCGGGGACCTTATGGCACAAGCCTTGCTTTCCCATTTTGAAAGCTCCATTCATGCTGCCCGGAAGCTACCTAAATAACAGTTTTAGGACGTGCTTTTAGTCACTGTACGCAGGGCTCTGGGAAGGGAACGAGTGTTCTCTACATCAACAGGGTGCTTTCATAGCCGGGGTGGGAGCTGCTCCAGAGACGCCCTAGAGCTGAAAGGAAACGTGACGTGAGTCCTTTTCTCAAGGTAAAGCCTTGACTAGCCCGGCCGAAGCTCAGCTTGGAGCAGTTGCCTTGAGGCCTTAGTTTCAGGTCTGTTTTCTTTTAAGGTTAGTAAGCTTTTCAAGACACCGAGGACCTCGCGTGGGCACCCTATTCCCTGCAAGAACACCGAGGACCGGCAGGCTCCACTGGGCTGCTAAGAAACATCCAGGCCCGGAAACCTTTCCCAGTCACTCTGTGTATGCTGAGTGGAGGGCAACACACTGCACTCTTCCTTGGGAGAGCTAGATTTCCTCAGCACTCCAACAGCTCCAGGAAATGTGTTCTCTCCCGTCCTACATGTCATGCTAATCTGCCTCATTGCCCTAGGCTGAGCGGCACTGAGAAACCCAAACTGCTTCGCATTCCTCCTACAAAGTCATACCTTAAGACCCCATCCTTACAGGAGAAAGTCGGCCTGCGTTCCTGCTGTAACCAATGCACAGTTCTTCCTCTTACACTGCAGGGTTTTAGAAGAAGCTAAGCCCGATAGCCTACCTAGAGCGCTCCTTGGGAGAGGCGGTTGGCTACACGCAGAACTCCATGCCAAATAAACTTTATTCAAGGAAGGGACCAGTGTGTAGCTAGAGTGCATATTTACTTGGTAGAAATCACAAGGAGGTAGGCTGCGTGTTCGCTGGAAGCGGGGACCTTATGGCACAAGACTTGCTTTCCCATTTTGAAAGCTCCATTCGTGCTGCCCGGAAGCTACCTAAATAACAGTTTTAGGACGTGCTTTTAGTCACTGTAGGCAGGGCTCTGGGAAGGGAACGAGTGTTCTCTACATCAACAGGGTGCTTTCATAGCCGGGGTGGGAGCTGCTCCAGAGACGCCCTAGAGCTGAAAGGAAACGTGACGTGAGTCCTTTCCTCAAGGTAAAGCCTTGACTAGCCCGGCCGAAGCTCAGCTTGGAGCAGTTGCCTTGAGGCCTTAGTTTCAGGTCTGTTTTCTTTTAAGGTTAGTAAGCTTTTCAAGACACCGAGGACCTCGCGTGGGCACCCTATTCCCTGCAAGAACACCGAGGACCGGCAGGCTCCACTGGGCTGCTAAGAAACATCCAGGCGCGGAAACCTTTCCCAGTCACTCTGTGTATGCTGAGTGGAGGGCAACACACTGTACTCTTCCTTGGGAGAGCTAGATTTCCTCAGCTATCCAACAGCTCCAGGAAATGTGTTCTCTCACCTCCTACATGTCATGCTAATCTGCCTCATTGCTCTAGGCTGAGCGGCACTGAGAAACCCAAACTGCTTCGCATTCCTCCTACAAAGTCATACCTTAAGACCCCATCCTTACAGGAGAAAGTCGGCCTGCGTTCCTGCTGTAACCAATGCACAGTTCTTCCTCTTACACTGCAGGGTTTTAGAAGAAGCTAAGCCCGATAGCCTACCTAAAGCGCTCCTTGGGGGAGGCGGTTGGCTACACGCAGAACTCCGTGCCAAATAAACTTTATTCAAGGAAGGGACCAGTGTGTAGCTAGAGTGTATATTTACTTGGTAGAAATCACAAGGAGGTAGGCTGCGTGTTCGCTGGAAGCGGGGACCTTATGGCACAAGCCTTGCTTTCCCATTTTGAAAGCTCCATTCGTGCTGCCCTGAAGCTACCTAAATAACAGTTTTAGGATGTGCTTTTAGTCACTGTAGGCAGGGCTGTGGGAAGGGAACGAGTGTTCTCTACATCAACAGGGTGCTTTCATAGCCGGGGTGGGAGCTGCTCCAGAGACGCCCTAGAGCTGAAAGGAAACGTGACGTGAGTCCTTTTCTCAAGGTAAAGCCTTGACTAGCCCGGCCGAAGCTCAGCTTGGAGCAGTTGCCTTGAGGCCTTAGTTTCAGGTCTGTTTTCTTTTAAGGTTAGTAAGCTTTTCAAGACACCGAGGACCTCGCGTGGGCACCCTATTCCCTGCAAGAACACCGAGGACCGGCAGGCTCCACTGGGCTGCTAAGAAACATCCAGGCCCGGAAACCTTTCCCAGTCACTCTGTGTATGCTGAGTGGAGGGCAACACACTGCACTCTTCCTTGGGAGAGCTAGATTTCCTCAGCACTCCAACAGCTCCAGGAAATGTGTTCTCTCCCGTCCTACATGTCATGCTAATCTGCCTCATTGCCCTAGGCTGAGCGGCACTGAGAAACCCAAACTGCTTCGCATTCCTCCTACAAAGTCATACCTTAGGACCCCATCCTTACAGGAGAAAGTCGGCCTGCGTTCCTGCTGTAACCAAAGCACAGTTCTTCCTGTTACACTGCAGGGTTTTAGAAGAAGCTAAGCCCGATAGCCTACCTAGAGCGCTCCTTGGGGGAGGCGGTTGGCTACACGCAGAACTCCGTGCCAAATAAACTTTATTCAAGGAAGGGACCAGTGTGTAGCTAGAGTGTATATTTACTTGGTAGAAATCACAAGGAGGTAGGCTGCGTGTTCGCTGGAAGCGGGGACCTTATGGCACAAGCCTTGCTTTCCCATTTTGAAAGCTCCATTCATGCTGCCCGGAAGCTACCTAAATAACAGTTTTAGGACGTGCTTTTAGTCACTGTAGGCAGGGCTCTGGGAAGGGAACGAGTGTTCTCTACATCAACAGGGTGCTTTCATAGCCGGGGTGGGAGCTGCTCCAGAGACGCCCTAGAGCTGAAAGGAAACGTGACGTGAGTCCTTTTCTCAAGGTAAAGCCTTGACTAGCCTGGCCGAAGCTCAGCTTGGAGCAGTTGCCTTGAGGCCTTAGTTTCAGGTCTGTTTTCTTTTAAGGTTAGTAAGCTTTTCAAGACACCGAGGACCTCGCGTGCGCACCCTATTCCCTGCAAGAACACCGAGGACCGGCAGGCTCCACTGGGCTGCTAAGAAACATCCAGGCCCGGAAACCTTTCCCAGTCACTCTGTGTATGCTGAGTGGAGGGCAACACACTGCACTCTTCCTTGGGAGAGCTAGATTTCCTCAGCACTCCAACAGCTCCAGGAAATGTGTTCTCTCCCGTCCTACATGTCATGCTAATCTGCCTCATTGCCCTAGGCTGAGCGGCACTGAGAAACCCAAACTGCTTCGCATTCCTCCTACAAAGTCATACCTTAAGACCCCATCCTTACAGGAGAAAGTCGGCCTGCGTTCCTGCTGTAACCAATGCACAGTTCTTCCTCTTACACTGCAGGGTTTTAGAAGAAGCTAAGCCCGATAGCCTACCTAGAGCGCTCCTTGGGAGAGGCGGTTGGCTACACGCAGAACTCCATGCCAAATAAACTTTATTCAAGGAAGGGACCAGTGTGTAGCTAGAGTGCATATTTACTTGGTAGAAATCACAAGGAGGTAGGCTGCGTGTTCGCTGGAAGCGGGGACCTTATGGCACAAGACTTGCTTTCCCATTTTGAAAGCTCCATTCGTGCTGCCCGGAAGCTACCTAAATAACAGTTTTAGGACGTGCTTTTAGTCACTGTAGGCAGGGCTCTGGGAAGGGAACGAGTGTTCTCTACATCAACAGGGTGCTTTCATAGCCGGGGTGGGAGCTGCTCCAGAGACGCCCTAGAGCTGAAAGGAAACGTGACGTGAGTCCTTTCCTCAAGGTAAAGCCTTGACTAGCCCGGCCGAAGCTCAGCTTGGAGCAGTTGCCTTGAGGCCTTAGTTTCAGGTCTGTTTTCTTTTAAGGTTAGTAAGCTTTTCAAGACACCGAGGACCTCGCGTGGGCACCCTATTCCCTGCAAGAACACCGAGGACCGGCAGGCTCCACTGGGCTGCTAAGAAACATCCAGGCGCGGAAACCTTTCCCAGTCACTCTGTGTATGCTGAGTGGAGGGCAACACAGTGCACTCTTCCTTGGGAGAGCTAGATTTCCTCAGCTCTCCAACAGCTCCAGGAAATGTGTTCTCTCACCTCCTACATGTCATGCTAATCTGCCTCATTGCTCTAGGCTGAGCGGCACTGAGAAACCCAAACTGCTTCGCATTCCTCCTACAAAGCCATACCTTAAGACCCCATCCTTACAGGAGAAAGTCGGCCTGCGTTCCTGCTGTAACCAATGCACAGTTCTTCCTCTTACACTGCAGGGTTTTAGAAGAAGCTAAGCCCGATAGCCTACCTAAAGCGCTCCTTGGGGGAGGCGGTTGGCTAAACGCAGAACTCCGTGCCAAATAAACTTTATTCAAGGAAGGGACCAGTGTGTAGCTAGAGTGTATATTTACTTGGTAGAAATCACAAGGAGGTAGGCTGCGTGTTCGCTGGAAGCGGGGACCTTATGGCACAAGCCTTGCTTTCCCATTTTGAAAGCTCCATTTATGCTGCCCGGAAGCTACCTAAATAACAGTTTTAGGACGTGCTTTTAGTCACTGTAGGCAGGGCTCTGGGAAGGGAACGAGTGTTCTCTACATCAACAGGGTGCTTTCATAGCCGGGGTGGGAGCTGCTCCAGAGACGCCCTAGAGCTGAAAGGAAACGTGACGTGAGTCCTTTCCTCAAGGTAAAGCCTTGACTAGCCCTGCCGAAGCTCAGCTTGGAGCAGTTGCCTTGAGGCCTTAGTTTCAGGTCTGTTTTCTTTTAAGGTTAGTAAGCTTTTCAAGACACCGAGGACCTCGCGTGGGCACCCTATTCCCTGCAAGAACACCGAGGACCGGCAGGCTCCACTGGGCTGCTAAGAAACATCCAGGCCCGGAAACCTTTCCCAGTCACTCTGTGTATGCTGAGTGGAGGGCAACACACTGCACTCTTCCTTGGGAGAGCTAGATTTCCTCAGCACTCCAACAGCTCCAGGAAATGTGTTCTCTCCCGTCCTACATGTCATGCTAATCTGCCTCATTGCCCTAGGCTGAGCGGCACTGAGAAACCCAAACTGCTTCGCATTCCTCCTACAAAGTCATACCTTAAGACCCCATCCTTACAGGAGAAAGTCGGCCTGCGTTCCTGCTGTAACCAATGCACAGTTCTTCCTCTTACACTGCAGGGTTTTAGAAGAAGCTAAGCCCGATAGCCTACCTAGAGCGCTCCTTGGGAGAGGCGGTTGGCTACACGCAGAACTCCATGCCAAATAAACTTTATTCAAGGAAGGGACCAGTGTGTAGCTAGAGTGCATATTTACTTGGTAGAAATCACAAGGAGGTAGGCTGCGTGTTCGCTGGAAGCGGGGACCTTATGGCACAAGACTTGCTTTCCCATTTTGAAAGCTCCATTCGTGCTGCCCGGAAGCTACCTAAATAACAGTTTTAGGACGTGCTTTTAGTCACTGTAGGCAGGGCTCTGGGAAGGGAACGAGTGTTCTCTACATCAACAGGGTGCTTTCATAGCCGGGGTGGGAGCTGCTCCAGAGACGCCCTAGAGCTGAAAGGAAACGTGACGTGAGTCCTTTCCTCAAGGTAAAGCCTTGACTAGCCCGGCCGAAGCTCAGCTTGGAGCAGTTGCCTTGAGGCCTTAGTTTCAGGTCTGTTTTCTTTTAAGGTTAGTAAGCTTTTCAAGACACCGAGGACCTCGCGTGGGCACCCTATTCCCTGCAAGAACACCGAGGACCGGCAGGCTCCACTGGGCTGCTAAGAAACATCCAGGCGCGGAAACCTTTCCCAGTCACTCTGTGTATGCTGAGTGGAGGGCAACACAGTGCACTCTTCCTTGGGAGAGCTAGATTTCCTCAGCTCTCCAACAGCTCCAGGAAATGTGTTCTCTCACCTCCTACATGTCATGCTAATCTGCCTCATTGCTCTAGGCTGAGCGGCACTGAGAAACCCAAACTGCTTCGCATTCCTCCTACAAAGCCATACCTTAAGACCCCATCCTTACAGGAGAAAGTCGGCCTGCGTTCCTGCTGTAACCAATGCACAGTTCTTCCTCTTACACTGCAGGGTTTTAGAAGAAGCTAAGCCCGATAGCCTACCTAAAGCGCTCCTTGGGGGAGGCGGTTGGCTACACGCAGAACTCCGTGCCAAATAAACTTTATTCAAGGAAGGGACCAGTGTGTAGCTAGAGTGTATATTTACTTGGTAGAAATCACAAGGAGGTAGGCTGCGTGTTCGCTGGAAGCGGGGACCTTATGGCACAAGCCTTGCTTTCCCATTTTGAAAGCTCCATTTATGCTGCCCGGAAGCTACCTAAATAACAGTTTTAGGACGTGCTTTTAGTCACTGTAGGCAGGGCTCTGGGAAGGGAACGAGTGTTCTCTACATCAACAGGGTGCTTTCATAGCCGGGGTGGGAGCTGCTCCAGAGACGCCCTAGAGCTGAAAGGAAACGTGACGTGAGTCCTTTCCTCAAGGTAAAGCCTTGACTAGCCCTGCCGAAGCTCAGCTTGGAGCAGTTGCCTTGAGGCCTTAGTTTCAGGTCTGTTTTCTTTTAAGGTTAGTAAGCTTTTCAAGACACCGAGGACCTCGCGTGGGCACCCTATTCCCTGCAAGAACACCGAGGATCGGCAGGCTCCACTGGGCTGCTAAGGAACATCCAGGCCCGGAAACCTTTCCCAGTCACTCTGTGTATGCTGAGTGGAGGGCAACACACTGTACTCTTCCTTGGGAGAGCTAGATTTCCTCAGCTCTCCAACAGCTCCAGGAAATGTGTTCTCTCACCTCCTACATGTCATGCTAATCTGCCTCATTGCTCTAGGCTGAGCGGCACTGAGAAACCCAAACTGCTTCGCATTCCTCCTACAAAGTCATACCTTAAGACCCCATCCTTACAGGAGAAAGTCGGCCTGCGTTCCTGCTGTAACCAATGCACAGTTCTTCCTCTTACACTGCAGGGTTTTAGAAGAAGCTAAGCCCGATAGCCTACCTAAAGCGCTCCTTGGGAGAGGCGGTTGGCTACACGCAGAACTCCGTGCCAAATAAACTTTATTCAAGGAAGGGACCAGTGTGTAGCTAGAGTGTATATTTACTTGGTAGAAATCACAAGGAGGTAGGCTGCGTGTTCGCTGGAAGCGGGGACCTTATGGCACAAGCCTTGCTTTCCCATTTTGAAAGCTCCATTCGTGCTGCCCTGAAGCTACCTAAATAACAGTTTTAGGACGTGCTTTTAGTCACTGTAGGCAGGGCTCTGGGAAGGGAACGAGTGTTCTCTACATCAACAGGGTGCTTTCATAGCCGGGGTGGGAGCTGCTCCAGAGACGCCCTAGAGCTGAAAGGAAACGTGACGTGAGTCCTTTCCTCAAGGTAAAGCCTTGACTAGCCCGGCCGAAGCTCAGCTTGGAGCAGTTGCCTTGAGGCCTTAGTTTCAGGTCTGTTTTCTTTTAAGGTTAGTAAGCTTTTCAAGACACCGAGGACCTCGCGTGGGCACCCTATTCCCTGCAAGAACACCGAGGACCGGCAGGCTCCACTGGGCTGCTAAGAAACATCCAGGCCCGGAAACCTTTCCCAGTCACTCTGTGTATGCTGAGTGGAGGGCAACACACTGCACTCTTCCTTGGGAGAGCTAGATTTCCTCAGCACTCCAACAGCTCCAGGAAATGTGTTCTCTCCCGTCCTACATGTCATGCTAATCTGCCTCATTGCCCTAGGCTGAGCGGCACTGAGAAACCCAAACTGCTTCGCATTCCTCCTACAAAGTCATACCTTAAGACCCCATCCTTACAGGAGAAAGTCGGCCTGCGTTCCTGCTGTAACCAATGCACAGTTCTTCCTCTTACACTGCAGGGTTTTAGAAGAAGCTAAGCCCGATAGCCTACCTAGAGCGCTCCTTGGGAGAGGCGGTTGGCTACACGCAGAACTCCATGCCAAATAAACTTTATTCAAGGAAGGGACCAGTGTGTAGCTAGAGTGTATATTTACTTGGTAGAAATCACAAGGAGGTAGGCTGCGTGTTCGCTGGAAGCGGGGACCTTATGGCACAAGCCTTGCTTTCCCATTTTGAAAGCTCCATTTATGCTGCCCGGAAGCTACCTAAATAACAGTTTTAGGACGTGCTTTTAGTCACTGTAGGCAGGGCTCTGGGAAGGGAACGAGTGTTCTCTACATCAACAGGGTGCTTTCATAGCCGGGGTGGGAGCTGCTCCAGAGACGCCCTAGAGCTGAAAGGAAACGTGACGTGAGTCCTTTCCTCAAGGTAAAGCCTTGACTAGCCCTGCCGAAGCTCAGCTTGGAGCAGTTGCCTTGAGGCCTTAGTTTCAGGTCTGTTTTCTTTTAAGGTTAGTAAGCTTTTCAAGACACCGAGGACCTCGCGTGGGCACCCTATTCCCTGCAAGAACACCGAGGATCGGCAGGCTCCACTGGGCTGCTAAGGAACATCCAGGCCCGGAAACCTTTCCCAGTCACTCTGTGTATGCTGAGTGGAGGGCAACACACTGTACTCTTCCTTGGGAGAGCTAGATTTCCTCAGCTCTCCAACAGCTCCAGGAAATGTGTTCTCTCACCTCCTACATGTCATGCTAATCTGCCTCATTGCTCTAGGCTGAGCGGCACTGAGAAACCCAAACTGCTTCGCATTCCTCCTACAAAGTCATACCTTAAGACCCCATCCTTACAGGAGAAAGTCGGCCTGCGTTCCTGCTGTAACCAATGCACAGTTCTTCCTCTTACACTGCAGGGTTTTAGAAGAAGCTAAGCCCGATAGCCTACCTAAAGCGCTCCTTGGGAGAGGCGGTTGGCTACACGCAGAACTCCGTGCCAAATAAACTTTATTCAAGGAAGGGACCAGTGTGTAGCTAGAGTGTATATTTACTTGGTAGAAATCACAAGGAGGTAGGCTGCGTGTTCGCTGGAAGCGGGGACCTTATGGCACAAGCCTTGCTTTCCCATTTTGAAAGCTCCATTCGTGCTGCCCTGAAGCTACCTAAATAACAGTTTTAGGACGTGCTTTTAGTCACTGTAGGCAGGGCTCTGGGAAGGGAACGAGTGTTCTCTACATCAACAGGGTGCTTTCATAGCCGGGGTGGGAGCTGCTCCAGAGACGCCCTAGAGCTGAAAGGAAACGTGACGTGAGTCCTTTCCTCAAGGTAAAGCCTTGACTAGCCCGGCCGAAGCTCAGCTTGGAGCAGTTGCCTTGAGGCCTTAGTTTCAGGTCTGTTTTCTTTTAAGGTTAGTAAGCTTTTCAAGACA
This sequence comes from Balaenoptera acutorostrata, assembly GCF_949987535.1. Classification (NCBI taxonomy): domain Eukaryota; kingdom Metazoa; phylum Chordata; class Mammalia; order Artiodactyla; family Balaenopteridae; genus Balaenoptera; species Balaenoptera acutorostrata. The sequence goes on along the minus strand of NW_026645968.1, from coordinate 42,434 downwards.
CCGAGGACCTCGCGTGGGCACCCTATTCCCTGCAAGAACACCGAGGACCGGCAGGCTCCACTGGGCTGCTAAGAAACATCCAGGCCCGGAAACCTTTCCCAGTCACTCTGTGTATGCTGAGTGGAGGGCAACACACTGCACTCTTCCTTGGGAGAGCTAGATTTCCTCAGCACTCCAACAGCTCCAGGAAATGTGTTCTCTCCCGTCCTACATGTCATGCTAATCTGCCTCATTGCCCTAGGCTGAGCGGCACTGAGAAACCCAAACTGCTTCGCATTCCTCCTACAAAGTCATACCTTAAGACCCCATCCTTACAGGAGAAAGTCGGCCTGCGTTCCTGCTGTAACCAATGCACAGTTCTTCCTCTTACACTGCAGGGTTTTAGAAGAAGCTAAGCCCGATAGCCTACCTAGAGCGCTCCTTGGGAGAGGCGGTTGGCTACACGCAGAACTCCATGCCAAATAAACTTTATTCAAGGAAGGGACCAGTGTGTAGCTAGAGTGCATATTTACTTGGTAGAAATCACAAGGAGGTAGGCTGCGTGTTCGCTGGAAGCGGGGACCTTATGGCACAAGACTTGCTTTCCCATTTTGAAAGCTCCATTCGTGCTGCCCGGAAGCTACCTAAATAACAGTTTTAGGACGTGCTTTTAGTCACTGTAGGCAGGGCTCTGGGAAGGGAACGAGTGTTCTCTACATCAACAGGGTGCTTTCATAGCCGGGGTGGGAGCTGCTCCAGAGACGCCCTAGAGCTGAAAGGAAACGTGACGTGAGTCCTTTCCTCAAGGTAAAGCCTTGACTAGCCCTGCCGAAGCTCAGCTTGGAGCAGTTGCCTTGAGGCCTTAGTTTCAGGTCTGTTTTCTTTTAAGGTTAGTAAGCTTTTCAAGACACCGAGGACCTCGCGTGGGCACCCTATTCCCTGCAAGAACACCGAGGATCGGCAGACTCCACTGGGCTGCTAAGGAACATCCAGGCCCGGAAAACTTTCCCAGTCACTCTGTGTATGCTGAGTGGAGGGCAACACACTGTACTCTTCCTTGGGAGAGCTAGATTTCCTCAGCTCTCCAACAGCTCCAGGAAATGTGTTCTCTCACCTCCTACATGTCATGCTAATCTGCCTCATTGCTCTAGGCTGAGCGGCACTGAGAAACCCAAACTGCTTCGCATTCCTCCTACAAAGTCATACCTTAAGACCCCATCCTTACAGGAGAAAGTCGGCCTGCGTTCCTGCTGTAACCAATGCACAGTTCTTCCTCTTACACTGCAGGGTTTTAGAAGAAGCTAAGCCCGATAGCCTACCTAGAGCGCTCCTTGGGAGAGGCGGTTGGCTACACGCAGAACTCCATGCCAAATAAACTTTATTCAAGGAAGGGACCAGTGTGTAGCTAGAGTGCATATTTACTTGGTAGAAATCACAAGGAGGTAGGCTGCGTGTTCGCTGGAAGCGGGGACCTTATGGCACAAGACTTGCTTTCCCATTTTGAAAGCTCCATTCGTGCTGCCCGGAAGCTACCTAAATAACAGTTTTAGGACGTGCTTTTAGTCACTGTAGGCAGGGCTCTGGGAAGGGAACGAGTGTTCTCTACATCAACAGGGTGCTTTCATAGCCGGGGTGGGAGCTGCTCCAGAGACGCCCTAGAGCTGAAAGGAAACGTGACGTGAGTCCTTTCCTCAAGGTAAAGCCTTGACTAGCCCTGCCGAAGCTCAGCTTGGAGCAGTTGCCTTGAGGCCTTAGTTTCAGGTCTGTTTTCTTTTAAGGTTAGTAAGCTTTTCAAGACACCGAGGACCTCGCGTGGGCACCCTATTCCCTGCAAGAACACCGAGGATCGGCAGGCTCCACTGGGCTGCTAAGGAACATCCAGGCCCGGAAACCTTTCCCAGTCACTCTGTGTATGCTGAGTGGAGGGCAACACACTGTACTCTTCCTTGGGAGAGCTAGATTTCCTCAGCTCTCCAACAGCTCCAGGAAATGTGTTCTCTCACCTCCTACATGTCATGCTAATCTGCCTCATTGCTCTAGGCTGAGCGGCACTGAGAAACCCAAACTGCTTCGCATTCCTCCTACAATGTCATACCTTAAGACCCCATCCTTACAGGAGAAAGTCGGCCTGCGTTCCTGCTGTAACCAATGCACAGTTCTTCCTCTTACACTGCAGGGTTTTAGAAGAAGCTAAGCCCGATAGCCTACCTAAAGCGCTCCTTGGGGGAGGCGGTTGGCTACACGCAGAACTCCGTGCCAAATAAACTTTATTCAAGGAAGGGACCAGTGTGTAGCTAGAGTGCATATTTACTTGGTAGAAATCACAAGGAGGTAGGCTGCGTGTTCGCTGGAAGCGGGGACCTTATGGCACAAGACTTGCTTTCCCATTTTGAAAGCTCCATTCGTGCTGCCCGGAAGCTACCTAAATAACAGTTTTAGGACGTGCTTTTAGTCACTGTAGGCAGGGCTCTGGGAAGGGAACGAGTGTTCTCTACATCAACAGGGTGCTTTCATAGCCGGGGTGGGAGCTGCTCCAGAGACGCCCTAGAGCTGAAAGGAAACGTGACGTGAGTCCTTTCCTCAAGGTAAAGCCTTGACTAGCCCGGCCGAAGCTCAGCTTGGAGCAGTTGCCTTGAGGCCTTAGTTTCAGGTCTGTTTTCTTTTAAGGTTAGTAAGCTTTTCAAGACACCGAGGACCTCGCGTGGGCACCCTATTCCCTGCAAGAACACCGAGGACCGGCAGGCTCCACTGGGCTGCTAAGAAACATCCAGGCGCGGAAACCTTTCCCAGTCACTCTGTGTATGCTGAGTGGAGGGCAACACAGTGCACTCTTCCTTGGGAGAGCTAGATTTCCTCAGCTCTCCAACAGCTCCAGGAAATGTGTTCTCTCACCTCCTACATGTCATGCTAATCTGCCTCATTGCTCTAGGCTGAGCGGCACTGAGAAACCCAAACTGCTTCGCATTCCTCCTACAATGTCATACCTTAAGACCCCATCCTTACAGGAGAAAGTCGGCCTGCGTTCCTGCTGTAACCAATGCACAGTTCTTCCTCTTACACTGCAGGGTTTTAGAAGAAGCTAAGCCCGATAGCCTACCTAAAGCGCTCCTTGGGGGAGGCGGTTGGCTACACGCAGAACTCCGTGCCAAATAAACTTTATTCAAGGAAGGGACCAGTGTGTAGCTAGAGTGTATATTTACTTGGTAGAAATCACAAGGAGGTAGGCTGCGTGTTCGCTGGAAGCGGGGACCTTATGGCACAAGCCTTGCTTTCCCATTTTGAAAGCTCCATTCGTGCTGCCCTGAAGCTACCTAAATAACAGTTTTAGGATGTGCTTTTAGTCACTGTAGGCAGGGCTCTGGGAAGGGAACGAGTGTTCTCTACATCAACAGGGTGCTTTCATAGCCGGGGTGGGAGCTGCTCCAGAGACGCCCTAGAGCTGAAAGGAAACGTGACGTGAGTCCTTTTCTCAAGGTAAAGCCTTGACTAGCCCGGCCGAAGCTCAGCTTGGAGCAGTTGCCTTGAGGCCTTAGTTTCAGGTCTGTTTTCTTTTAAGGTTAGTAAGCTTTTCAAGACACCGAGGACCTCGCGTGGGCACCCTATTCCCTGCAAGAACACCGAGGACCGGCAGGCTCCACTGGGCTGCTAAGAAACATCCAGGCCCGGAAAACTTTCCCAGTCACTCTGTGTATGCTGAGTGGAGGGCAACACACTGCACTCTTCCTTGGGAGAGCTAGATTTCCTCAGCACTCCAACAGCTCCAGGAAATGTGTTCTCTCCCGTCCTACATGTCATGCTAATCTGCCTCATTGCCCTAGGCTGAGCGGCACTGAGAAACCCAAACTGCTTCGCATTCCTCCTACAAAGTCATACCTTAGGACCCCATCCTTACAGGAGAAAGTCGGCCTGCGTTCCTGCTGTAACCAATGCACAGTTCTTCCTCTTACACTGCAGGGTTTTAGAAGAAGCTAAGCCCGATAGCCTACCTAGAGCGCTCCTTGGGGGAGGCGGTTGGCTACACGCAGAACTCCGTGCCAAATAAACTTTATTCAAGGAAGGGACCAGTGTGTAGCTAGAGTGTATATTTACTTGGTAGAAATCACAAGGAGGTAGGCTGCGTGTTCGCTGGAAGCGGGGACCTTATGGCACAAGCCTTGCTTTCCCATTTTGAAAGCTCCATTCGTGCTGCCCTGAAGCTACCTAAATAACAGTTTTAGGATGTGCTTTTAGTCACTGTAGGCAGGGCTCTGGGAAGGGAACGAGTGTTCTCTACATCAACAGGGTGCTTTCATAGCCGGGGTGGGAGCTGCTCCAGAGACGCCCTAGAGCTGAAAGGAAACGTGACGTGAGTCCTTTTCTCAAGGTAAAGCCTTGACTAGCCCGGCCGAAGCTCAGCTTGGAGCAGTTGCCTTGAGGCCTTAGTTTCAGGTCTGTTTTCTTTTAAGGTTAGTAAGCTTTTCAAGACACCGAGGACCTCGCGTGGGCACCCTATTCCCTGCAAGAACACCGAGGACCGGCAGGCTCCACTGGGCTGCTAAGAAACATCCAGGCCCGGAAAACTTTCCCAGTCACTCTGTGTATGCTGAGTGGAGGGCAACACACTGCACTCTTCCTTGGGAGAGCTAGATTTCCTCAGCACTCCAACAGCTCCAGGAAATGTGTTCTCTCCCGTCCTACATGTCATGCTAATCTGCCTCATTGCCCTAGGCTGAGCGGCACTGAGAAACCCAAACTGCTTCGCATTCCTCCTACAAAGTCATACCTTAGGACCCCATCCTTACAGGAGAAAGTCGGCCTGCGTTCCTGCTGTAACCAAAGCACAGTTCTTCCTGTTACACTGCAGGGTTTTAGAAGAAGCTAAGCCCGATAGCCTACCTAGAGCGCTCCTTGGGGGAGGCGGTTGGCTACACGCAGAACTCCGTGCCAAATAAACTTTATTCAAGGAAGGGACCAGTGTGTAGCTAGAGTGTATATTTACTTGGTAGAAATCACAAGGAGGTAGGCTGCGTGTTCGCTGGAAGCGGGGACCTTATGGCACAAGCCTTGCTTTCCCATTTTGAAAGCTCCATTCATGCTGCCCGGAAGCTACCTAAATAACAGTTTTAGGACGTGCTTTTAGTCACTGTAGGCAGGGCTCTGGGAAGGGAACGAGTGTTCTCTACATCAACAGGGTGCTTTCATAGCCGGGGTGGGAGCTGCTCCAGAGACGCCCTAGAGCTGAAAGGAAACGTGACGTGAGTCCTTTTCTCAAGGTAAAGCCTTGACTAGCCCGGCCGAAGCTCAGCTTGGAGCAGTTGCCTTGAGGCCTTAGTTTCAGGTCTGTTTTCTTTTAAGGTTAGTAAGCTTTTCAAGACACCGAGGACCTCGCGTGGGCACCCTATTCCCTGCAAGAACACCGAGGACCGGCAGGCTCCACTGGGCTGCTAAGAAACATCCAGGCCCGGAAACCTTTCCCAGTCACTCTGTGTATGCTGAGTGGAGGGCAACACACTGCACTCTTCCTTGGGAGAGCTAGATTTCCTCAGCACTCCAACAGCTCCAGGAAATGTGTTCTCTCCCGTCCTACATGTCATGCTAATCTGCCTCATTGCCCTAGGCTGAGCGGCACTGAGAAACCCAAACTGCTTCGCATTCCTCCTACAAAGTCATACCTTAAGACCCCATCCTTACAGGAGAAAGTCGGCCTGCGTTCCTGCTGTAACCAATGCACAGTTCTTCCTCTTACACTGCAGGGTTTTAGAAGAAGCTAAGCCCGATAGCCTACCTAGAGCGCTCCTTGGGAGAGGCGGTTGGCTACACGCAGAACTCCATGCCAAATAAACTTTATTCAAGGAAGGGACCAGTGTGTAGCTAGAGTGCATATTTACTTGGTAGAAATCACAAGGAGGTAGGCTGCGTGTTCGCTGGAAGCGGGGACCTTATGGCACAAGACTTGCTTTCCCATTTTGAAAGCTCCATTCGTGCTGCCCGGAAGCTACCTAAATAACAGTTTTAGGACGTGCTTTTAGTCACTGTAGGCAGGGCTCTGGGAAGGGAACGAGTGTTCTCTACATCAACAGGGTGCTTTCATAGCCGGGGTGGGAGCTGCTCCAGAGACGCCCTAGAGCTGAAAGGAAACGTGACGTGAGTCCTTTCCTCAAGGTAAAGCCTTGACTAGCCCGGCCGAAGCTCAGCTTGGAGCAGTTGCCTTGAGGCCTTAGTTTCAGGTCTGTTTTCTTTTAAGGTTAGTAAGCTTTTCAAGACACCGAGGACCTCGCGTGGGCACCCTATTCCCTGCAAGAACACCGAGGACCGGCAGGCTCCACTGGGCTGCTAAGAAACATCCAGGCGCGGAAACCTTTCCCAGTCACTCTGTGTATGCTGAGTGGAGGGCAACACAGTGCACTCTTCCTTGGGAGAGCTAGATTTCCTCAGCTCTCCAACAGCTCCAGGAAATGTGTTCTCTCACCTCCTACATGTCATGCTAATCTGCCTCATTGCTCTAGGCTGAGCGGCACTGAGAAACCCAAACTGCTTCGCATTCCTCCTACAAAGCCATACCTTAAGACCCCATCCTTACAGGAGAAAGTCGGCCTGCGTTCCTGCTGTAACCAATGCACAGTTCTTCCTCTTACACTGCAGGGTTTTAGAAGAAGCTAAGCCCGATAGCCTACCTAAAGCGCTCCTTGGGGGAGGCGGTTGGCTAAACGCAGAACTCCGTGCCAAATAAACTTTATTCAAGGAAGGGACCAGTGTGTAGCTAGAGTGTATATTTACTTGGTAGAAATCACAAGGAGGTAGGCTGCGTGTTCGCTGGAAGCGGGGACCTTATGGCACAAGCCTTGCTTTCCCATTTTGAAAGCTCCATTTATGCTGCCCGGAAGCTACCTAAATAACAGTTTTAGGACGTGCTTTTAGTCACTGTAGGCAGGGCTCTGGGAAGGGAACGAGTGTTCTCTACATCAACAGGGTGCTTTCATAGCCGGGGTGGGAGCTGCTCCAGAGACGCCCTAGAGCTGAAAGGAAACGTGACGTGAGTCCTTTCCTCAAGGTAAAGCCTTGACTAGCCCTGCCGAAGCTCAGCTTGGAGCAGTTGCCTTGAGGCCTTAGTTTCAGGTCTGTTTTCTTTTAAGGTTAGTAAGCTTTTCAAGACACCGAGGACCTCTCGTGGGCACCCTATTCCCTGCAAGAACACCGAGGATCGGCAGGCTCCACTGGGCTGCTAAGGAACATCCAGGCCCGGAAACCTTTCCCAGTCACTCTGTGTATGCTGAGTGGAGGGCAACACACTGTACTCTTCCTTGGGAGAGCTAGATTTCCTCAGCTCTCCAACAGCTCCAGGAAATGTGTTCTCTCACCTCCTACATGTCATGCTAATCTGCCTCATTGCTCTAGGCTGAGCGGCACTGAGAAACCCAAACTGCTTCGCATTCCTCCTACAAAGTCATACCTTAAGACCCCATCCTTACAGGAGAAAGTCGGCCTGCGTTCCTGCTGTAACCAATGCACAGTTCTTCCTCTTACACTGCAGGGTTTTAGAAGAAGCTAAGCCCGATAGCCTACCTAAAGCGCTCCTTGGGGGAGGCGGTTGGCTACACGCAGAACTCCGTGCCAAATAAACTTTATTCAAGGAAGGGACCAGTGTGTAGCTAGAGTGTATATTTACTTGGTAGAAATCACAAGGAGGTAGGCTGCGTGTTCGCTGGAAGCGGGGACCTTATGGCACAAGCCTTGCTTTCCCATTTTGAAAGCTCCATTCGTGCTGCCCTGAAGCTACCTAAATAACAGTTTTAGGATGTGCTTTTAGTCACTGTAGGCAGGGCTCTGGGAAGGGAACGAGTGTTCTCTACATCAACAGGGTGCTTTCATAGCCGGGGTGGGAGCTGCTCCAGAGACGCCCTAGAGCTGAAAGGAAACGTGACGTGAGTCCTTTTCTCAAGGTAAAGCCTTGACTAGCACGGCCGAAGCTCAGCTTGGAGCAGTTGCCTTGAGGCCTTAGTTTCAGGTCTGTTTTCTTTTAAGGTTAGTAAGCTTTTCAAGACACCGAGGACCTCGCGTGGGCACCCTATTCCCTGCAAGAACACCGAGGACCGGCAGGCTCCACTGGGCTGCTAAGAAACATCCAGGCCCGGAAACCTTTCCCAGTCACTCTGTGTATGCTGAGTGGAGGGCAACACACTGCACTCTTCCTTGGGAGAGCTAGATTTCCTCAGCACTCCAACAGCTCCAGGAAATGTGTTCTCTCCCGTCCTACATGTCATGCTAATCTGCCTCATTGCCCTAGGCTGAGCGGCACTGAGAAACCCAAACTGCTTCGCATTCCTCCTACAAAGTCATACCTTAAGACCCCATCCTTACAGGAGAAAGTCGGCCTGCGTTCTTGCTGTAACCAATGCACAGTTCTTCCTCTTACACTGCAGGGTTTTAGAAGAAGCTAAGCCCGATAGCCTACCTAGAGCGCTCCTTGGGAGAGGCGGTTGGCTACACGCAGAACTCCATGCCAAATAAACTTTATTCAAGGAAGGGACCAGTGTGTAGCTAGAGTGTATATTTACTTGGTAGAAATCACAAGGAGGTAGGCTGCGTGTTCGCTGGAAGCGGGGACCTTATGGCACAAGCCTTGCTTTCCCATTTTGAAAGCTCCATTCGTGCTGCCCGGAAGCTACCTAAATAACAGTTTTAGGACGTGCTTTTAGTCACTGTAGGCAGGGCTCTGGGAAGGGAACGAGTGTTCTCTACATCAACAGGGTGCTTTCATAGCCGGGGTGGGAGCTGCTCCAGAGACGCCCTAGAGCTGAAAGGAAACGTGACGTGAGACCTTTCCTCAAGGTAAAGCCTTGACTAGCCCTGCCGAAGCTCAGCTTGGAGCAGTTGCCTTGAGGCCTTAGTTTCAGGTCTGTTTTCTTTTAAGGTTAGTAAGCTTTTCAAGACACCGAGGACCTCGCGTGGGCACCCTATTCCCTGCAAGAACACCGAGGACCGGCAGGCTCCACTGGGCTGCTAAGAAACATCCAGGCCCGGAAACCTTTCCCAGTCACTCTGTGTATCCTGAGTGGAGGGCAACACACTGTACTCTTCCTTGGGAGAGCTAGATTTCCTCAGCACTCCAACAGCTCCAGGAAATGTGTTCTCTCACGTCCTACATGTCATGCTAATCTGCCTCATTGCTCTAGGCTGAGCGGCACTGAGAAACCCAAACTGCTTCGCATTCCTCCTACAAAGTCATACCTTAAGACCCCATCCTTACAGGAGAAAGTCGGCCTGCGTTCCTGCTGTAACCAAAGCACAGTTCTTCCTCCTACACTGCAGGGTTTTAGAAGAAGCTAAGCCCGATAGCCTACCTAGAGCGCTCCTTGGGGGAGGCGGTTGGCTACACGCAGAACTCCGTGCCAAATAAACTTTATTCAAGGAAGGGACCAGTGTGTAGCTAGAGTGTATATTTACTTGGTAGAAATCACAAGGAGGTAGGCTGCGTGTTCGCTGGAAGCGGGGACCTTATGGCACAAGCCTTGCTTTCCCATTTTGAAAGCTCCATTCATGCTGCCCGGAAGCTACCTAAATAACAGTTTTAGGACGTGCTTTTAGTCACTGTAGGCAGGGCTCTGGGAAGGGAACGAGTGTTCTCTACATCAACAGGGTGCTTTCATAGCCGGGGTGGGAGCTGCTCCAGAGACGCCCTAGAGCTGAAAGGAAACGTGACGTGAGTCCTTTTCTCAAGGTAAAGCCTTGACTAGCCCGGCCGAAGCTCAGCTTGGAGCAGTTGCCTTGAGGCCTTAGTTTCAGGTCTGTTTTCTTTTAAGGTTAGTAAGCTTTTCAAGACACCGAGGACCTCGCGTGGGCACCCTATTCCCTGCAAGAACACCGAGGACCGGCAGGCTCCACTGGGCTGCTAAGAAACATCCAGGCCCGGAAACCTTTCCCAGTCACTCTGTGTATGCTGAGTGGAGGGCAACACACTGCACTCTTCCTTGGGAGAGCTAGATTTCCTCAGCACTCCAACAGCTCCAGGAAATGTGTTCTCTCCCGTCCTACATGTCATGCTAATCTGCCTCATTGCCCTAGGCTGAGCGGCACTGAGAAACCCAAACTGCTTCGCATTCCTCCTACAAAGTCATACCTTAAGACCCCATCCTTACAGGAGAAAGTCGGCCTGCGTTCCTGCTGTAACCAATGCACAGTTCTTCCTCTTACACTGCAGGGTTTTAGAAGAAGCTAAGCCCGATAGCCTACCTAGAGCGCTCCTTGGGAGAGGCGGTTGGCTACACGCAGAACTCCATGCCAAATAAACTTTATTCAAGGAAGGGACCAGTGTGTAGCTAGAGTGCATATTTACTTGGTAGAAATCACAAGGAGGTAGGCTGCGTGTTCGCTGGAAGCGGGGACCTTATGGCACAAGACTTGCTTTCCCATTTTGAAAGCTCCATTCGTGCTGCCCGGAAGCTACCTAAATAACAGTTTTAGGACGTGCTTTTAGTCACTGTAGGCAGGGCTCTGGGAAGGGAACGAGTGTTCTCTACATCAACAGGGTGCTTTCATAGCCGGGGTGGGAGCTGCTCCAGAGACGCCCTAGAGCTGAAAGGAAACGTGACGTGAGTCCTTTCCTCAAGGTAAAGCCTTGACTAGCCCGGCCGAAGCTCAGCTTGGAGCAGTTGCCTTGAGGCCTTAGTTTCAGGTCTGTTTTCTTTTAAGGTTAGTAAGCTTTTCAAGACACCGAGGACCTCGCGTGGGCACCCTATTCCCTGCAAGAACACCGAGGACCGGCAGGCTCCACTGGGCTGCTAAGAAACATCCAGGCGCGGAAACCTTTCCCAGTCACTCTGTGTATGCTGAGTGGAGGGCAACACAGTGCACTCTTCCTTGGGAGAGCTAGATTTCCTCAGCTCTCCAACAGCTCCAGGAAATGTGTTCTCTCACCTCCTACATGTCATGCTAATCTGCCTCATTGCTCTAGGCTGAGCGGCACTGAGAAACCCAAACTGCTTCGCATTCCTCCTACAAAGCCATACCTTAAGACCCCATCCTTACAGGAGAAAGTCGGCCTGCGTTCCTGCTGTAACCAATGCACAGTTCTTCCTCTTACACTGCAGGGTTTTAGAAGAAGCTAAGCCCGATAGCCTACCTAAAGCGCTCCTTGGGGGAGGCGGTTGGCTAAACGCAGAACTCCGTGCCAAATAAACTTTATTCAAGGAAGGGACCAGTGTGTAGCTAGAGTGTATATTTACTTGGTAGAAATCACAAGGAGGTAGGCTGCGTGTTCGCTGGAAGCGGGGACCTTATGGCACAAGCCTTGCTTTCCCATTTTGAAAGCTCCATTTATGCTGCCCGGAAGCTACCTAAATAACAGTTTTAGGACGTGCTTTTAGTCACTGTAGGCAGGGCTCTGGGAAGGGAACGAGTGTTCTCTACATCAACAGGGTGCTTTCATAGCCGGGGTGGGAGCTGCTCCAGAGACGCCCTAGAGCTGAAAGGAAACGTGACGTGAGTCCTTTCCTCAAGGTAAAGCCTTGACTAGCCCTGCCGAAGCTCAGCTTGGAGCAGTTGCCTTGAGGCCTTAGTTTCAGGTCTGTTTTCTTTTAAGGTTAGTAAGCTTTTCAAGACACCGAGGACCTCTCGTGGGCACCCTATTCCCTGCAAGAACACCGAGGATCGGCAGGCTCCACTGGGCTGCTAAGGAACATCCAGGCCCGGAAACCTTTCCCAGTCACTCTGTGTATGCTGAGTGGAGGGCAACACACTGTACTCTTCCTTGGGAGAGCTAGATTTCCTCAGCTCTCCAACAGCTCCAGGAAATGTGTTCTCTCACCTCCTACATGTCATGCTAATCTGCCTCATTGCTCTAGGCTGAGCGGCACTGAGAAACCCAAACTGCTTCGCATTCCTCCTACAAAGTCATACCTTAAGACCCCATCCTTACAGGAGAAAGTCGGCCTGCGTTCCTGCTGTAACCAATGCACAGTTCTTCCTCTTACACTGCAGGGTTTTAGAAGAAGCTAAGCCCGATAGCCTACCTAAAGCGCTCCTTGGGGGAGGCGGTTGGCTACACGCAGAACTCCGTGCCAAATAAACTTTATTCAAGGAAGGGACCAGTGTGTAGCTAGAGTGTATATTTACTTGGTAGAAATCACAAGGAGGTAGGCTGCGTGTTCGCTGGAAGCGGGGACCTTATGGCACAAGCCTTGCTTTCCCATTTTGAAAGCTCCATTCGTGCTGCCCTGAAGCTACCTAAATAACAGTTTTAGGATGTGCTTTTAGTCACTGTAGGCAGGGCTCTGGGAAGGGAACGAGTGTTCTCTACATCAACAGGGTGCTTTCATAGCCGGGGTGGGAGCTGCTCCAGAGACGCCCTAGAGCTGAAAGGAAACGTGACGTGAGTCCTTTTCTCAAGGTAAAGCCTTGACTAGCACGGCCGAAGCTCAGCTTGGAGCAGTTGCCTTGAGGCCTTAGTTTCAGGTCTGTTTTCTTTTAAGGTTAGTAAGCTTTTCAAGACACCGAGGACCTCGCGTGGGCACCCTATTCCCTGCAAGAACACCGAGGACCGGCAGGCTCCACTGGGCTGCTAAGAAACATCCAGGCCCGGAAACCTTTCCCAGTCACTCTGTGTATGCTGAGTGGAGGGCAACACACTGCACTCTTCCTTGGGAGAGCTAGATTTCCTCAGCACTCCAACAGCTCCAGGAAATGTGTTCTCTCCCGTCCTACATGTCATGCTAATCTGCCTCATTGCCCTAGGCTGAGCGGCACTGAGAAACCCAAACTGCTTCGCATTCCTCCTACAAAGTCATACCTTAAGACCCCATCCTTACAGGAGAAAGTCGGCCTGCGTTCTTGCTGTAACCAATGCACAGTTCTTCCTCTTACACTGCAGGGTTTTAGAAGAAGCTAAGCCCGATAGCCTACCTAGAGCGCTCCTTGGGAGAGGCGGTTGGCTACACGCAGAACTCCATGCCAAATAAACTTTATTCAAGGAAGGGACCAGTGTGTAGCTAGAGTGTATATTTACTTGGTAGAAATCACAAGGAGGTAGGCTGCGTGTTCGCTGGAAGCGGGGACCTTATGGCACAAGCCTTGCTTTCCCATTTTGAAAGCTCCATTCGTGCTGCCCGGAAGCTACCTAAATAACAGTTTTAGGACGTGCTTTTAGTCACTGTAGGCAGGGCTCTGGGAAGGGAACGAGTGTTCTCTACATCAACAGGGTGCTTTCATAGCCGGGGTGGGAGCTGCTCCAGAGACGCCCTAGAGCTGAAAGGAAACGTGACGTGAGACCTTTCCTCAAGGTAAAGCCTTGACTAGCCCTGCCGAAGCTCAGCTTGGAGCAGTTGCCTTGAGGCCTTAGTTTCAGGTCTGTTTTCTTTTAAGGTTAGTAAGCTTTTCAAGACACCGAGGACCTCGCGTGGGCACCCTATTCCCTGCAAGAACACCGAGGACCGGCAGGCTCCACTGGGCTGCTAAGAAACATCCAGGCCCGGAAACCTTTCCCAGTCACTCTGTGTATCCTGAGTGGAGGGCAACACACTGTACTCTTCCTTGGGAGAGCTAGATTTCCTCAGCACTCCAACAGCTCCAGGAAATGTGTTCTCTCACGTCCTACATGTCATGCTAATCTGCCTCATTGCTCTAGGCTGAGCGGCACTGAGAAACCCAAACTGCTTCGCATTCCTCCTACAAAGTCATACCTTAAGACCCCATCCTTACAGGAGAAAGTCGGCCTGCGTTCCTGCTGTAACCAAAGCACAGTTCTTCCTCCTACACTGCAGGGTTTTAGAAGAAGCTAAGCCCGATAGCCTACCTAGAGCGCTCCTTGGGGGAGGCGGTTGGCTACACGCAGAACTCCGTGCCAAATAAACTTTATTCAAGGAAGGGACCAGTGTGTAGCTAGAGTGTATATTTACTTGGTAGAAATCACAAGGAGGTAGGCTGCGTGTTCGCTGGAAGCGGGGACCTTATGGCACAAGCCTTGCTTTCCCATTTTGAAAGCTCCATTCATGCTGCCCGGAAGCTACCTAAATAACAGTTTTAGGACGTGCTTTTAGTCACTGTAGGCAGGGCTCTGGGAAGGGAACGAGTGTTCTCTACATCAACAGGGTGCTTTCATAGCCGGGGTGGGAGCTGCTCCAGAGACGCCCTAGAGCTGAAAGGAAACGTGACGTGAGTCCTTTTCTCAAGGTAAAGCCTTGACTAGCCCGGCCGAAGCTCAGCTTGGAGCAGTTGCCTTGAGGCCTTAGTTTCAGGTCTGTTTTCTTTTAAGGTTAGTAAGCTTTTCAAGACACCGAGGACCTCCCGTGGGCACCCTATTCCCTGCAAGAACACCGAGGACCGGCAGGCTCCACTGGGCTGCTAAGAAACATCCAGGCCCGGAAACCTTTCCCAGTCACTCTGTGTATGCTGAGTGGAGGGCAACACACTGCACTCTTCCTTGGGAGAGCTAGATTTCCTCAGCACTCCAACAGCTCCAGGAAATGTGTTCTCTCCCGTCCTACATGTCATGCTAATCTGCCTCATTGCCCTAGGCTGAGCGGCACTGAGAAACCCAAACTGCTTCGCATTCCTCCTACAAAGTCATACCTTAAGACCCCATCCTTACAGGAGAAAGTCGGCCTGCGTTCCTGCTGTAACCAATGCACAGTTCTTCCTCTTACACTGCAGGGTTTTAGAAGAAGATAAGCCCGATAGCCTACCTAGAGCGCTCCTTGGGAGAGGCGGTTGGCTACACGCAGAACTCCATGCCAAATAAACTTTATTCAAGGAAGGGACCAGTGTGTAGCTAGAGTGTATATTTACTTGGTAGAAATCACAAGGAGGTAGGCTGCGTGTTCGCTGGAAGCGGGGACCTTATGGCACAAGCCTTGCTTTCCCATTTTGAAAGCTCCATTTATGCTGCCCGGAAGCTACCTAAATAACAGTTTTAGGACGTGCTTTTAGTCACTGTAGGCAGGGCTCTGGGAAGGGAACGAGTGTTCTCTACATCAACAGGGTGCTTTCATAGCCGGGGTGGGAGCTGCTCCAGAGACGCCCTAGAGCTGAAAGGAAACGTGACGTGAGTCCTTTCCTCAAGGTAAAGCCTTGACTAGCCCTGCCGAAGCTCAGCTTGGAGCAGTTGCCTTGAGGCCTTAGTTTCAGGTCTGTATTCTTTTAAGGTTAGTAAGCTTTTCAAGACACCGAGGACCTCGCGTGGGCACCCTATTCCCTGCAAGAACACCGAGGATCGGCAGGCTCCACTGGGCTGCTAAGGAACATCCAGGCCCGGAAACCTTTCCCAGTCACTCTGTGTATGCTGAGTGGAGGGCAACACACTGTACTCTTCCTTGGGAGAGCTAGATTTCCTCAGCTCTCCAACAGCTCCAGGAAATGTGTTCTCTCACCTCCTACATGTCATGCTAATCTGCCTCATTGCTCTAGGCTGAGCGGCACTGAGAAACCCATACTGCTTCGCATTCCTCCTACAAAGTCATACCTTAAGACCCCATCCTTACAGGAGAAAGTCGGCCTGCGTTCCTGCTGTAACCAATGCACAGTTCTTCCTCTTACACTGCAGGGTTTTAGAAGAAGCTAAGCCCGATAGCCTACCTAAAGCGCTCCTTGGGGGAGGCGGTTGGCTACACGCAGAACTCCGTGCCAAATAAACTTTATTCAAGGAAGGGACCAGTGTGTAGCTAGAGTGTATATTTACTTGGTAGAAATCACAAGGAGGTAGGCTGCGTGTTCGCTGGAAGCGGGGACCTTATGGCACAAGCCTTGCTTTCCCATTTTGAAAGCTCCATTCGTGCTGCCCTGAAGCTACCTAAATAACAGTTTTAGGATGTGCTTTTAGTCACTGTAGGCAGGGCTGTGGGAAGGTAACGAGTGTTCTCTACATCAACAGGGTGCTTTCATAGCCGGGGTGGGAGCTGCTCCAGAGACGCCCTAGAGCTGAAAGGAAACGTGACGTGAGTCCTTTTCTCAAGGTAAAGCCTTGACTAGCCCGGCCGAAGCTCAGCTTGGAGCAGTTGCCTTGAGGCCTTAGTTTCAGGTCTGTTTTCTTTTAAGGTTAGTAAGCTTTTCAAGACACCGAGGACCTCGCGTGGGCACCCAATTCCCTGCAAGAACACCGAGGACCGGCAGGCTCCACTGGGCTGCTAAGAAACATCCAGGCCCGGAAACCTTTCCCAGTCACTCTGTGTATGCTGAGTGGAGGGCAACACACTGCACTCTTCCTTGGGAGAGCTAGATTTCCTCAGCACTCCAACAGCTCCAGGAAATGTGTTCTCTCCCGTCCTACATGTCATGCTAATCTGCCTCATTGCCCTAGGCTGAGCGGCACTGAGAAACCCAAACTGCTTCGCATTCCTCCTACAAAGTCATACCTTAGGACCCCATCCTTACAGGAGAAAGTCGGCCTGCGTTCCTGCTGTAACCAAAGCACAGTTCTTCCTGTTACACTGCAGGGTTTTAGAAGAAGCTAAGCCCGATAGCCTACCTAGAGCGCTCCTTGGGGGAGGCGGTTGGCTACACGCAGAACTCCGTGCCAAATAAACTTTATTCAAGGAAGGGACCAGTGTGTAGCTAGAGTGTATATTTACTTGGTAGAAATCACAAGGAGGTAGGCTGCGTGTTCGCTGGAAGCGGGGACCTTATGGCACAAGCCTTGCTTTCCCATTTTGAAAGCTCCATTCATGCTGCCCGGAAGCTACCTAAATAACAGTTTTAGGACGTGCTTTTAGTCACTGTAGGCAGGGCTCTGGGAAGGGAACGAGTGTTCTCTACATCAACAGGGTGCTTTCATAGCCGGGGTGGGAGCTGCTCCAGAGACGCCCTAGAGCTGAAAGGAAACGTGACGTGAGTCCTTTTCTCAAGGTAAAGCCTTGACTAGCCCGGCCGAAGCTCAGCTTGGAGCAGTTGCCTTGAGGCCTTAGTTTCAGGTCTGTTTTCTTTTAAGGTTAGTAAGCTTTTCAAGACACCGAGGACCTCGCGTGGGCACCCTATTCCCTGCAAGAACACCGAGGACCGGCAGGCTCCACTGGGCTGCTAAGAAACATCCAGGCCCGGAAACCTTTCCCAGTCACTCTGTGTATGCTGAGTGGAGGGCAACACACTGCACTCTTCCTTGGGAGAGCTAGATTTCCTCAGCACTCCAACAGCTCCAGGAAATGTGTTCTCTCCCGTCCTACATGTCATGCTAATCTGCCTCATTGCCCTAGGCTGAGCGGCACTGAGAAACCCAAACTGCTTCGCATTCCTCCTACAAAGTCATACCTTAAGACCCCATCCTTACAGGAGAAAGTCGGCCTGCGTTCCTGCTGTAACCAATGCACAGTTCTTCCTCTTACACTGCAGGGTTTTAGAAGAAGCTAAGCCCGATAGCCTACCTAGAGCGCTCCTTGGGAGAGGCGGTTGGCTACACGCAGAACTCCATGCCAAATAAACTTTATTCAAGGAAGGGACCAGTGTGTAGCTAGAGTGTATATTTACTTGGTAGAAATCACAAGGAGGTAGGCTGCGTGTTCGCTGGAAGCGGGGACCTTATGGCACAAGCCTTGCTTTCCCATTTTGAAAGCTCCATTCGTGCTGCCCGGAAGCTACCTAAATAACAGTTTTAGGACGTGCTTTTAGTCACTGTAGGCAGGGCTCTGGGAAGGGAACGAGTGTTCTCTACATCAACAGGGTGCTTTCATAGCCGGGGTGGGAGCTGCTCCAGAGACGCCCTAGAGCTGAAAGGAAACGTGACGTGAGACCTTTCCTCAAGGTAAAGCCTTGACTAGCCCTGCCGAAGCTCAGCTTGGAGCAGTTGCCTTGAGGCCTTAGTTTCAGGTCTGTTTTCTTTTAAGGTTAGTAAGCTTTTCAAGACACCGAGGACCTCGCGTGGGCACCCTATTCCCTGCAAGAACACCGAGGACCGGCAGGCTCCACTGGGCTGCTAAGAAACATCCAGGCCCGGAAACCTTTCCCAGTCACTCTGTGTATCCTGAGTGGAGGGCAACACACTGTACTCTTCCTTGGGAGAGCTAGATTTCCTCAGCACTCCAACAGCTCCAGGAAATGTGTTCTCTCACGTCCTACATGTCATGCTAATCTGCCTCATTGCTCTAGGCTGAGCGGCACTGAGAAACCCAAACTGCTTCGCATTCCTCCTACAAAGTCATACCTTAAGACCCCATCCTTACAGGAGAAAGTCGGCCTGCGTTCCTGCTGTAACCAAAGCACAGTTCTTCCTCCTACACTGCAGGGTTTTAGAAGAAGCTAAGCCCGATAGCCTACCTAGAGCGCTCCTTGGGGGAGGCGGTTGGCTACACGCAGAACTCCGTGCCAAATAAACTTTATTCAAGGAAGGGACCAGTGTGTAGCTAGAGTGTATATTTACTTGGTAGAAATCACAAGGAGGTAGGCTGCGTGTTCGCTGGAAGCGGGGACCTTATGGCACAAGCCTTGCTTTCCCATTTTGAAAGCTCCATTCATGCTGCCCGGAAGCTACCTAAATAACAGTTTTAGGACGTGCTTTTAGTCACTGTAGGCAGGGCTCTGGGAAGGGAACGAGTGTTCTCTACATCAACAGGGTGCTTTCATAGCCGGGGTGGGAGCTGCTCCAGAGACGCCCTAGAGCTGAAAGGAAACGTGACGTGAGTCCTTTTCTCAAGGTAAAGCCTTGACTAGCCCGGCCGAAGCTCAGCTTGGAGCAGTTGCCTTGAGGCCTTAGTTTCAGGTCTGTTTTCTTTTAAGGTTAGTAAGCTTTTCAAGACACCGAGGACCTCCCGTGGGCACCCTATTCCCTGCAAGAACACCGAGGACCGGCAGGCTCCACTGGGCTGCTAAGAAACATCCAGGCCCGGAAACCTTTCCCAGTCACTCTGTGTATGCTGAGTGGAGGGCAACACACTGCACTCTTCCTTGGGAGAGCTAGATTTCCTCAGCACTCCAACAGCTCCAGGAAATGTGTTCTCTCCCGTCCTACATGTCATGCTAATCTGCCTCATTGCCCTAGGCTGAGCGGCACTGAGAAACCCAAACTGCTTCGCATTCCTCCTACAAAGTCATACCTTAAGACCCCATCCTTACAGGAGAAAGTCGGCCTGCGTTCCTGCTGTAACCAATGCACAGTTCTTCCTCTTACACTGCAGGGTTTTAGAAGAAGATAAGCCCGATAGCCTACCTAGAGCGCTCCTTGGGAGAGGCGGTTGGCTACACGCAGAACTCCATGCCAAATAAACTTTATTCAAGGAAGGGACCAGTGTGTAGCTAGAGTGTATATTTACTTGGTAGAAATCACAAGGAGGTAGGCTGCGTGTTCGCTGGAAGCGGGGACCTTATGGCACAAGCCTTGCTTTCCCATTTTGAAAGCTCCATTTATGCTGCCCGGAAGCTACCTAAATAACAGTTTTAGGACGTGCTTTTAGTCACTGTAGGCAGGGCTCTGGGAAGGGAACGAGTGTTCTCTACATCAACAGGGTGCTTTCATAGCCGGGGTGGGAGCTGCTCCAGAGACGCCCTAGAGCTGAAAGGAAACGTGACGTGAGTCCTTTCCTCAAGGTAAAGCCTTGACTAGCCCTGCCGAAGCTCAGCTTGGAGCAGTTGCCTTGAGGCCTTAGTTTCAGGTCTGTTTTCTTTTAAGGTTAGTAAGCTTTTCAAGACACCGAGGACCTCGCGTGGGCACCCTATTCCCTTCAAGAACACCGAGGATCGGCAGGCTCCACTGGGCTGCTAAGGAACATCCAGGCCCGGAAACCTTTCCCAGTCACTCTGTGTATGCTGAGTGGAGGGCAACACACTGTACTCTTCCTTGGGAGAGCTAGATTTCCTCAGCTCTCCAACAGCTCCAGGAAATGTGTTCTCTCACCTCCTACATGTCATGCTAATCTGCCTCATTGCTCTAGGCTGAGCGGCACTGAGAAACCCAAACTGCTTCGCATTCCTCCTACAAAGTCATACCTTAAGACCCCATCCTTACAGGAGAAAGTCGGCCTGCGTTCCTGCTGTAACCAATGCACAGTTCTTCCTCTTACACTGCAGGGTTTTAGAAGAAGCTAAGCCCGATAGCCTACCTAAAGCGCTCCTTGGGGGAGGCGGTTGGCTACACGCAGAACTCCGTGCCAAATAAACTTTATTCAAGGAAGGGACCAGTGTGTAGCTAGAGTGTATATTTACTTGGTAGAAATCACAAGGAGGTAGGCTGCGTGTTCGCTGGAAGCGGGGACCTTATGGCACAAGCCTTGCTTTCCCATTTTGAAAGCTCCATTCGTGCTGCCCTGAAGCTACCTAAATAACAGTTTTAGGATGTGCTTTTAGTCACTGTAGGCAGGGCTGTGGGAAGGGAACGAGTGTTCTCTACATCAACAGGGTGCTTTCATAGCCGGGGTGGGAGCTGCTCCAGAGACGCCCTAGAGCTGAAAGGAAACGTGACGTGAGTCCTTTTCTCAAGGTAAAGCCTTGACTAGCCCGGCCGAAGCTCAGCTTGGAGCAGTTGCCTTGAGGCCTTAGTTTCAGGTCTGTTTTCTTTTAAGGTTAGTAAGCTTTTCAAGACACCGAGGACCTCGCGTGGGCACCCTATTCCCTGCAAGAACACCGAGGACCGGCAGGCTCCACTGGGCTGCTAAGAAACATCCAGGCCCGGAAACCTTTCCCAGTCACTCTGTGTATGCTGAGTGGAGGGCAACACACTGCACTCTTCCTTGGGAGAGCTAGATTTCCTCAGCACTCCAACAGCTCCAGGAAATGTGTTCTCTCCCGTCCTACATGTCATGCTAATCTGCCTCATTGCCCTAGGCTGAGCGGCACTGAGAAACCCAAACTGCTTCGCATTCCTCCTACAAAGTCATACCTTAGGACCCCATCCTTACAGGAGAAAGTCGGCCTGCGTTCCTGCTGTAACCAAAGCACAGTTCTTCCTGTTACACTGCAGGGTTTTAGAAGAAGCTAAGCCCGATAGCCTACCTAGAGCGCTCCTTGGGGGAGGCGGTTGGCTACACGCAGAACTCCGTGCCAAATAAACTTTATTCAAGGAAGGGACCAGTGTGTAGCTAGAGTGTATATTTACTTGGTAGAAATCACAAGGAAGTAGGCTGCGTGTTCGCTGGAAGCGGGGACCTTATGGCACAAGCCTTGCTTTCCCATTTTGAAAGCTCCATTCATGCTGCCCGGAAGCTACCTAAATAACAGTTTTAGGACGTGCTTTTAGTCACTGTAGGCAGGGCTCTGGGAAGGGAACGAGTGTTCTCTACATCAACAGGGTGCTTTCATAGCCGGGGTGGGAGCTGCTCCAGAGACGCCCTAGAGCTGAAAGGAAACGTGACGTGAGTCCTTTTCTCAAGGTAAAGCCTTGACTAGCCCGGCCGAAGCTCAGCTTGGAGCAGTTGCCTTGAGGCCTTAGTTTCAGGTCTGTTTTCTTTTAAGGTTAGTAAGCTTTTCAAGACACCGAGGACCTCGCGTGGGCACCCTATTCCCTGCAAGAACACCGAGGACCGGCAGGCTCCACTGGGCTGCTAAGAAACATCCAGGCCCGGAAACCTTTCCCAGTCACTCTGTGTATGCTGAGTGGAGGGCAACACACTGCACTCTTCCTTGGGAGAGCTAGATTTCCTCAGCACTCCAACAGCTCCAGGAAATGTGTTCTCTCCCGTCCTACATGTCATGCTAATCTGCCTCATTGCCCTAGGCTGAGCGGCACTGAGAAACCCAAACTGCTTCGCATTCCTCCTACAAAGTCATACCTTAAGACCCCATCCTTACAGGAGAAAGTCGGCCTGCGTTCCTGCTGTAACCAATGCACAGTTCTTCCTCTTACACTGCAGGGTTTTAGAAGAAGCTAAGCCCGATAGCCTACCTAGAGCGCTCCTTGGGAGAGGCGGTTGGCTACACGCAGAACTCCATGCCAAATAAACTTTATTCAAGGAAGGGACCAGTGTGTAGCTAGAGTGCATATTTACTTGGTAGAAATCACAAGGAGGTAGGCTGCGTGTTCGCTGGAAGCGGGGACCTTATGGCACAAGACTTGCTTTCCCATTTTGAAAGCTCCATTCGTGCTGCCCGGAAGCTACCTAAATAACAGTTTTAGGACGTGCTTTTAGTCACTGTAGGCAGGGCTCTGGGAAGGGAACGAGTGTTCTCTACATCAACAGGGTGCTTTCATAGCCGGGGTGGGAGCTGCTCCAGAGACGCCCTAGAGCTGAAAGGAAACGTGACGTGAGTCCTTTCCTCAAGGTAAAGCCTTGACTAGCCCGGCCGAAGCTCAGCTTGGAGCAGTTGCCTTGAGGCCTTAGTTTCAGGTCTGTTTTCTTTTAAGGTTAGTAAGCTTTTCAAGACACCGAGGACCTCGCGTGGGCACCCTATTCCCTGCAAGAACACCGAGGACCGGCAGGCTCCACTGGGCTGCTAAGAAACATCCAGGCGCGGAAACCTTTCCCAGTCACTCTGTGTATGCTGAGTGGAGGGCAACACACTGTACTCTTCCTTGGGAGAGCTAGATTTCCTCAGCTCTCCAACAGCTCCAGGAAATGTGTTCTCTCACCTCCTACATGTCATGCTAATCTGCCTCATTGCTCTAGGCTGAGCGGCACTGAGAAACCCAAACTGCTTCGCATTCCTCCTACAAAGCCATAACTTAAGACCCCATCCTTACAGGAGAAAGTCGGCCTGCGTTCCTGCTGTAACCAATGCACAGTTCTTCCTCTTACACTGCAGGGTTTTAGAAGAAGCTAAGCCCGATAGCCTACCTAAAGCGCTCCTTGGGGGAGGCGGTTGGCTAAACGCAGAACTCCGTGCCAAATAAACTTTATTCAAGGAAGGGACCAGTGTGTAGCTAGAGTGTATATTTACTTGGTAGAAATCACAAGGAGGTAGGCTGCGTGTTCGCTGGAAGCGGGGACCTTATGGCACAAGCCTTGCTTTCCCATTTTGAAAGCTCCATTTATGCTGCCCGGAAGCTACCTAAATAACAGTTTTAGGACGTGCTTTTAGTCACTGTAGGCAGGGCTCTGGGAAGGGAACGAGTGTTCTCTACATCAACAGGGTGCTTTCATAGCCGGGGTGGGAGCTGCTCCAGAGACGCCCTAGAGCTGAAAGGAAACGTGACGTGAGTCCTTTCCTCAAGGTAAAGCCTTGACTAGCCCTGCCGAAGCTCAGCTTGGAGCAGTTGCCTTGAGGCCTTAGTTTCAGGTCTGTTTTCTTTTAAGGTTAGTAAGCTTTTCAAGACACCGAGGACCTCGCGTGGGCACCCTATTCCCTGCAAGAACACCGAGGATCGGCAGGCTCCACTGGGCTGCTAAGGAACATCCAGGCCCGGAAACCTTTCCCAGTCACTCTGTGTATGCTGAGTGGAGGGCAACACACTGTACTCTTCCTTGGGAGAGCTAGATTTCCTCAGCTCTCCAACAGCTCCAGGAAATGTGTTCTCTCACCTCCTACATGTCATGCTAATCTGCCTCATTGCTCTAGGCTGAGCGGCACTGAGAAACCCAAACTGCTTCGCATTCCTCCTACAAAGTCATACCTTAAGACCCCATCCTTACAGGAGAAAGTCGGCCTGCGTTCCTGCTGTAACCAATGCACAGTTCTTCCTCTTACACTGCAGGGTTTTAGAAGAAGCTAAGCCCGATAGCCTACCTAAAGCGCTCCTTGGGGGAGGCGGTTGGCTACACGCAGAACTCCGTGCCAAATAAACTTTATTCAAGGAAGGGACCAGTGTGTAGCTAGAGTGTATATTTACTTGGTAGAAATCACAAGGAGGTAGGCTGCGTGTTCGCTGGAAGCGGGGACCTTATGGCACAAGCCTTGCTTTCACATTTTGAAAGCTCCATTCGTGCTGCCCTGAAGCTACCTAAATAACAGTTTTAGGATGTGCTTTTAGTCACTGTAGGCAGGGCTCTGGGAAGGGAACGAGTGTTCTCTACATCAACAGGGTGCTTTCATAGCCGGGGTGGGAGCTGCTCCAGAGACGCCCTAGAGCTGAAAGGAAACGTGACGTGAGTCCTTTTCTCAAGGTAAAGCCTTGACTAGCCCGGCCGAAGCTCAGCTTGGAGCAGTTGCCTTGAGGCCTTAGTTTCAGGTCTGTTTTCTTTTAAGGTTAGTAAGCTTTTCAAGACACCGAGGACCTCCCGTGGGCACCCTATTCCCTGCAAGAACACCGAGGACCGGCAGGCTCCACTGGGCTGCTAAGAAACATCCAGGCCCGGAAACCTTTCCCAGTCACTCTGTGTATGCTGAGTGGAGGGCAACACACTGCACTCTTCCTTGGGAGAGCTAGATTTCCTCAGCACTCCAACAGCTCCAGGAAATGTGTTCTCTCCCGTCCTACATGTCATGCTAATCTGCCTCATTGCCCTAGGCTGAGCGGCACTGAGAAACCCAAACTGCTTCGCATTCCTCCTACAAAGTCATACCTTAAGACACCATCCTTACAGGAGAAAGTCGGCCTGCGTTCCTGCTGTAACCAATGCACAGTTCTTCCTCTTACACTGCAGGGTTTTAGAAGAAGATAAGCCCGATAGCCTACCTAGAGCGCTCCTTGGGAGAGGCGGTTGGCTACACGCAGAACTCCATGCCAAATAAACTTTATTCAAGGAAGGGACCAGTGTGTAGCTAGAGTGTATATTTACTTGGTAGAAATCACAAGGAGGTAGGCTGCGTGTTCGCTGGAAGCGGGGACCTTATGGCACAAGCCTTGCTTTCCCATTTTGAAAGCTCCATTTATGCTGCCCGGAAGCTACCTAAATAACAGTTTTAGGACGTGCTTTTAGTCACTGTAGGCAGGGCTCTGGGAAGGGAACGAGTGTTCTCTACATCAACAGGGTGCTTTCATAGCCGGGGTGGGAGCTGCTCCAGAGACGCCCTAGAGCTGAAAGGAAACGTGACGTGAGTCCTTTCCTCAAGGTAAAGCCTTGACTAGCCCTGCCGAAGCTCAGCTTGGAGCAGTTGCCTTGAGGCCTTAGTTTCAGGTCTGTTTTCTTTTAAGGTTAGTAAGCTTTTCAAGACACCGAGGACCTCGCGTGGGCACCCTATTCCCTGCAAGAACACCGAGGATCGGCAGGCTCCACTGGGCTGCTAAGGAACATCCAGGCCCGGAAACCTTTCCCAGTCACTCTGTGTATGCTGAGTGGAGGGCAACACACTGTACTCTTCCTTGGGAGAGCTAGATTTCCTCAGCTCTCCAACAGCTCCAGGAAATGTGTTCTCTCACCTCCTACATGTCATGCTAATCTGCCTCATTGCTCTAGGCTGAGCGGCACTGAGAAACCCAAACTGCTTCGCATTCCTCCTACAAAGTCATACCTTAAGACCCCATCCTTACAGGAGAAAGTCGGCCTGCGTTCCTGCTGTAACCAATGCACAGTTCTTCCTCTTACACTGCAGGGTTTTAGAAGAAGCTAAGCCCGATAGCCTACCTAAAGCGCTCCTTGGGGGAGGCGGTTGGCTACACGCAGAACTCCGTGCCAAATAAACTTTATTCAAGGAAGGGACCAGTGTGTAGCTAGAGTGTATATTTACTTGGTAGAAATCACAAGGAGGTAGGCTGCGTGTTCGCTGGAAGCGGGGACCTTATGGCACAAGCCTTGCTTTCCCATTTTGAAAGCTCCATTCGTGGTGCCCTGAAGCTACCTAAATAACAGTTTTAGGATGTGCTTTTAGTCACTGTAGGCAGGGCTCTGGGAAGGGAACGAGTGTTCTCTACATCAACAGGGTGCTTTCATAGCCGGGGTGGGAGCTGCTCCAGAGACGCCCTAGAGCTGAAAGGAAACGTGACGTGAGTCCTTTTCTCAAGGTAAAGCCTTGACTAGCCCGGCCGAAGCTCAGCTTGGAGCAGTTGCCTTGAGGCCTTAGTTTCAGGTCTGTTTTCTTTTAAGGTTAGTAAGCTTTTCAAGACACCGAGGACCTCGCGTGGGCACCCTATTCCCTGCAAGAACACCGAGGACCGGCAGGCTCCACTGGGCTGCTAAGAAACATCCAGGCCCGGAAACCTTTCCCAGTCACTCTGTGTATGCTGAGTGGAGGGCAACACACTGCACTCTTCCTTGGGAGAGCTAGATTTCCTCAGCACTCCAACAGCTCCAGGAAATGTGTTCTCTCCCGTCCTACATGTCATGCTAATCTGCCTCATTGCCCTAGGCTGAGCGGCACTGAGAAACCCAAACTGCTTCGCATTCCTCCTACAAAGTCATACCTTAGGACCCCATCCTTACAGGAGAAAGTCGGCCTGCGTTCCTGCTGTAACCAAAGCACAGTTCTTCCTGTTACACTGCAGGGTTTTAGAAGAAGCTAAGCCCGATAGCCTACCTAGAGCGCTCCTTGGGGGAGGCGGTTGGCTACACGCAGAACTCCGTGCCAAATAAACTTTATTCAAGGAAGGGACCAGTGTGTAGCTAGAGTGTATATTTACTTGGTAGAAATCACAAGGAGGTAGGCTGCGTGTTCGCTGGAAGCGGGGACCTTATGGCACAAGCCTTGCTTTCCCATTTTGAAAGCTCCATTCATGCTGCCCGGAAGCTACCTAAATAACAGTTTTAGGACGTGCTTTTAGTCACTGTAGGCAGGGCTCTGGGAAGGGAACGAGTGTTCTCTACATCAACAGGGTGCTTTCATAGCCGGGGTGGGAGCTGCTCCAGAGACGCCCTAGAGCTGAAAGGAAACGTGACGTGAGTCCTTTTCTCAAGGTAAAGCCTTGACTAGCCCGGCCGAAGCTCAGCTTGGAGCAGTTGCCTTGAGGCCTTAGTTTCAGGTCTGTTTTCTTTTAAGGTTAGTAAGCTTTTCAAGACACCGAGGACCTCGCGTGGGCACCCTATTCCCTGCAAGAACACCGAGGACCGGCAGGCTCCACTGGGCTGCTAAGAAACATCCAGGCCCGGAAACCTTTCCCAGTCACTCTGTGTATGCTGAGTGGAGGGCAACACACTGCACTCTTCCTTGGGAGAGCTAGATTTCCTCAGCACTCCAACAGCTCCAGGAAATGTGTTCTCTCCCGTCCTACATGTCATGCTAATCTGCCTCATTGCCCTAGGCTGAGCGGCACTGAGAAACCCAAACTGCTTCGCATTCCTCCTACAAAGTCATACCTTAAGACCCCATCCTTACAGGAGAAAGTCGGCCTGCGTTCCTGCTGTAACCAATGCACAGTTCTTCCTCTTACACTGCAGGGTTTTAGAAGAAGCTAAGCCCGATAGCCTACCTAGAGCGCTCCTTGGGAGAGGCGGTTGGCTACACGCAGAACTCCATGCCAAATAAACTTTATTCAAGGAAGGGACCAGTGTGTAGCTAGAGTGCATATTTACTTGGTAGAAATCACAAGGAGGTAGGCTGCGTGTTCGCTGGAAGCGGGGACCTTATGGCACAAGACTTGCTTTCCCATTTTGAAAGCTCCATTCGTGCTGCCCGGAAGCTACCTAAATAACAGTTTTAGGACGTGCTTTTAGTCACTGTAGGCAGGGCTCTGGGAAGGGAACGAGTGTTCTCTACATCAACAGGGTGCTTTCATAGCCGGGGTGGGAGCTGCTCCAGAGACGCCCTAGAGCTGAAAGGAAACGTGACGTGAGTCCTTTCCTCAAGGTAAAGCCTTGACTAGCCCGGCCGAAGCTCAGCTTGGAGCAGTTGCCTTGAGGCCTTAGTTTCAGGTCTGTTTTCTTTTAAGGTTAGTAAGCTTTTCAAGACACCGAGGACCTCGCGTGGGCACCCTATTCCCTGCAAGAACACCGAGGACCGGCAGGCTCCACTGGGCTGCTAAGAAACATCCAGGCCCGGAAACCTTTCCCAGTCACTCTGTGTATGCTGAGTGGAGGGCAACACAGTGCACTCTTCCTTGGGAGAGCTAGATTTCCTCAGCTCTCCAACAGCTCCAGGAAATGTGTTCTCTCACCTCCTACATGTCATGCTAATCTGCCTCATTGCTCTAGGGTGAGCGGCACTGAGAAACCCAAACTGCTTCGCATTCCTCCTACAAAGCCATAACTTAAGACCCCATCCTTACAGGAGAAAGTCGGCCTGCGTTCCTGCTGTAACCAATGCACAGTTCTTCCTCTTACACTGCAGGGTTTTAGAAGAAGCTAAGCCCGATAGCCTACCTAAAGCGCTCCTTGGGGGAGGCGGTTGGCTACACGCAGAACTCCGTGCCAAATAAACTTTATTCAAGGAAGGGACCAGTGTGTAGCTAGAGTGTATATTTACTTGGTAGAAATCACAAGGAGGTAGGCTGCGTGTTCGCTGGAAGCGGGGACCTTATGGCACAAGCCTTGCTTTCCCATTTTGAAAGCTCCATTTATGCTGCCCGGAAGCTACCTAAATAACAGTTTTAGGACGTGCTTTTAGTCA
Source organism: Balaenoptera acutorostrata (assembly GCF_949987535.1). Classification (NCBI taxonomy): domain Eukaryota; kingdom Metazoa; phylum Chordata; class Mammalia; order Artiodactyla; family Balaenopteridae; genus Balaenoptera; species Balaenoptera acutorostrata. Next base: position 14,219 of record NW_026645968.1, on the reverse strand, counting down.
CTGTAGGCAGGGCTCTGGGAAGGGAACGAGTGTTCTCTACATCAACAGGGTGCTTTCATAGCCGGGGTGGGAGCTGCTCCAGAGACGCCCTAGAGCTGAAAGGAAACGTGACGTGAGTCCTTTCCTCAAGGTAAAGCCTTGACTAGCCCTGCCGAAGCTCAGCTTGGAGCAGTTGCCTTGAGGCCTTAGTTTCAGGTCTGTTTTCTTTTAAGGTTAGTAAGCTTTTCAAGACACCGAGGACCTCGCGTGGGCACCCTATTCCCTGCAAGAACACCGAGGATCGGCAGGCTCCACTGGGCTGCTAAGGAACATCCAGGCCCGGAAACCTTTCCCAGTCACTCTGTGTATGCTGAGTGGAGGGCAATACACTGTACTCTTCCTTGGGAGAGCTAGATTTCCTCAGCTCTCCAACAGCTCCAGGAAATGTGTTCTCTCACCTCCTACATGTCATGCTAATCTGCCTCATTGCTCTAGGCTGAGCGGCACTGAGAAACCCAAACTGCTTCGCATTCCTCCTACAAAGTCATACCTTAAGACCCCATCCTTACAGGAGAAAGTCGGCCTGCGTTCCTGCTGTAACCAATGCACAGTTCTTCCTCTTACACTGCAGGGTTTTAGAAGAAGCTAAGCCCGATAGCCTACCTAAAGCGCTCCTTGGGGGAGGCGGTTGGCTACACGCAGAACTCCGTGCCAAATAAACTTTATTCAAGGAAGGGACCAGTGTGTAGCTAGAGTGTATATTTACTTGGTAGAAATCACAAGGAGGTAGGCTGCGTGTTCGCTGGAAGCGGGGACCTTATGGCACAAGCCTTGCTTTCCCATTTTGAAAGCTCCATTCGTGCTGCCCTGAAGCTACCTAAATAACAGTTTTAGGATGTGCTTTTAGTCACTGTAGGCAGGGCTCTGGGAAGGGAACGAGTGTTCTCTACATCAACAGGGTGCTTTCATAGCCGGGGTGGGAGCTGCTCCAGAGACGCCCTAGAGCTGAAAGGAAACGTGACGTGAGTCCTTTTCTCAAGGTAAAGCCTTGACTAGCCCGGCCGAAGCTCAGCTTGGAGCAGTTGCCTTGAGGCCTTAGTTTCAGGTCTGTTTTCTTTTAAGGATAGTAAGCTTTTCAAGACACCGAGGACCTCTCGTGGGCACCCTATTCCCTGCAAGAACACCGAGGACCGGCAGGCTCCACTGGGCTGCTAAGAAACATCCAGGCCCGGAAACCTTTCCCAGTCACTCTGTGTATGCTGAGTGGAGGGCAACACACTGCACTCTTCCTTGGGAGAGCTAGATTTCCTCAGCACTCCAACAGCTCCAGGAAATGTGTTCTCTCCCGTCCTACATGTCATGCTAATCTGCCTCATTGCCCTAGGCTGAGCGGCACTGAGAAACCCAAACTGCTTCGCATTCCTCCTACAAAGTCATACCTTAAGACCCCATCCTTACAGGAGAAAGTCGGCCTGCGTTCCTGCTGTAACCAATGCACAGTTCTTCCTCTTACACTGCAGGGTTTTAGAAGAAGCTAAGCCCGATAGCCTACCTAGAGCGCTCCTTGGGAGAGGCGGTTGGCTACACGCAGAACTCCATGCCAAATAAACTTTATTCAAGGAAGGGACCAGTGTGTAGCTAGAGTGTATATTTACTTGGTAGAAATCACAAGGAGGTAGGCTGCGTGTTCGCTGGAAGCGGGGACCTTATGGCACAAGCCTTGCTTTCCCATTTTGAAAGCTCCATTCGTGCTGCCCGGAAGCTACCTAAATAACAGTTTTAGGACGTGCTTTTAGTCACTGTAGGCAGGGCTCTGGGAAGGGAACGAGTGTTCTCTACATCAACAGGGTGCTTTCATAGCCGGGGTGGGAGCTGCTCCAGAGACGCCCTAGAGCTGAAAGGAAACGTGACGTGAGACCTTTCCTCAAGGTAAAGCCTTGACTAGCCCTGCCGAAGCTCAGCTTGGAGCAGTTGCCTTGAGGCCTTAGTTTCAGGTCTGTTTTCTTTTAAGGTTAGTAAGCTTTTCAAGACACCGAGGACCTCGCGTGGGCACCCTATTCCCTGCAAGAACACCGAGGACCGGCAGGCTCCACTGGGCTGCTAAGAAACATCCAGGCCCGGAAACCTTTCCCAGTCACTCTGTGTATCCTGAGTGGAGGGCAACACACTGTACTCTTCCTTGGGAGAGCTAGATTTCCTCAGCACTCCAACAGCTCCAGGAAATGTGTTCTCTCACGTCCTACATGTCATGCTAATCTGCCTCATTGCTCTAGGCTGAGCGGCACTGAGAAACCCAAACTGCTTCGCATTCCTCCTACAAAGTCATACCTTAAGACCCCATCCTTACAGGAGAAAGTCGGCCTGCGTTCCTGCTGTAACCAAAGCACAGTTCTTCCTCCTACACTGCAGGGTTTTAGAAGAAGCTAAGCCCGATAGCCTACCTAGAGCGCTCCTTGGGGGAGGCGGTTGGCTACACGCAGAACTCCGTGCCAAATAAACTTTATTCAAGGAAGGGACCAGTGTGTAGCTAGAGTGTATATTTACTTGGTAGAAATCACAAGGAGGTAGGCTGCGTGTTCGCTGGAAGCGGGGACCTTATGGCACAAGCCTTGCTTTCCCATTTTGAAAGCTCCATTCATGCTGCCCGGAAGCTACCTAAATAACAGTTTTAGGACGTGCTTTTAGTCACTGTAGGCAGGGCTCTGGGAAGGGAACGAGTGTTCTCTACATCAACAGGGTGCTTTCATAGCCGGGGTGGGAGCTGCTCCAGAGACGCCCTAGAGCTGAAAGGAAACGTGACGTGAGTCCTTTTCTCAAGGTAAAGCCTTGACTAGCCCGGCCGAAGCTCAGCTTGGAGCAGTTGCCTTGAGGCCTTAGTTTCAGGTCTGTTTTCTTTTAAGGTTAGTAAGCTTTTCAAGACACCGAGGACCTCCCGTGGGCACCCTATTCCCTGCAAGAACACCGAGGACCGGCAGGCTCCACTGGGCTGCTAAGAAACATCCAGGCCCGGAAACCTTTCCCAGTCACTCTGTGTATGCTGAGTGGAGGGCAACACACTGCACTCTTCCTTGGGAGAGCTAGATTTCCTCAGCACTCCAACAGCTCCAGGAAATGTGTTCTCTCCCGTCCTACATGTCATGCTAATCTGCCTCATTGCCCTAGGCTGAGCGGCACTGAGAAACCCAAACTGCTTCGCATTCCTCCTACAAAGTCATACCTTAAGACCCCATCCTTACAGGAGAAAGTCGGCCTGCGTTCCTGCTGTAACCAATGCACAGTTCTTCCTCTTACACTGCAGGGTTTTAGAAGAAGCTAAGCCCGATAGCCTACCTAGAGCGCTCCTTGGGAGAGGCGGTTGGCTACACGCAGAACTCCATGCCAAATAAACTTTATTCAAGGAAGGGACCAGTGTGTAGCTAGAGTGCATATTTACTTGGTAGAAATCACAAGGAGGTAGGCTGCGTGTTCGCTGGAAGCGGGGACCTTATGGCACAAGCCTTGCTTTCCCATTTTGAAAGCTCCATTCATGCTGCCCGGAAGCTACCTAAATAACCGTTTTAGGACGTGCTTTTAGTCACTGTAGGCAGGGCTCTGGGAAGGGAACGAGTGTTCTCTACATCAACAGGGTGCTTTCATAGCCGGGGTGGGAGCTGCTCCAGAGACGCCCTAGAGCTGAAAGGAAACGTGACGTGAGTCCTTTTCTCAAGGTAAAGCCTTGACTAGCCCGGCCGAAGCTCAGTTTGGAGCAGTTGCCTTGAGGCCTTAGTTTCAGGTCTGTTTTCTTTTAAGGTTAGTAAGCTTTTCAAGACACCGAGGACCTCCCGTGGGCACCCTATTCCCTGCAAGAACACCGAGGACCGGCAGGCTCCACTGGGCTGCTAAGAAACATCCAGGCCCGGAAACATTTCCCAGTCACTCTGTGTATGCTGAGTGGAGGGCAACACACTGCACTCTTCCTTGGGAGAGCTAGATTTCCTCAGCACTCCAACAGCTCCAGGAAATGTGTTCTCTCACCTCCTACATGTCATGCTAATCTGCCTCATTGCTCTAGGCTGAGCGGCACTGAGAAACCCAAACTGCTTCGCATTCCTCATACAAAGTCATACCTTAAGACCCCATCCTTACAGGAGAAAGTCGGCCTGCGTTCCTGCTGTAACCAATGCACAGTTCTTCCTCTTACACTGCAGGGTTTTAGAAGAAGCTAAGCCCGATAGCCTACCTAGAGCGCTCCTTGGGGGAGGCGGTTGGCTACACGCAGAACTCCGTGCCAAATAAACTTTATTCAAGGAAGGGACCAGTGTGTAGCTAGAGTGTATATTTACTTGGTAGAAATCACAAGGAGGTAGGCTGCGTGTTCGCTGGAAGCGGGGACCTTATGGCACAAGCCTTGCTTTCCCATTTTGAAAGCTCCATTCATGCTGCCCGGAAGCTACCTAAATAACAGTTTTAGGACGTGCTTTTAGTCACTGTAGGCAGGGCTCTGGGAAGGGAACGAGTGTTCTCTACATCAACAGGGTGCTTTCATAGCCGGGGTGGGAGCTGCTCCAGAGACGCCCTAGAGCTGAAAGGAAACGTGACGTGAGTCCTTTTCTCAAGGTAAAGCCTTGACTAGCCCCGCCGAAGCTCAGCTTGGAGCAGTTGCCTTGAGGCCTTAGTTTCAGGTCTGTTTTCTTTTAAGGTTAGTAAGCTTTTTAAGACACCGAGGACCTCGCGTGGGCACCCTATTCCCTGCAAGAACACCGAGGACCGGCAGGCTCCACTGGGCTGCTAAGAAACATCCAGGCCCGGAAACCTTTCCCAGTCACTCTGTGTATGCTGAGTGGAGGGCAACACACTGCACTCTTCCTTGGGAGAGCTAGATTTCCTCAGCACTCCAACAGCTCCAGGAAATGTGTTCTCTCCCGTCCTACATGTCATGCTAATCTGCCTCATTGCCCTAGGCTGAGCGGCACTGAGAAACCCAAACTGCTTCGCATTCCTCCTACAAAGTCATACCTTAGGACCCCATCCTTACAGGAGAAAGTCGGCCTGCGTTCCTGCTGTAACCAATGCACAGTTCTTCCTCTTACACTGCAGGGTTTTAGAAGAAGCTAAGCCCGATAGCCTACCTAAAGCGCTCCTTGGGGGAGGCGGTTGGCTAAACGCAGAACTCCGTGCCAAATAAACTTTATTCAAGGAAGGGACCAGTGTGTAGCTAGAGTGTATATTTACTTGGTAGAAATCACAAGGAGGTAGGCTGCGTGTTCGCTGGAAGCGGGGACCTTATGGCACAAGCCTTGCTTTCCCATTTTGAAAGCTCCATTCATGCTGCCCGGAAGCTACCTAAATAACAGTTTTAGGACGTGCTTTTAGTCACTGTAGGCAGGGCTCTGGGAAGGGAACGAGTGTTCTCTACATCAACAGGGTGCTTTCATAGCCGGGGTGGGAGCTGCTCCAGAGACGCCCTAGAGCTGAAAGGAAACGTGACGTGAGTCCTTTTCTCAAGGTAAAGCCTTGACTAGCCCGGCCGAAGCTCAGCTTGGAGCAGTTGCCTTGAGGCCTTAGTTTCAGGTCTGTTTTCTTTTAAGGTTAGTAAGCTTTTCAAGACACCGAGGACCTCGCGTGGGCACCCTATTCCCTGCAAGAACACCGAGGACCGGCAGGCTCCACTGGGCTGCTAAGAAACATCCAGGCCCGGAAACCTTTCCCAGTCACTCTGTGTATCCTGAGTGGAGGGCAACACACTGTACTCTTCCTTGGGAGAGCTAGATTTCCTCAGCACTCCAACAGCTCCAGGAAATGTGTTCTCTCACGTCCTACATGTCATGCTAATCTGCCTCATTGCTCTAGGCTGAGCGGCACTGAGAAACCCAAACTGCTTCGCATTCCTCCTACAAAGTCATACCTTAAGACCCCATCCTTATAGGAGAAAGTCGGCCTGCGTTCCTGCTGTAACCAAAGCACAGTTCTTCCTCTTACACTGCAGGGTTTTAGAAGAAGCTAAGCCCGATAGCCTACCTAGAGCGCTCCTTGGGGGAGGCGGTTGGCTACACGCAGAACTCCGTGCCAAATAAACTTTATTCAAGGAAGGGACCAGTGTGTAGCTAGAGTGCATATTTACTTGGTAGAAATCACAAGGAGGTAGGCTGCGTGTTCGCTGGAAGCGGGGACCTTATGGCACAAGCCTTGCTTTCCCATTTTGAAAGCTCCATTCATACTGCCCGGAAGCTACCTAAATAACAGTTTTAGGACGTGCTTTTAGTCACTGTAGGCAGGGCTCTGGGAAGGGAACGAGTGTTCTCTACATCAACAGGGTGCTTTCATAGCCGGGGTGGGAGCTGCTCCAGAGACGCCCTAGAGCTGAAAGGAAACGTGACGTGAGTCCTTTTCTCAAGGTAAAGCCTTGACTAGCCCGGCCGAAGCTCAGCTTGGAGCAGTTGCCTTGAGGCCTTAGTTTCAGGTCTGTTTTCTTTTAAGGTTAGTAAGCTTTTTAAGACATCGAGGACCTCGCGTGGGCACCCTATTCCCTGCAAGAACACCGAGGACCGGCAGGCTCCACTGGGCTGCTAAGAAACATCCAGGCCCGGAAACCTTTCCCAGTCACTCTGTGTATGCTGAGTGGAGGGCAACACACTGCACTCTTCCTTGGGAGAGCTAGATTTCCTCAGCACTCCAACAGCTCCAGGAAATGTGTTCTCTCCCGTCCTACATGTCATGCTAATCTGCCTCATTGCCCTAGGCTGAGCGGCACTGAGAAACCCAAACTGCTTCGCATTCCTCCTACAAAGTCATACCTTAGGACCCCATCCTTACAGGAGAAAGTCGGCCTGCGTTCCTGCTGTAACCAATGCACAGTTCTTCCTCTTACACTGCAGGGTTTTAGAAGAAGCTAAGCCCGATAGCCTACCTAAAGCGCTCCTTGGGGGAGGCGGTTGGCTAAACGCAGAACTCCGTGCCAAATAAACTTTATTCAAGGAAGGGACCAGTGTGTAGCTAGAGTGTATATTTACTTGGTAGAAATCACAAGGAGGTAGGCTGCGTGTTCGCTGGAAGCGGGGACCTTATGGCACAAGCCTTGCTTTCCCATTTTGAAAGCTCCATTCATGCTGCCCGGAAGCTACCTAAATAACAGTTTTAGGACGTGCTTTTAGTCACTGTAGGCAGGGCTCTGGGAAGGGAACGAGTGTTCTCTACATCAACAGGGTGCTTTCATAGCCGGGGTGGGAGCTGCTCCAGAGACGCCCTAGAGCTGAAAGGAAACGTGACGTGAGTCCTTTTCTCAAGGTAAAGCCTTGACTAGCCCGGCCGAAGCTCAGCTTGGAGCAGTTGCCTTGAGGCCTTAGTTTCAGGTCTGTTTTCTTTTAAGGTTAGTAAGCTTTTCAAGACACCGAGGACCTCGCGTGGGCACCCTATTCCCTGCAAGAACACCGAGGACCGGCAGGCTCCACTGGGCTGCTAAGAAACATCCAGGCCCGGAAACCTTTCCCAGTCACTCTGTGTATCCTGAGTGGAGGGCAACACACTGTACTCTTCCTTGGGAGAGCTAGATTTCCTCAGCACTCCAACAGCTCCAGGAAATGTGTTCTCTCACGTCCTACATGTCATGCTAATCTGCCTCATTGCTCTAGGCTGAGCGGCACTGAGAAACCCAAACTGCTTCGCATTCCTCCTACAAAGTCATACCTTAAGACCCCATCCTTATAGGAGAAAGTCGGCCTGCGTTCCTGCTGTAACCAAAGCACAGTTCTTCCTCTTACACTGCAGGGTTTTAGAAGAAGCTAAGCCCGATAGCCTACCTAGAGCGCTCCTTGGGGGAGGCGGTTGGCTACACGCAGAACTCCGTGCCAAATAAACTTTATTCAAGGAAGGGACCAGTGTGTAGCTAGAGTGCATATTTACTTGGTAGAAATCACAAGGAGGTAGGCTGCGTGTTCGCTGGAAGCGGGGACCTTATGGCACAAGCCTTGCTTTCCCATTTTGAAAGCTCCATTCATGCTGCCCGGAAGCTACCTAAATAACCGTTTTAGGACGTGCTTTTAGTCACTGTAGGCAGGGCTCTGGGAAGGGAACGAGTGTTCTCTACATCAACAGGGTGCTTTCATAGCCGGGGTGGGAGCTGCTCCAGAGACGCCCTAGAGCTGAAAGGAAACGTGACGTGAGTCCTTTTCTCAAGGTAAAGCCTTGACTAGCCCGGCCGAAGCTCAGCTTGGAGCAGTTGCCTTGAGGCCTTAGTTTCAGGTCTGTTTTCTTTTAAGGTTAGTAAGCTTTTCAAGACACCGAGGACCTCCCGTGGGCACCCTATTCCCTGCAAGAACACCGAGGACCGGCAGGCTCCACTGGGCTGCTAAGAAACATCCAGGCCCGGAAACCTTTCCCAGTCACTCTGTGTATGCTGAGTGGAGGGCAACACACTGCACTCTTCCTTGGGAGAGCTAGATTTCCTCAGCACTCCAACAGCTCCAGGAAATGTGTTCTCTCCCGTCCTACATGTCATACTAATCTGCCTCATTGCCCTAGGCTGAGCGGCACTGAGAAACCCAAACTGCTTCGCATTCCTCCTACAAAGTCATACCTTAAGACCCCATCCTTACAGGAGAAAGTCGGCCTGCGTTCCTGCTGTAACCAATGCACAGTTCTTCCTCTTACACTGCAGGGTTTTAGAAGAAGCTAAGCCCGATAGCCTACCTAGAGCGCTCCTTGGGGGAGGCGGTTGGCTACACGCAGAACTCCGTGCCAAATAAACTTTATTCAAGGAAGGGACCAGTGTGTAGCTAGAGTGTATATTTACTTGGTAGAAATCACAAGGAGGTAGGCTGCGTGTTCGCTGGAAGCGGGGACCTTATGGCACAAGCCTTGCTTTCCCATTTTGAAAGCTCCATTCATGCTGCCCGGAAGCTACCTAAATAACAGTTTTAGGACGTGCTTTTAGTCACTGTAGGCAGGGCTCTGGGAAGGGAACGAGTGTTCTCTACATCAACAGGGTGCTTTCATAGCCGGGGTGGGAGCTGCTCCAGAGACGCCCTAGAGCTGAAAGGAAACGTGACGTGAGTCCTTTTCTCAAGGTAAAGCCTTGACTAGCCCGGCCGAAGCTCAGCTTGGAGCAGTTGCCTTGAGGCCTTAGTTTCAGGTCTGTTTTCTTTTAAGGTTAGTAAGCTTTTCAAGACACCGAGGACCTCGCGTGGGCACCCTATTCCCTGCAAGAACACCGAGGACCGGCAGGCTCCACTGGGCTGCTAAGAAACATCCAGGCCCGGAAACCTTTCCCAGTCACTCTGTGTATGCTGAGTGGAGGGCAACACACTGCACTCTTCCTTGGGAGAGCTAGATTTCCTCAGCACTCCAACAGCTCCAGGAAATGTGTTCTCTCCCGTCCTACATGTCATGCTAATCTGCCTCATTGCCCTAGGCTGAGCGGCACTGAGAAACCCAAACTGCTTCGCATTCCTCCTACAAAGTCATACCTTAAGACCCCATCCTTACAGGAGAAAGTCGGCCTGCGTTCCTGCTGTAACCAATGCACAGTTCTTCCTCTTACACTGCAGGGTTTTAGAAGAAGCTAAGCCCGATAGCCTACCTAGAGCGCTCCTTGGGAGAGGCGGTTGGCTACACGCAGAACTCCATGCCAAATAAACTTTATTCAAGGAAGGGACCAGTGTGTAGCTAGAGTGCATATTTACTTGGTAGAAATCACAAGGAGGTAGGCTGCGTGTTCGCTGGAAGCGGGGACCTTATGGCACAAGCCTTGCTTTCCCATTTTGAAAGCTCCATTCATGCTGCCCGGAAGCTACCTAAATAACCGTTTTAGGACGTGCTTTTAGTCACTGTAGGCAGGGCTCTGGGAAGGGAACGAGTGTTCTCTACATCAACAGGGTGCTTTCATAGCCGGGGTGGGAGCTGCTCCAGAGACGCCCTAGAGCTGAAAGGAAACGTGACGTGAGTCCTTTTCTCAAGGTAAAGCCTTGACTAGCCCGGCCGAAGCTCAGCTTGGAGCAGTTGCCTTGAGGCCTTAGTTTCAGGTCTGTTTTCTTTTAAGGTTAGTAAGCTTTTCAAGACACCGAGGACCTCCCGTGGGCACCCTATTCCCTGCAAGAACACCGAGGACCGGCAGGCTCCACTGGGCTGCTAAGAAACATCCAGGCCCGGAAACCTTTCCCAGTCACTCTGTGTATGCTGAGTGGAGGGCAACACACTGCACTCTTCCTTGGGAGAGCTAGATTTCCTCAGCACTCCAACAGCTCCAGGAAATGTGTTCTCTCCCGTCCTACATGTCATACTAATCTGCCTCATTGCCCTAGGCTGAGCGGCACTGAGAAACCCAAACTGCTTCGCATTCCTCCTACAAAGTCATACCTTAAGACCCCATCCTTACAGGAGAAAGTCGGCCTGCGTTCCTGCTGTAACCAATGCACAGTTCTTCCTCTTACACTGCAGGGTTTTAGAAGAAGCTAAGCCCGATAGCCTACCTAGAGCGCTCCTTGGGGGAGGCGGTTGGCTACACGCAGAACTCCGTGCCAAATAAACTTTATTCAAGGAAGGGACCAGTGTGTAGCTAGAGTGTATATTTACTTGGTAGAAATCACAAGGAGGTAGGCTGCGTGTTCGCTGGAAGCGGGGACCTTATGGCACAAGCCTTGCTTTCCCATTTTGAAAGCTCCATTCATGCTGCCCGGAAGCTACCTAAATAACAGTTTTAGGACGTGCTTTTAGTCACTGTAGGCAGGGCTCTGGGAAGGGAACGAGTGTTCTCTACATCAACAGGGTGCTTTCATAGCCGGGGTGGGAGCTGCTCCAGAGACGCCCTAGAGCTGAAAGGAAACGTGACGTGAGTCCTTTTCTCAAGGTAAAGCCTTGACTAGCCCGGCCGAAGCTCAGCTTGGAGCAGTTGCCTTGAGGCCTTAGTTTCAGGTCTGTTTTCTTTTAAGGTTAGTAAGCTTTTCAAGACACCGAGGACCTCGCGTGGGCACCCTATTCCCTGCAAGAACACCGAGGACCGGCAGGCTCCACTGGGCTGCTAAGAAACATCCAGGCCCGGAAACCTTTCCCAGTCACTCTGTGTATGCTGAGTGGAGGGCAACACACTGCACTCTTCCTTGGGAGAGCTAGATTTCCTCAGCACTCCAACAGCTCCAGGAAATGTGTTCTCTCCCGTCCTACATGTCATGCTAATCTGCCTCATTGCCCTAGGCTGAGCGGCACTGAGAAACCCAAACTGCTTCGCATTCCTCCTACAAAGTCATACCTTAAGACCCCATCCTTACAGGAGAAAGTCGGCCTGCGTTCCTGCTGTAACCAATGCACAGTTCTTCCTCTTACACTGCAGGGTTTTAGAAGAAGCTAAGCCCGATAGCCTACCTAGAGCGCTCCTTGGGAGAGGCGGTTGGCTACACGCAGAACTCCATGCCAAATAAACTTTATTCAAGGAAGGGACCAGTGTGTAGCTAGAGTGCATATTTACTTGGTAGAAATCACAAGGAGGTAGGCTGCGTGTTCGCTGGAAGCGGGGACCTTATGGCACAAGCCTTGCTTTCCCATTTTGAAAGCTCCATTCATGCTGCCCGGAAGCTACCTAAATAACCGTTTTAGGACGTGCTTTTAGTCACTGTAGGCAGGGCTCTGGGAAGGGAACGAGTGTTCTCTACATCAACAGGGTGCTTTCATAGCCGGGGTGGGAGCTGCTCCAGAGACGCCCTAGAGCTGAAAGGAAACGTGACGTGAGTCCTTTTCTCAAGGTAAAGCCTTGACTAGCCCGGCCGAAGCTCAGCTTGGAGCAGTTGCCTTGAGGCCTTAGTTTCAGGTCTGTTTTCTTTTAAGGTTAGTAAGCTTTTCAAGACACCGAGGACCTCGCGTGGGCACCCTATTCCCTGCAAGAACACCGAGGACCGGCAGGCTCCACTGGGCTGCTAAGAAACATCCAGGCCCGGAAACCTTTCCCAGTCACTCTGTGTATGCTGAGTGGAGGGCAACACACTGCACTCTTCCTTGGGAGAGCTAGATTTCCTCAGCACTCCAACAGCTCCAGGAAATGTGTTCTCTCACCTCCTACATGTCATGCTAATCTGCCTCATTGCTCTAGGCTGAGCGGCACTGAGAAACCCAAAGTGCTTCGCATTCCTCCTACAAAGTCATATCTTAAGACCCCATCCTTACAGGAGAAAGTCGGCCTGCGTTCCTGCTGTAACCAATGCACAGTTCTTCCTCTTACACTGCAGGGTTTTAGAAGAAGCTAAGCCCGATAGCCTACCTAGAGCGCTCCTTGGGGGAGGCGGTTGGCTACACGCAGAACTCCGTGCCAAATAAACTTTATTCAAGGAAGGGACCAGTGTGTAGCTAGAGTGTATATTTACTTGGTAGAAATCACAAGGAGGTAGGCTGCGTGTTCGCTGGAAGCGTGGACCTTATGGCACAAGCCTTGCTTTCCCATTTTGAAAGCTCCATTCATGCTGCCCGGAAGCTACCTAAATAACAGTTTTAGGACGTGCTTTTAGTCACTGTAGGCAGGGCTCTGGGAAGGGAACGAGTGTTCTCTACATCAACAGGGTGCTTTCATAGCCGGGGTGGGAGCTGCTCCAGAGACGCCCTAGAGCTGAAAGGAATCGTGACGTGAGTCCTTTTCTCAAGGTAAAGCCTTGACTAGCCCGGCCGAAGCTCAGCTTGGAGCAGTTGCCTTGAGGCCTTAGTTTCAGGTCTGTTTTCTTTTAAGGTTAGTAAGCTTTTCAAGACACCGAGGACCTCGCGTGGGCACCCTATTCCCTGCAAGAACACCGAGTACCGGCAGGCTCCACTGGGCTGCTAAGAAACATCCAGGCCCGGAAACCTTTCCCAGTCACTCTGTGTATGCTGAGTGGAGGGCAACACACTGCACTCTACCTTGGGAGAGCTAGATTTCCTCAGCACTCCAACAGCTCCAGGAAATGTGTTCTCTCCCGTCCTACATGTCATACTAATCTGCCTCATTGCCCTAGGCTGAGCGGCACTGAGAAACCCAAACTGCTTCGCATTCCTCCTACAAAGTCATACCTTAAGACCCCATCCTTACAGGAGAAAGTCGGCCTGCGTTCCTGCTGTAACCAATGCACAGTTCTTCCTCTTACACTGCAGGGTTTTAGAAGAAGCTAAGCCCGATAGCCTACCTAGAGCGCTCCTTGGGGGAGGCGGTTGGCTACACGCAGAACTCCGTGCCAAATAAACTTTATTCAAGGAAGGGACCAGTGTGTAGCTAGAGTGTATATTTACTTGGTAGAAATCACAAGGAGGTAGGCTGCGTGTTCGCTGGAAGCGGGGACCTTATGGCACAAGCCTTGCTTTCCCATTTTGAAAGCTCCATTCATGCTGCCCGGAAGCTACCTAAATAACCGTTTTAGGACGTGCTTTTAGTCACTGTAGGCAGGGCTCTGGGAAGTGAACGAGTGTTCTCTACATCAACAGGGTGCTTTCATAGCCGGGGTGGGAGCTGCTCCAGAGACGCCCTAGAGCTGAAAGGAAACGTGACGTGAGTCCTTTTCTCAAGGTAAAGCCTTGACTAGCCCTGCCGAAGCTCAGCTTGGAGCAGTTGCCTTGAGGCCTTAGTTTCAGGTCTGTTTTCTTTTAAGGTTAGTAAGCTTTTCAAGACACCGAGGACCTCGCGTGGGCACCCTATTCCCTGCAAGAACACCGAGGACCGGCAGGCTCCACTGGGCTGCTAAGAAACATCCAGGCCCGGAAACCTTTCCCAGTCACTCTGTGTATGCTGAGTGGAGGGCAACACACTGCACTCTTCCTTGGGAGAGCTAGATTTCCTCAGCACTCCAACAGCTCCAGGAAATGTGTTCTCTCCCGTCCTACATGTCATGCTAATCTGCCTCATTGCCCTAGGCTGAGCGGCACTGAGAAACCCAAACTGCTTCGCATTCCTCCTACAAAGTCATACCTTAAGACCCCATCCTTACAGGAGAAAGTCGGCCTGCGTTCCTGCTGTAACCAATGCACAGTTCTTCCTCTTACACTGCAGGGTTTTAGAAGAAGCTAAGCCCGATAGCCTACCTAAAGCGCTCCTTGGGGGAGGGGGTTGGCTACACGCAGAACTCCGTGCCAAATAAACTTTATTCAAGGAAGGGACCAGTGTGTAGCTAGAGTGCATATTTACTTGGTAGAAATCACAAGGAGGTAGGCTGCGTGTTCGCTGGAAGCGGGGACCTTATGGCACAAGCCTTGCTTTCCCATTTGAAAGCTCCATTCGTGCTGCCCGGAAGCTACCTAAATAACAGTTTTAGGACGTGCTTTTA